>NC_059075.1:151456971-151777624 GCF_020497125.1 Mauremys mutica
TGGAACACCAGAGCAGCTCAACAGTGGGTTGGTTGTGTAGACGCATTCGTTTGAAAATTGACCTAACGTGGCTAAATTCGACCTAACCCCGTAGCGTAGGCCAGGGCTAAGAGTGCCTTATTCCCAAATAAGAGCATCTACATAAGGAGCTAGTCAGAAATAGTTAATCAGGAATAGTCCTCAGTCAGTGGCATAGTCAGGTTTTAAAGGCAGGGGGAGCAAACATAAAAAAGGCGCCCCCCCCCCACTTGGCTCCTCCTCTGGGCATGCCCCCCCCATGGCTTTTCCTCCAGCCGCTCCGTGCCCGTGCCCCCCCCCGCCTTGGCTGGCTCCTTCGGCCGCACCGGCCCCCTCCCCCCTTGGAGGCGCTTGGTCAGGGTGTGGTCGGAGAGGGGAGTGGGGGAAGAACTAAAGAGTCCGAGGCTCCAGCCACCATGGAGCTCCGGGCCCTTTAAATGCCAGCCCCAGCCTGGCTGTGGCAGGAAGCCTGGTTGAGCCCTTTAAATCCCAGCCCCGGCCTGCAGCTCCGGCGGGGCTTAAAGGGCTCCTCCGAGTTCCCTGCTGGCCGCCATGGCGGGAAGCCCGGTGGAGCCCTTTAAATCCCGGCCCACCACGGCAGCTGGGCTGGGCAGCAGGGAACTAGGAGGAACCCTTTAAATGCCGGAGCTGGCGCCATGGTAACCCGTAACTAAGGCGCCGTTTTGGAAAATGTGCTGAGGGGAAGTGGCTGCTTCCCCTGCACCCCCCTAGCTATGGTACTGTCCTCAGTAACTTCCCTTGTAGACAAGCCTTCAGCCAGCTAGACAAATTCAGAACATTCTCAGCATGACAATTACTAGAAAATTATTTGCTCAGTGACGTTATGCATATTTGATTTGCTTTTCTCTTTTAAATAATCCCAGTGGGTAACAGCAAATTTGCCATTTCACATACACTCCTCTCTGATTTGAGATCTGGCTTTCTCCCTTTCTTCCAGTCCCTCCACTCCTGCTGCCTATTTCTTCCTCTTCCTGACTCCCTCATTCAGGCCTGGTCTACACTACAAAGTTAGGTCGACACAAGGCAGCTTACATTGACCCAGTTGTGCATGTGTCTACACTTCAGTTTGACGCCTGCCAATGTAAATGCCCTGTTACACTGACTTAATAACATCACCTCCCGAAGTGGCGTACAGCCATGGCCAATGTACTTAAGTTGATGCACTACGAGCATAGACATTGCGTTACGTACGGCGTCTGTAACTGTCTCTAGCAGCTGTCCCACACTCACCACCAGAGGTGCTGGAACATTTTAAATAGTAGGGGTGCTGAAAGCCAGCCCCTTACCCCATCCACCTTCCCGCCCCCTCCACCCCCCCCGAGCTGAGGCCGGGAGCAAAGCCCCGGGTGTGGGGCCAGCAGCCACAGCCCTGGGCAAATGGGACGGCAGCACAGCCCTGAGCATGCGGGGTGGTAGCCGGGACCCTGGGCATGTGAGGCTGGCAGGCGGGAGCCTATGTTGTCCGCTCCCCAGGGGTCATGGAGAATGGAAGGTCCCTCCCTTTTAAAGCCCCACAAATTTTTGACATTTCTTGTCCTGATTGCCCAGCTAGGTGAGCCCACCTACCAGCTCCCCACTGTTGAGTGCAACTGCTCTGCTCACCTTGCCAGCTTCACACTCCAGACATGCTCCTGCCTGGAAGACAGATTTAAGCACCATGCAGACTATCACCAGGGGAGGTGCTCGGGGCGGGGGGGACACTTGCGAGGGTTATGGCTACCCCAGCGTTTGTTTCAGCCCCCAATTCCCCAGCAGCTGCCGCTCTCCGGCTGCCCAGCTCTGAAGAGAGCAGCCCTGGCCAGTGTCTCCCACGCTGCCTGGGACACGTGGAGGGTCCAGAGCTCCGCACAGCAGATATGATGACACACTCTAGCTTAGACTCCTGGGCCCCACCTGCCACACTGACTGCTCCCCAAGCGCTGCAAGGGCTCTGCCGACCCCAGCCAGCTCCCCACCAGGTGGCTTGTACTGCCGCCAGCTGCAAGCACTGACCGACTCCATGGGGACAGGGCTTCAGAGAAGAAGAGAGGTAGGGGCCATGGAGAGGGCAGGGCCCCATGGCAAGGTGGGGCAAAGGCCCACCATAGCTCCCCCCCCCCCCCCCAACCAGGAGAGGTTGGCGCTCTATGTTCAGGGGTAGGGTGATCAGGTGTCTGGTTTTCAACTGGAATGCCCGGTCGAAAAGGGGCCCTGGTGGCTCCGATCAGCACTGCCGACCGGGCTGTTAAAAGTCCAGTTGGCGATGCTGCAGAGCTAAGGCAGGCTAGTCCCTACCTGTCCTGGCGCCGCACTGCACCCAGGAAGCAGGTCCGGCTCCTAGGCAGGGAGGCCACGGGAATGTAGTGAGTGGGGGTGGGGCCTCGGGGAAGGGGCAGGGTTAGGGTGTTTGGTTTTGTGCCATTAGAAAGTTGGCAACCCTGTTCGTGAGGTGGGGGGGTGGGGGGTACAGGAAAGATCCATATCGAAGTCTAAACCCTGCCAGTGAAGTGAACCTGCACTAAATGCCAAGTGATGCTGCCTCCCGCCTGGGTTCTAACCAAGCAAGAAAGTTTTGCTTTTAACGGGAATCCAAGTGAATGGGTTTTCTCCTGTCCTGCTTTCTGCTCACCAAACGCATGCAGGGTGAACACGGTGCTTATCACAGGCTAAGGGAGGGGAAAAAAATGGGGTCCCCCTTATTAAGAACTGCCTTATCCCAGTGATGATTTGTATTCCTAGCCAGCAATACTACCAGGTTATAAAATGTCCCCTAAACATCTGGCACTATGTAAATAATACCTAAATTATTAATGTTGTTTATTTTAGTAATACTAACTTTTAGGATGTTTGTCTCATCCCTCGTCTCCTTCAAGCTGCCTGGTTTAGTTCACCCCTCATTAGCATCAGACGTCTTCCCAGGTTCACGCACGTTTCGATACACTGCAAGCTAATCAAGCACATGATATAAAGGTTAGTAGCATCTAGCTGCAAAGTCCACACCCAGCTGAATGTAAAGGTCTGACTCCCCCCCTTTTAACTAAACAGGCATTGCCACACTATTTAAAGCTGGTTTCAAAGTAGCAGCCATGTTAGTCTGTATCCGTTTTTCTTGTGGCACCTTAGCTGCTCGCTCCTGTAAGACAATCTCCATTATATTTTCCACACGGTGAGTCCGATACACATTGTGAACTAGCTTCCCCACCTGTCACACGCGTCCTTTTCAAGTTCTGATTTCCCCTCTGCGCAGTAACACAACTTACCTTTTTGCACAAGTCCCTGAGCAGTGTGTAAATTAGTCCCCTGAGCAGAGTTCTGAGGAGAAAGCTAAAGGCTGAACCCTCTGGACAGACTGAGCCTGAGGGCTTTGAAGCTGCTGCTCCTTTAACTATCACTTTCGTTATGATGGGACAGATTGAGCAAATAGGTCACTTTGCTACATTTTCCTTCTTAGCCCACTAGAAGGAGCAGTGGCTCAGCTGGCAAGAAAGTCACTGACATTTGTTTGAACACATGTACCCTTGTATGGTGTGTTTATTACTCAGCTCAGCATGTATGAATTTAGCTCTCCAACTTTCTTTAACACCAGTGGGAGTCACAAGGCTAAATCCGCTGGCACTGCCCTGAAATATTATATACTTCCTCAAAAAACAACAAACAACAAACCAGCATGAGCCTGATCTTGTGCTGCTGAGTGTGGAGGGTCCACCAGCCCCACCCTACTAAATGCACAGGTTAACATAATGCACTTTCACACATAGAAAACTTCCAATTATTCACATGCACACACAGTAACAGAAGGACCCTGGGAGAGCTAATTTTGTTGGTACTTATGTGGCCCCCATTTCCATAGGATCTGACCATCTCCACCTTTTTATCCTAACACCCCCCCCAACACACACACACACACACACACACACACACACACACACACATGAAGCAGAGCAGTGGTATTATCCCCATTTTATATAGAGGGAAATGAGGCAAGGGAGATTTAGGGCTGGTCTACATGACTGCTTAACTCGATGCAACTTACATCACTCAGGGGTGTAAAAAAGACCCCCCAAGGGATACAAATGACAGTGACCAAAGCGCTGTCCACACTGGCACTATGTCAGTGGGAGAGCAGCAATTATGCCAACGGGAGAGTGCTCTCCCATCGGCACAGTGACTCTTCATCAGACACTCTACAGTGGCGCCGATGTAGCACTGAAGCGTTCACTTGCCCTTAGCCACTTGCCAAAGCCACACAGAGAGTCTGAAGTGAACAAGGACGTGAGCCCAGGGTTCCCAAGTGCTAGGCTAGCATCCTAACCACTTCCTCACCCTTCCTCTCCTGAGGTTTAAAACCATCCACGCAAAGCCTTATTGCTAGTAATATAAGAACCGTGGCCCTAAGGAAAAGAGGTTGATACCTCACCTTGTCCCTTCAGAACAGCTTGAGTGGAGAAAAAGTTTCATGTTGAGCTGACAGAAACCAAGACATTAGGGGTTTGATCCCTTGATAACCCTACAGTAGTTCAATTATGACAGATGCATGAATAGTTCCTGGACTCACTGACTCATTATAGTGCCTCATGCTGAGCTGCAGGAACCTGTGGTTGGGCCTTGATTCAATCCTTGGTGTTAATAATAGAATACCAGAGTCAGAAGGGACCTCAGGAGCTCATCTAGTCCAACCCCCTGCTCAAAGCAGGACCAATCCCCAGACTGATTTTTGCCCCAGATCCCTAAAGGGCCCCCTTGAGGATTTGGGCTCACAGCCCTGGGTTTAGCTATCCCTCCCCCCAGAGAGATAGGTTCAGACTGTTACAAACCTGACCACTGGGAAATGAACTGAGGTTTTTCAATGCTTACTGCAAATGGCCTGGTGTTCTGCAGGCAGGAAGCGAGTAATTGCAGAGGAAGCACCCTTTAATAAACTGTGCTTTGCATCGCCCTGATGATCACACAGCCAAACTGCTGAGCTTCACAGGAAAGGCCTTTGTGGCCCACTGCCCTGGAGGGGGAATTCCAGAGGAAACCTGCCTGTTTACGCGCTCGTGCTCCATACCGTTCACTTCCTCACCCTCGTGTCCCGCCCCGACACTAAGTGGCGGGACCTCTTGCCACCTGTGGAGGGTGAGGAGCCCCGGTGGGCCAGCCTCTACTCCACCCTGGTCCCGAGGCCCACCGGGGATATCAGCTGGCGGCTCATTCACGGGGCCGTGAGCACGGGCGTGTACTTGGCGCGGTTCACCCCTGTCCCGGACACCTGCCCCTTCTGCGGCGTGAGGGAGACCCTGGCGCATGTTTATCTAGAGTGCGCCAGGTTGCAGCCCCTATACCGGCTCCTCACTAATCTCCTCTTGCGTTTCTGGCTGCACTTTTCCCCCCACCTCCTTCTCCATGCACTCCCTATCCGTGGCCCCACGAAGTCGCGGGACCTCCTGGTCAACCTCCTCCTCGCCCTGGCAAAAATGGCCATCTACGTGACCAGGGAGAGGCGGTTGGCCAATGGAGACTCCTGCGACTGTGGGGCTTGTTTCCGATCCTTAGTCCGTTCACGTCTCCGGGCGGAGTTCCTCTGGGCGGCGTCCACTGGCTCCCTTGATGCCTTCGAGGAGCAGTGGGCGCTGTCCAGAATTCTCTGCTCGGTGTCCCCGTCAGGCTCCCTTCTTATGACCCTTTGACCGCACTCCTGTCCCTGTTCTTTTATTAGTTGTCCCCCGCAATTAGTGGGTTTCTGAGGCTCTGTGGCACCTCCCCTTAGGCTGGGGGGGGTTCCGTTAGCATGGGGCGGGCTTTGCCCGCCCCATTTCCTGGAAACCCAATAGATACAAGCAGGCTCAAAGATCAACTCAAGGCACCACTTTCTGACAAACAGCTTGATTCCTGGAAATGCTGCCTCAGCCAGCAAGAAACACAACATTTAAAACTGACTTTCACTTTCTATTTTTCACTCTCAGCTTAGCTGTGTCCCCCCCTTCCCCCCTCCCCTGCACATATTTCACCAGCCGGTGCTGCATCAAGAAGAAAACAGCTGTAGTAATCAAGCACAGTTGCCTATAGCCATGTTGCAAGCAGTTTGAAATGGCCTTTTATTCCCTAGTCCACTTCAACAAAATCATGCAGCCCTTAGCCAAAACTCCTGGGAAACCAATAGCATTTTTGCCTGAATCGGGACTGTAGGATTTATCCTCAAGTGAGGAAGCTTTGGCGGGAACAGCAGTTACTAGGGTTGCCAGGTGCCCAGTTTTCGACCAGAACTCCCAGCCAAAAAGGGACCCTGGCGGCTCTGGTCAGTACCACTGACACGGTGGTCTGGTTGGTGGCACAGCGGAGCTAAGGTAGGCGCCTTGCCTGCCGTGGCTCCGCACGGCTCCCGGAAGCAGTGGTATGTCCCCCCTCTAACTCCTACCCATATTCTGCCACCCCCCCAAGTGCCAGCTCTGCAGCTCCCATGGGCTGGGAACCGTAGCACGAGGCATCAGGCGGCAATGACTGTAGCTCAGTGAAATGAATAACAAAAAGTCCTTTTGCTTCCTCCTTTATATTACCTAAGTACATTGTTCTTGTTTCGAGTCAGGATAACCCCTGGGGCTCAGATTCCAGAGTGCTCACCCCTCTTGATTTCACTCACACACACACACACACACACACACACACACACACCTATTTTCCCTGTTGACTTAATATTCAGATAGGGCTTGTGTTGGTTGCACACTGCTTAATTTAAATTAGAGGCCTAGGCAGACACTTAAATCAACAGTCCTTTGTCTAGAGAAAGCTCATTTATCAACCCCACTTAGTTATATAATTTAAACATGTTCTTAGTATGCACCTCTAACCTCTAACCCCTCACACCCTGACCTGACATACATTTCACACTGACTAGGATATGTATCAGAGGGGTAGCCGTGTTAGTCTGGATCTGTAAAAGCAGCAAAGAGTCCTATGGCACCTTATAGACTAACAGACGTATTGGAGCATGAGCTTTCGTGGGTGAATACCCACTTTGTCGGATGCATGTAGTGGAAATTTCCAGGGGCAGGTATATATATACACAAGCAAGAAGCAGGCTAGAGATAATGACGTTAGTTCAAGCAGGGAGGATGAGGCCCTCTTCTAGCAGTTGAGATGTGAAAACCAGGGAGGAGAAATTTTCTCTTTGAAAGAGAAACTGCTGCGCTTCAGTTCATCTGCAAATTTGACACCATCAGCTCAGGATTAAATAAAGACTGTGAATGGCTAGCCAACTACAAAAGTAGTTTCTCCTCCCTTGGTACCTGCCCCTGGAAATTTCCACTACATGCATCCGACAAAGTGGGTATTCACCCACGAAAGCTCATGCTCCAATACGTCTGTTAGTCTATAAGGTGCCACAGGACTCTTCGCTGCTCTGACTATGATACAAGTTTCTATTTGATGCCTCACAAGATACTTTTTGGATAAGTACTGTGAAAGCAGTGTGTTAGGTGTAGTGAGCTTGTCAGGCCTGATAGGCATTGCTGTTGCAGAACAGTGAATCCTTTGCCTGTTGGTACTGAGTGATTCTGAGAGTCACAGCCCCCACCCATCACTTCTCCTGCTCCTAGGAACTGGATTGGAGGGAGGAGGGTCCCAGAATTCAAGCTCCAGCCTTAGTCTAAACATCTGTACCACAATTAAACAGACCCTTAGCCCGAGCCCCACCAGCTGGAGTCAGCTGTAAGGGCCAGCCACAGGTTTTTAATTGCAGTGTGTGGACAGACCCTGTGAGGATCAGGAATCAGGACTTGCAGCTGAGCCAGTCTCCAGGGCCTATAATGAGCACAACTGGCCTGCAGGAGGCTGCCTGATTGGCAGGAAGAGTCAGACGACCAGCTCTTAAGCCCAGCAGTAGCAGTCATTTGTCAGCTGCTCAAAGCATTCGCCCATGGCTGCGGGAGCCCCTACGCTTGCCTTGGAGCCAGCCTTGCCTCTGTGATGGGTTCGGTCACAGAGATCCCCTTGGGCCTGTCACGTGCTGGAATTATCTCTGAATCCATTTCCCATGCCAGCCTGGGTCTCCAGAACCCTGCCTTGTTGACCTAGGCACACCAGCCTGCTGCAACACAGACCCAGGGTCTAGGCCACACCCCCAAATCTACAGACTTATCTGTAAACAGCTCAGCAAGTTAACTGTCCCCACCACCCAGACCCCAATGGAATCCAAACCCCAAATAAACCTGTTTTACTCTGTGTGATAATCATAGAGATAAGGGTAACATAAAATCCCTCCTGGGCTGCCTGACAGCGTGATAAAGAACAGTGCTCAGTGACAGCCCTGCTGTCAAATAAGGGACCAGGACAGCAGAACATTCTCTCCCCAGAAATAAAAATTAAATTACATTTAAAAAACATTTTTTTTTATAATTGGAGATATATCTATCTCCTAGAACTGGAAGGGACCTTGAAAGGTCATTGAGTCCAGCCCTCTGCCTTCATTAGCAGGACCAAGTACTGATTGTTGCCCCAGATCCCTAAATGGCCCCCACAAGGACTGAACTCACAACCCTGGGTTTAGCAGGCCAATGCTCAAACCACTGGATGTTTTTGGTGGAGACAGTCTCAAAATGGTTTACTTTTCTCTGCTCATGCTCTTCTGCTGCTGTTACTCACACTAAATATGAAAAGTAAAAAGTCATTTTAGATACAAAACATTGTCTATGACCTAGATGTGCATCCTAAGTAACATTTTTATCATTTGAGCCCTTTTTATCAGGGCTTTCTCGTAACAATTGTCATGGCAAAACTGTCGCTCCCCCTGTATGTAGACTGGACTTTTTTGAACTGACGCTCTCTGGGCCTCACAGAGAAGGAAACAGGGAAATGAAAGGAGCAGCTCCCTTCTGCAGCATGAGTGTTGAATGATGCAGCTGGAGAGGGAGGAGTCATTAACCAGCCCAAAGTGAAACCACCTCTAGCTAGCTTTGTAATCCTCACCCAGAGATTTGTCAAAGCAAATTGTACTATTGTACAGGACAGACAGACGCTCTCTCCCCTGAGCGATAATTTTTGGAGGGGTCTTTTCTGTCCCCTTTGTGTCTCCAGCTAAGACTATGGAATTTTTTAGGAAAGAAAACGAAGAGCCTGCACCAAAGTTTGTTCGTCGAAAGGACGATATCACAGGTAATTCTGGGCAACATTTTCATTTGCTATCAGCCTGATAACTTAGGTCCTTCCTTGCTTGTGGCAAATGCACTGTGGGAGAGGTGAAGGGGCATTGTCTCACCATTCTGAAATGGAATTGGAGTTTGTGTAACCAGATGTTCAAGCCATTTTGAAGCATGAGAGCAAAGCAGAAACTTAAAATCATTATGTGAATTACCTGAGTCTCAAGCCTGCCATTTGGTGACTTTGCACCCTGAAGTTTCCTGTTCAGCACACACAGCTCATTAGGAGAAGCGACGGCTGGGTGCAAGCAGTATGCGTGGACACTTTTCTCCCGCTTCTCTGGGGTGTCTGGAGAGAGGAATGGTGGGGAAAGGGGTGGCATTAGGGAAGCAGATGAAGCCTTTAGAGCCCACCTATGCTGTAGCCATAGATGTGGGGGGGAGGGGATATGCCCCCTTTTACGCACCTGGGACTCTGCCCATTCGTGGCCAGGCGGGTGGATCAGAACACAGATCCTGCCCCAGCTAAGAAGCTGAAAGAGGGTATGAAAATGATCATTACTTTAAATCGAACTAATGTAAAAGTATCTGAGTCAGAAGACGTAAAAAGCCCTTGGTGGATTTCATACCGACAGAGGCGACAGTGGGGGGCGTGCCGGGTCACGGACCCCCCAGATTTACTGGTTGGCTTGTACTGAGCATTTTGTAAAATAGTCTTGAGCATCGCTGCAGACAGCTTAATGGAGCCCACAGTTCAACATGTAGCTGTGGTCAAAAAGCCAGGAAAATGTCAGGACATCCAAGGAACGAGATGGAGACATCAGATAGCGATGTTACAATAGTTTTACAAGTTCATCTTAGTGCGCCAGAAAGTCAGCCGGAAGAAACGCCGTATTATTGCTAATTTTGTGATACAGTCTCTTTTGGGTGGAGCTGTTGCAAGTAACAGGAGAGTTTCCCCTTCCTGTACCAGGTGATATTCTGTAGGGGGGTCCTGTAAATGCTCTGTGCATTTTTATGGCAGCTGAACTGGCCTGAAGGAGCCAAAGGACCATGAGGAAGAAGGCTCAGGAAGTCTGTGGTAGTGGGACCAGAGGCGGATTTACACTAAACACAGCAAGGTGTCCTGGCACTGGCCCCCCCCAATGACAGGGAGCCCCAGGGCCAGGATGCTGCAGCGGCGGCAGCTTGGTCCTGCCCGCTCCTGGGGTTCTTGCTGCAGGCTCTGCCCCCACTAGCAGCCAAGCTCACCCCTCCCCCAAGCATGCCACATTCCCATCCCTCCCTCCCAGCACTTCCCCCACCGCCAAACAACTGTCTGCCATCTCCGGGAGGGAGGGGGAAGGGTGGGGCCACAGCACACTTGGGGGAGGAGGTGGAGAAGAGGCAAGAGCGGGGCCTTGGGGAAAGGGGTGGAATCGGGGGCAGGGCAGATCAAAGTCGGGGCCCCCACACTCCCCCTAAACATCCCCCCCCCAGCTCCCTGCCGTGAGCTGCTCAGGGCAGGGAGCTGGGAGCACTCCCATGACCCCAGACCCTACCCTCTGCCCTGACTCCTGCACCCCCTCACACACTCCCAGCCCCCCCCACGCCCCATGCCCTGACTCCTGCACCCTCACCCCACATTCCCACCTGCACCAAATGGGAGCTTCCCCAGGTACGCTCCACACCCCAACCTCCTTCCCCAACCCTGAGCCCCCTCCTGCACCTTAACTCCCTCACAGACTGCACCTACAGCCCTGACTCCAGCACCCCCCTCACACACACCCAGCCACCTACCCTCCCTGACTCCTGCACCCCTTCACACACACCCAGCCCCCTGCCCATGATGACTCCTGCACCCCCCCACATCCTGACCTGCACCCCTCACACCAAACGGGAGCTATCCCAGGTAAGCGCTCCACACCCCAACCCCCGGCCCCAGCCCTGAGCCCTCTCCTGCACCTTAACTCCTGGCTAGAGCCTGCACCCCAACCTGCTCCTCCACCCTAACTCCCTCCCAGACCCTGCACCCCCAGCCCTGAGCCCCCTCTCACACTCTAAGTCCTGGCCAGACCCCACTCCCCAACTTTTTTTTTTTTACATTTTTTTAAATAAAGCGCTCTTATACAAAGTGTTTTACAATAGTTAGCTAATGGTCTAAACAATATTTGAAAAGATCATTAAGTGGTCCGCTGAGACCCTCAGTGATTTTCAAGTGTTTTTTGGAAAAATAAGTTAGACTCCAAAAACAATCAAGGTACCTCACTTTATTTTCATTTACTTCCTATTAGTTTTAGGAGGAGGAGGAAGAAAAAAAAAAGAATGAAAAACGGGGTGTGGGGGGGGGGGGGGGAAGAGAAGAGAGAAAGTTCTTTTTCTTAGCTGGGTCCCAAGGAGGGGCCCCAAAAATGAAGCTGAGCACAGGGCCCCACTAACTCTAAATCCGCCACTGAGTGGGACTAGAACTCAGATCACCTGACTCCCAATCTTTTGCTTTAACAACATCCTTTCTAACCAGGAAAGATGGGGGTCCTCAGGGTTTTGTGAAGGCAACAGAAGACCTCTTTCCCCAAAGGGTAAAAAGAATGGTCTGAACCAAATAAGGAAAGCTGAAGGAGAAAATATTTAAAATGTGTAACACCAGTTTTTCAAAAGCACCTCAGAGTTTTAAAAGTGCAAGTCCCACGTGTCCCATTGAAAGTCAATGAGACTTGAGTCCCTAAATCCCAGAGGAACTTTTGTAAATATGTGCACCCTAGACACATCTTCTGCCAGTACTGGGTGTGTGTGTGCAGAATCTCCCAGACCGAAGATCCAGACTTGATAAACACACTCAGTTTGAGAGGATTTTTATGTTAATTCAGCTGGTGTCTCCTTGCTTGTCAGGTGATGATGATGATCTCATGAGGGTGGAAATGTCTTGTGGACATGCTGCAGATCCTGGTTCCTTAACAGGTTGGTGCCGAAGTCTGTTAGACGAGGTAAGAGAACACAGAAGAGTGTCAGAAAAGCCGTACTACGTGTTTTTAATACTCTTGGTTTCTTCCAGAGATATGTCCCTTGATATATTGAAATGTTCTGTCAAGTGGGAAAACTGTCTTCAACTAGTAATGTGGGGCATTCTGAGACCATTTACTGTTATTTCCCCTCCCATCCCCTGCTTCCCTCCCTGCCCATGAGAAATAAGTAACTACCTGTGATGCAAAGAGATAATTCTTTCCAGTGATAAGAGAACCTGAGAAAGTTCAAAGGGTCTATTTCAAATAAACAACTGAAGCGCAGATGCTATTTTTAAAGCCTTTGAGTTCTTTGAACCTTTTGAGTCTGCAAAATTGTGCTGGAAATGTGACAAGAAATCCAGCAATTCCTGGGCTGGGTTGGTACTTTTGGTTGTAATGATATTGTAATGTCAGGGGTACACAAAGCAATGAGGTGAGGCCACATTATATACAAAACACTGAACGCAGCCAGAGCCCTGACACAGCAGTGACTGACTTCCTCAGAGCTGTCAACAGGCAGCTCCACCTGCCACCTCAAAAGAGCACTTGGTTTGTCTCACTTGGTTTCAATTCCCACTCCCTGCCAACACCTAGACGTCTCCCTCCCACTGGCAGCCAGGTAAAAGACGAACTCGGCCAAATGGAGAAGATGCATGTAACTTTCCAAGTAGATATTCCAGCAGAACGCTGAGCTAGTGACAGGCCCTCTAAAAGCATTAAAATGTATTAGTGGCATGCGAAACCTTAAATTAGAGTGAATAAATGAAGACTTGGCACAGCACTTCTGAAAGGCTGCCGACCCCTGAGCCAGCCTTAAGTTTAAGAAAGAAGGCAGGCTGAGTGGCTGAGAACCTGAAATTCCTCAAACACCAAAGAGAACATAAGGTGGATTAAACAGCCTACTGCGGCTGGGATTGCTCGTTGCAGTTTTCCAAGCTGGGCACATACAGAACGGATGAGAACATAAAGAGCTAGACAAAAATAGGGAAAGAAGTGTTAAATACTAAAAGAAAGAAGAGTAATTTTATAAGTAGCCCCACAAAACAGCATAGGTGGCCAGAATGGCAACCACAGAGTCAGAGCAATTTTTCTTCAAATCATTGATTCCGCCCCCCGCCAAATATGAGTTTTTAGCCATGATTTTGGTTTGTTGCTTCAGGAAATATTTCACAAATATACGCCTTTAAATAAGTTTATAAATATTTCCCTTGCTGATGACTCAGTGACACATTCATAAGCCTTAGATTAGCAAGTTATTTAAAAAAAATTAATAGGAAGTGAAGGTTGGTTATGACCAGTGGTGAGCTCCAGCCGGTTCGCACCGGTTCGCAAGAACCGGTTGTTAAATTTAGAAGCCTTTTTAGAACCGGTTGTTCCAGGACAACTGGTTCTAAAAAGCTTTTAAATTTAACAAAGGCTCGGGCAGCTCAGCGCACCTCCCCCTTTCCCCTGAATGCTCCGCCCTCCTTCTCCTCCCCTTCCCCTGCTTCCCGCGAATCAAATGTTCGCGGGAAGCCTGAAAAAAGCAGCATGCAGGAGGTAAGCCGGGCCCGGGGGGGGGGGGGGGCGGCGGGTAGGCTCCCCCTGGCCCCGGCCGAGCGCCCCAGCCCAGTCCCAGCCAAGCACCCCCGGCTCGGGCTGGTCCCGCCTGCGTGGCTCGGACCGGCCCAGCTCGGAACCCGCGGCTCCGGCCTGGCCCGGCCTGGGGAGTCGGCCCCGCGGCTGCAGCTCCGGCCCCGGTGCCGGCCTGGGGAGTCAGGCCCCGCGGCGCCAGTCGAGGTCCCGGCAGAGCGGACCGGTCCTGGCCCCAGGCAGTGTGGTAAGGGGGCAGGGAGGGGGTGTTCGGTGGGTTGTGGAGGGGTGGATAGGGGTCGGGGCGGTCAGAGGGCAGGGAACAGGGGGATTGAATGGGGGCAAGGGTCCCGGGGGGAAGTCAGAAAGGAGCAGGGGTTGGATGTGGTGGTGGGGGCACTCAGGGACAGAGAGAAGGGGTGGTTGGATGGGGCAGGGGTCCCGGGGGGCCATCAAGAATGAGAGGAGGGGTTGGATAGGGCTGCAAAGGGCAGTTAGGGGACAGGGAAGAGGGGGATGGGTCATGGGTCCCCGGGGGGGGGGGTGTCAAAAAACATGGGGGGCATGACCCCGGGGGGGCACGACCCCCTCGTGAGGTGAGGAGGAGGGAACCGGTTGTTAATATTTTGGCAGCTCATCACTACTTATGACTATATATACACACACAATGCCTCAACAAAGTGAGAGAAATGAAGAATTAAGCTGCTTCAGAAATCAGAGAAAGCACAATTCTGACCTTTTTTAACACCTCCAGCACCACCAGAATCTCATCAGTACAAGTAGATCCAAATTCCAAACAAGCAACTATATTAAGATGGAGTTAATGCTGGCCTTAAGAGGTGGCTTGTAATATGGCACAGGTTTCAAATTTCACAGCTTTGCCTCTTGATCTTCTCTGCTTTCCTGGCCTACAGGGTCACTTGAAGTTTCACTGTCCTGCTGATGTTAATGGGGGGAAATGTGGGGCGGAATGGTCCTATCAGGAAGTCCGTCGGAATGCTTCACTCACTGAAACAGAGCAACGGAACTTTGAAGAAAAACTTGCAAAGTTTGCAGCTAAATATTACCATGACTTCAAAGAGGTGAGTCTGGATCCTTACTGCTTCTCTCTTCTTTCACACCTCTGCCTTTGTTTTATTCATGAAGGCACCTTGTAGATAATGGTGAAGCTGTGCGGCTCCTGCTGGTGCTGTTGCAGCAGCTTCCATGTTGCACCATGACAGTGATGCTGCTGGTTACTGATCCAGGGCATCTCAAGGAGCAGACATCCTGAATCCAGCTGTTCCTCTCCCTGGCCTCACATAGCTCACATCCCTAACAGAGCAGGGGGACATTGACCTTATTTATGTAGCTGAGCATGTGCAGGAAATGGAGCAGACAGAGAACGGAGTATCTCCTGAAAGGTGACCTGCAGAGGAAAGCATGATTTCAAGGTCCTCTGTACATTCCCACTCATGGGATGGTGCGCCTGACACCTCAAGTTTCCCGAACCTTCTGGAAAGCTGTGTCCATTGGGCCTGTATTTTCCACTCCATGCATCTGATGAAGTGCGTTATAGCCCACGAAAGCTTATGTCCAAATAAATGTGTTAGTCTATAAGGTGCCACAAGGACTCCTCGTTGTTTTTAGGGAGAAGGGTGCACTCCTGTCAAGTAGGAGGTCACCACCACTGTTCATGGAGGCCAGGGATCTACCGCTTCATATACTGCAAGCCGCTGTTCAGGATGGGATTGTCCTATACATCAGCCACAGGCTTCTGGCTCCCGAGAAGGGGAGCTGGCTGACATCATAGGGTCCCGCTTATCTTGTCTGCTGCAGCAACTGGCACAGACTGACTTGCAGCAGCTCAGCTCCGAATTTTTTGCTCTCTGCAGCTTTGGAGAAAAACTAAATGGGGCCAAGTCTTCTTATTCTGCACCCATGGACAATGATCTACTCCCCACCCCCACACAGACCCAGAGATAGTGAGCTACAGGGAGTTTGCTTTAACCACCCAGCTCCCTTGGCTGTAATCATTACAAATGTTTCCAATCTGCACGGGGCTTCCGAGAGCTAGTTGTCATCCATGACCCCGGGAACAAGTGGGACGCAAAAGCCATTCACTGGGCCAAAGAATTCTTTCCCCAAGGCCAGGTTGTTCACACAAAACCACAGCAGTGTACTACGAGCAAGGCGGAGCACTCTCTCTAGCACTGTGCGAAGACAATATGAGACTCTGGCATTGGTCTGCAACCAGGAGAGAAGAATGTGCAAAGAAGTTCTCAGCAGAGCAGCTCAACACTGAAGAGCTGTCTCCTCAGCTGGCAGGGAATGCCAGACATACATTTCTTTGCCTCCAGAGAGAATTCCAAATGTCCCCTCTGCTTGCTCCTGCCTGCTTATAAACAGTAATCTCTGATAGATGCTTTCCTCCTGGACTGGAGCAAGGATCTGCTGTATGCATTTCTTCCAGTTCACCCCCGTCACATTGGCCATTCAAAAAGGTCCACCAAGACAAAGCAAGGCTGATCCTGATTGTTCCAGCATAGCCAAGGGAGCAGCGACATACTTACCTTCCAGAGTTGTTCCAGACCCCCCACAGTACCGGCCTCTCTCTCAGGACCTTTATCCCAAGGGACAGCAGAGTTCTCCATATCAATCTGGAAGCTCCACCCCTGGCCTCATGAATAATCTTACGCACTGCTTGGGACTCACACCGCAGGGTTCTCTCTGCTGCCATCGCCTGTCTGAGATATCTCTATCTCTGAAATATGCAGAGCAGCGACGTGGAGTTTGAGTCACACATTTTGCTTCCACTACTCCTCACACTTGGCCAGTGCTGGACTGGGAGAGCCGTGTTACAATCTGTATTTAACCGAGTACTCCTCAGCCCACCTTCCACATGGGCTGTTCTGCTCACTGACCTCCTAAAAGCAGGAGTTCAGGGTCTCTGAAAGAGGAAAATCACTACCTAGCCGTGACTGTGCTTCCTTAAGAGCTGCCATGCCCCTCCCTCCTTCCCCTCAACCTGGGAGTTCTCTGTATATCTGCAACAGTGGGTTTCAGGAAAAGAAACGGGCTGCAGTCCCTTATATAACCTCACAGGCTGGTGAGGAAGCATTTTTGCAGCCCTTACAAACATGGTTTTCTAGGGATTTCCTGATCCTACAGGCACTGGGAGTACCATTCCATGAATGTGACTGCACAGAGGCGAATCATAAGAAACCACAACTACTGCTAGGTAACCTGTTTGCTTCCTTTTAAGTTCTTCATGATGTAAATAAAGGACGCCTGAACTGCCTGCTTCCCCAGCCTCCTGGGCTCTTTTAATGTTAGAAATTCAAGGAACATACAGAAAGCAAGGAAATGAACCCGATTGTGAGAACAATGGATTTTGACTCAAACTGCATAAACACCTCTTTCATTCAAATGCCTAGCGAAAAGTGATAAGAAAAGCTCTGTGAAAGATTCAACACACCCCACCCTATCACGAAGAGCTGGAGTGCCCCCAATCCATTTCCCTGATTTGCCAATGGTGATCGTCAGCAAAAGCAAAGGCTATGTCTGTACTAAAGATAAGTTGATCTATGTTAGGTCGACTTACAGCCACTGCATTAATTACTGTGATGGCTGATGTCCACACTACTCTCCTTCTGTCGGTGGTGCGCGACCTCACCAGGACCGCTCCCGCTGACTGACAAGAGGCAGCATAGGGGGCTGAGCGCCAAGGCGCTCAGCTCTGCACAGCTCCCTGCCAGGAGCCCAGCCTGCCCCCAGCTTCTCACCTCTCTGCTCTTAGCTGGGGCAGGGGGTTGGGGGGAGAAGAGAAGCAGCCCGGGACTTTTCACCTCCAGCGGTGAAATCCGCACCCAGAGTCCAGTCGGCTGCCGTGCTCCCGGTGGGAAGTGGATACCTGGGACCTTGTCAGGCAGCAGGGCTCCCAGAGGGGAGTAGGGAGCCTGGGTGGCAGCCTGGCTTGGAGCGAAGACCAGGCAGCAGCCCAGCTCAGGAGCCGGGAGCAGCTTTCTTGTCAATATCACGGCTCCGGCAGAACTGTGAAATTGACAAGAATGACACCCAATGACTGATGTAAGGAATGCAGTGTCTACACAGACACTGTCGCCCTAACTGCACCGACATAAGCCCTGGGCCTTTCGTTGAGATGGTTTTATTGTGTCAACAAAGCAGGGGAGTGACATCGGCTGGAGGAGCATTTCAGTGTGTACACCTCCACTGTTCGGTCAACAAAAGCTGACTTTTGTTGACAAAACTGTATAGTGTAGACAAGGCCTAAGACTTGATGTTCCTGATATTTCTATGGCAAATAATCAAAAACAATAAGTGTTTTTGGGGAGGGAAATACCCTTTCAGGCCTTCATTATAAATCATAAAAAAGTCAAAAGGGCACACACACATCTTTACAGTGGTCTGTAAAATGGGAAGGAACTCCAGAAGCTATGTAAATACCATTTTGTGTCACTTTCTTTTTAAAAAGGATGGAATAACAGTCTCACTCATGTCTGAAATTTGTTTTTTCTCTAAGTGTCCCAACTGCAAAAGCTTTGTGGAACGCCAAGATCTGAAAAACCTGAGAGTGGTCTGTATCCTCTGCCATTCACTGAAGGGGGAAGACTTTGAGTTCTGCTGGCAGTGCCTGAAGCCCTGGAAAGGTGCTGGAGCACCATCCGAGAGGTGTGAAAATGTGGGATGCAAGAACCAGTCCCTGGAAGTCTTAGCAAACTGCAAGCTGAAAGATCTTCCAGGAAGTGAAATAAAAAACTGTCCCTCAATCCGTGCTTGTCCCACCTGTGGGCGACTCATTGAGCACATGGAAAAGTGCAAATATATTGTATGTCCCCAATGTCACGTTGAATTTTGTTTCGCTTGCCTTGAAATTGCTCGTAACTGCCAAGCCAGCAAAGGTGGTGCCTATTTTCAATACTGTGCAAAACCACTTGCTCCAAAACAAACACAGATTCCGGTATGGGCTCAGAAATAAACAGAGTTGTTCCAGCCATACAAGCCAGGGAGATTAGGAAATGCACCAGGGTCAGTACTCAGCTCCACCACCATACTCCCGAATGCTACGTTATCCCTCCTGTCAAATTAAGCTTGATGGACAGATAAGAGATTGATCGAGAGTCAGGACAAGCCCACCCCCTCTGATGACACTTTTTCCAGTAAGGATTGTGTGTGTTGGAGGGAATATTATAGGTCTGCTACACCTGATATTTAAGCCATACGTGAAAAAAGAAAATGCTTGTAATATAAAATATATATGCTATTTTTGTAGCTTGTTCATGATACTGGAGAACCCATGCAATTAACAGATACTCAGATTTTGCTAGACAGCAAATATAAGTTCATAATCATAATTGGATTTCCCCTCTCTACAAGGTGGCTAAGACTGAACCAAGCTTAAACAAAACCAAAACCAAATGTTTTTATTATCATAGGCATAGGAAAAAGAGGTTCGATCTTGGCTTTTAAAGTATTTTGTCTAACTGAATGGAAAAAAAACCCAACAGTCTTCCTGTGCAGTTCTCCAACCTTTCACACAGGGATAGGGCCTTGTGAAATATGTCCAGCTTTTCACACACACAGTACTGCAATCTAACACACACAACCTGGAGAGTCCCTCTTGAAGCCAGTATTAATCAATCTTACTCTTTTCATGGATAAGAAAGTTCAGGCTTGCCATTCATTGGGCATAGTGGGGGCTGGTTAAGACATACAAAACACCAAATTTCTAAATATAACCCATTGTGAAGCTGTGAATAAATTGGTCTATGTACAGTGTGTCATGCTGGCCTCACTGTGGAAGCAAAACTATGGGTCTTCTTTATTCCAGTACAGGAATATTCTCTGTTCAATGTTAGAAAGTGATTCTTAGCTATCCACTATTGTGACATTACAGTACACTCTTCATAGTTAATACTGTAGTTAGCATTTCATTGCAAGACGGATTTTGATTTGCTTTGTATCTCCACAAATGTTTTTCTTGCTTTCAGAGGTTTAGCGTTAAAACTCATTGACAAATTAATTGACTTCTGTTCCGAAAGTGTTGAATAAATTTAATTAGATTTTTGAGATTTTAAAACGAGCCTTCTAGGAAGTTTTGGTGAAATTTAATGTTTGTGCCCGTCTACTAGCAGAATGCTATCTGCTTATAGTATGCTTGAAATTTTGTGATGCAATAGGATACTACTAGAACTGGTCAGATTTTTTAACTCCTGTGCAAAAACTCACCACCACAAAAAAAAAATAATAAAAAATTTGTTGGTCAACGTTTTCTGCTAAACATTTCATTTTGTGAAAAACAGAAAAAATATACTTTTGGGGGAGAACTTTTTGGTTTTCAGTGAATAAGTCTGTAATTTTCCACAGAAAGCAGCTATGTTCCATGGAAAAAACTCAGGTTAGCTGAAAACCCAATTTTCTGTCAAAAACAGTTTTGACTGAGAATTTTTGACCATTCCTAGATAACTCCATGCCTGCTCACCATTGCTTTTGGTCCATGTACAGCACTTAGGAACACAGGAGATAAAAGCTTTATACATCGTGACAAGATGGCCGATGTTAGTATCGTGGGTCCTGCGCTTTTCTTGGCGGGAGGCTGTCAGGGTTCCCTCCCCACTCTAAACTTTAGGGTACAGATATGGAGACCCCCATGAAAGACCCTCTAAGCTTATTTCTACCAGCTTAGGTTAAAAACTTCCCCAAGGTACAAATCCTTCCTTGTCCTTGGATGGGTACAGCTGCCACCACCAAGTGAGTTAGACAAAGATTCAGGAAAAGGATGACTTGGAGTTCCTGTTTCCCCAAAATATCCCCCCAAGCCTCTTCACCCACTTTCTTGGGGAGGCTTGAGAGTAACCAAGGTGAGCACCAACCAGCCCCTTGGGTTTTTAGGACACTAAAAACCAATCAGGTTTTTAAAAGCAGAACTTTATTATCAAGAAAAAGTAAAAGAAGCACCTCTGTAAAATCAGGATGGAAGGTAATTTTAAAGGGCAGTTAGATTCAAAATACAGAGGATTCCCCTCTGGGCAAAACTTTAAAGTTACAAAAACAGGGATAAACCTCCCTCTTAGCACAGGGAAAATTCATAAGCTAAAACAAAAGATACTCTAATGCATTTCCTTGCTATTACTTACTACTTCTGTACTTTTAGATGTATCATTTGGTAGGAGCTGGATTACTTGCTTGGTCTCTCTCTCCCTGTTTCCCGAGAGAACAACAGCCCCCCAAAAAAACCCTTACCCCACAGATTTGAAAGTATCTTCTCCCCTTATTGGTCCTTTTGGTGAGGTGCCAACCAGGTTACCTGAGCTTCTTAACCCTTTACAGGTAAAGGAGAGATTTCATGCTACCCTTAGCTGTATGTTTAGGACATGGGCTAAGATGCCACCCTTTGCCTCTACTCTTGGGGCACCAAGGTCCCCGCTAGTGGCCTAGGAAGGTGGTAAAGGAGGGAAGGGGCCTGGGTTTGCTCCTCACTCTGAGCCCCAGCCCCTCTGAACCTCTGCAGATTCTTACCCTCTTCCTCCTTAGGTGGGGTACCTTCGGTCCTTAGATGCTGGGGAAGGGAGTCTCCCTCCCCTGCTGGGGCAGGGTCCTTTACTTTAGTTTGCTGGTCTTTCAAATCTCACAGCATGCCTCTAAGCTCCAATCCTCTCTCCTTCTCCCTAACTGCCTGAAGCAGGGGTTTTTATTAGGTTCCTGACGGGGCCTTAATTGACTGCAGGTGCTCCAATTAACCTGCATGGTTCCCTCCCTAGTCTACAGGGAACCACGCCTTAATTAGCCTAGGACTTATATATTTCCCCTCTCCCACTGCTCCCTGGCCCTCCTGTATCACAGCATTCAGAGAGATTGGATTTAGACAATAATTCATGCCACACAGGGATTCTAAGTGCAGGTCTAGTAAAATATTAAAGGAACTCTCATTTTTTGAACAGTAGAAATGATTCGCCATCCCGGTAGTCTACAGTCAAAAGGACTCACAGGATGTATTCCCATAGCCCTAGTGCTGGCAAAGTCTTTCAAGGGCAAAAACAAAAAATAGTGGGGTGATGCTTTGCTTGTGCCGAGAGTACGAATCTACACATATCAATGAGCAATCAAATATACAGTTGATTTTGATGGATAGTTTTCAAACAATTTAAGAGCTTCTAGGGGCATATGGATTTTATTGTTTATAGCTAATATTAAGTTGCCACTAACTCTTATAGCGTAATGATCTGTACGCTCTGTCCAATTTGTTTAGCTCCCCATTCAGCAAAGGACTTAAGCATGTGCTTAACTTTAGGCACGTGTTTAGGTCTCTGACTTCAGTGGAACGCAAGCATGTGCTGCTTTACTGAATAGGGATGGACTTAAGCACCTGCTTATACGTTTTCCTGAATCAGGGCCTTAATTTTTAAAATGGTATCTTCCTCTTATTTACAAATACTTTAATTCTTCATTTCTTTGTTTTTAAGCCATCATATATCTTATATTGATCAAATATATATCAGCTACAGTATACTAAATGTGTGTTTCAGCACAACGTTGTTGTCACTTAGTATCCTTAACTTTTAAAAATCAGTTTTGTTTTAACTAATATAGTAGTGTCACCTAAAACTATTTTTATCACTCTTTTTCAGCCCACAAATTGTGCCATTTTCCGAGAAAAAAATAAACTCGATACAAAGTGATTATATAATTTTCTTGTAGACTTAACAGATTTTTAGATAAATGTGTGAATCTCAGATGGTTTAGAAATTCAGTTTTCTTCAAATAAGCATAAAAAATCCAGCTGATTCTCCAAAGGCTGTTTGAATTATTTAAACATTTTGAGTTTGCAAAACTGGACCGGAAACATCACAATTCTGGCATTTCCTACCTTTGCAATGCTTGACTTTGGAACCTCAATGAAGTTTTTTTAACGTATTCTTTATGTGCAATTTTCTAGTTGTCAAAAAAGCAAACTGAAAAAACAGAATTCCATCAGGTAGCATCATATTGACACTCACATGATTCAACAACAGAGTTGGAACCTCTAGATCCCCTGCCACTTGAGCTGATGGTGTTACTGACTGACAGCTGTAGAAGCGGTCACTCTCTGTATGGACGAGCACTACAGGGGAATTCGACAGTTTGCCTGTGGGCTTCACAGATGTTTGCTGACAGCATAAGAACAGCCATACTGGGTCAGACCAAAGGTCCATCTAGCCCAGTGTCCTGTCTTCTGACAGTGGCCAATGCCAGGTGCCCCAGAGGGAATGAACAGAACAGGGAATCCTCAAGTGATCCATCCCCTGTCACCCATTCCCAGCCTCTCGCAAACAGCAGAGAAATGGTGAGTCTTAGGAATCTTGGGTTCCCTTCCACGTCCTGGAGGAGAGTGTTCTCTAGTGCAGGGGTTCTCAGCCTTTCCTGCACCCCTTTCAGGAGTCTGATTTGTCTTGTGTACCCCCAAATTTCACCTCACTCGAAAACTGCTTGCTTACAAAATCAGACACAAAAATACAGAAGTGTCACAGCCACACTATTATTGACAAATTGCTGCTTTCTCGTTTTTACCATATAATTATAAAATAACTCAACAGGAATATAACTATTGTACTTACATTTCCGTGTGTAGCATATAGAGCAGTGTAAACAAGTCATTGCCTGTATGGAATTTTAGTTTATCCTGTCTTCACTAGTGCTTTTTATGTAGCCTGTTGGAAAACCAGGCCAATATCTAGATGAGTGGATGTACCCCCTGGAAGAGCTCTGAGTGCCCCCAGGGCTACACCTGCCCCTTGTTGAGAACCACTGCTGTAGTGAATGTAGACTCTTTGACCTATGCCCCCGAAGCCTGACCCCTTCTGCCCTGTCTCAGTCCTAGTCCCCCCTACACCACTGGCTCCTCGTCCCCTCTCAGTCTCCTCATTTAGCCAGCTCCAGTTTCCACTCCTGAGGTTTCCGATCCAGTCTCAATCCTCCAGATTCCTCACCCCAGTCCCAGTCTCCCCACCTTGCCATTCCCAATCCCCACTCCCACTCCCCAGCTCCTTGTCCCAGTCTTAGCCCAGCCATTTCCAGTTCTCTCCCCAGTTCCCAGCTCCTTGTCGGATCTGCCTCCTCTCCCCGTCGGGTCACGAGATGTCTATGTTCCCTGTAAGCTGTGCAGCCGTGCAGCGGGCTCTCAAGGGCCATGCATGCAGGCGGGGAGAGGTGCCCCTCCTCTGGCCCATCCTGACCCCACTGGAGCTGCCAGGGAGAGGAGCCTCTCCCCCCAGCCCAGCCTGGCCCGACCGGAGCTGCCGGGAAGAAGAGTCCCCCCCTTGGCCGGGCCCAGCCCCACTGGAACTGCTGGGGAGAGAAGCCCTTCCCCTGGCCCAGCCCGGCCCAGGCCCGCTGAAGCTGCCGGAGAGAGGAACCCCTCCATCAGCCCAGCCCGGTCTCGCCAGAGCTGCCAGGGAAAGGAGCCCTTCCCTTGACCCAACCCAGCCCAGCTCAGGCCCGCTGGAGCTGCCGGGGAGAGGAGCCCCTCCCTTGGCCTGGACCAGGCCCGCCAGAGCTGATGCAGCCGGGGAGAGGTGCCTCTCACCCGGCTCCAAGTGCTGTGGCGAGAGAGGGCTGGGGGGCGTCCTTTCTCCCCACCGCAGCCTCGGGGCAGCCTGCACCCCAAACTCCTCATCCCCTGCACCCCAACCCTCTGCCCCAGCCCTGAGCTCCCTCCCGCACGCTGAATCCCTCAGCCCCACCCCCACCACATGAATTTTGTTCTGTGCACCGGTATGGAGGTGATGTGTCACACGTCACCTCCATATTGGTGCACATAACAAAATTCATTTCGCATATGGACATAAAAAAATTAAAGCGAACACTGACAGGTGTCCCAATTTTATTGGGACCATCCTGATATATGGGGCTTTGTTTTATATAGGCAACTTACCCCCCTACCCTTCCCAAAAAGTGTGCTGATTTTTCACACACACATTTGCTTTCCCATCACCCTACCTCCCCCAATTATTTCTGCCTGCCCACTCCCCTCACCACCACTTCCCTCCCCTGGCGCCCAGACTGAGTCTTGTTGCCCAACCACTCCCCATCTCGGCCCCTAACTCCAGTCTCTGCCAGCCTCCCGTCCCATTTCTTGGCAAATCAGCAAAGATCCCGACTTTGCCTTTCTGAGGCAGGTGTAAATATCAGTTTCTACAGAACTTGCTGCTAAAGGACCACAGCTGAGTCACCAGTTGGGACAGGGGCACAGTCTGAGGGCAGGGGACAATACCAGGCTATAGAGGAGCCAGCACTTTGGTGAGATTAGGATCCACTGATCGTCGCTCCCCTTTAAGAGCCATGGCCATAGCCCTGGGAGGATGCCTGCTCTCAGAGGTATGAGCACTGACTATGAGTCTGTGTGGAGTCCCCACAGGTGGACATTCTGTGGTCCCATCATCTCGCTGGGCTAGTGTGCACACACAAGAGGCATAACTCCAACACTGCTGACTGATGCCACCTGTGTTCGTAGTGCAGACTCCATGGGTGCTCTGGGGCTCAAGCACTCCCGCCCCCACCCCAAAAAAATTCCTACAAGTCACCAGTATGTGGCAGGAGCATGTACATGGTGCACAGTGAAACCGGAAGGCAGAAAGCACCCACCAGCAAAAATAGAAGTCAGTGCCTGAGCCAATCTTCATTTCCCAAGTAGTGGAAAAACAGAAGAGGTGTGTGGGTGTGTGTAGCTCTGGTTTCTGTACCACAGATGTGTACAACCCAAAGTTTGCCACATTTGCATGGTGTTTACCTCACATCCTCACTACAGCGAACCTGCCAACATTAACAGAGCAAAAACCAGCCTGCCTGAAATGCACGTACTGATGTGTGCTGGGGTGCGACACAGGGAGAGCAAGAGCTGCGCAGAGTGGGCAGGAGGGTTGGAGGTACAAAAGCCGAATGGATTGAGGGAGAAATGGGCCAAGATGGGGAAAGTGAATAAGTGTGGAAGGGGGAAGCCAGAACTGACTGCACTGAGAGCTGAAAATAGACTGATTATGACCGAAGGAGGTGGGTCCTCTACCCGCTCTGCACCTCTTTCCCTGCTCACCCCCCTCTACATCTGTCCTTGTCCTCTTAGCCATCTATGCCCCAACTGCTGCCTCTCCACCTCCTGTTACTGCCAGCTCCCTCCAGTCTCTCTTCCCACCCCCTTGTCTCTGTCCCACAAATCCATTTTAGACTCATAGACTTTAAGGTCAGACGGGACCATTATGATCATCTAGTCTGACCTCCTGCACAATGCAGGCCACAGAATCTCGCCCACCCACTCCTGTAACAAACCTGTGTCTGAGCCATTGAAGTCCTCAAATCATGGTTTAAAGACTTCAAGGTGCAGAGAATCCTCCAGCAAGCGACCCCTGCCCCACGCTGCAGAGGAAGGCGAAAAACCTCCAGGGCCTCTGCCAATCTGCCCCGGAGGAAAATTCCTTCCCGACCCCAAATATGGTGATCAGTTAAACCCTGAGCATGTGGGCAAACTCACCAGCCAGCACCCAGGAAAGAATTCTCTGTAGTAACTCAGATTCCACCCCATCTAACATCTCATCACAGCACTGGGCATACTTACCTGCTGATAATCAAAGATCAATTACCAAATTAATTGCCAAAATTAGGCTATCCCATCATTTTACTTTCTCCACCTCCAACATTTCTCTTGCCCCTCCAACCAAATCCCCAGCATTTATCTCTCTCCTCCTGCCTCTTTTCACAGAGCACCCAGCTCATCACCCTGCTCCTGTCCCTTACACACAACACGCTCGATAATACAACCCACAATGTATCAGTTCTCTCAGTGCAAAACAGGAAATGGTGAGGCACTTCTGAAACTTTGAGGCACTGTTGTGAGAGGACACACTAGCTCCCTGTTCAGGTTTAGGCTGAGCTGCTATACCAGCCAGATGGACACGAGAGACAGATCTAGACTTTTAAATGCATCAAATTGTCCAATATGGATACAACTGATGAGGAATCAGGCATTAGGCCCTTTTCTTTGGCCTGAACAGAGAATCTCTTCCATTTTTAGATACAGACTTTTAAAGTGGATGTTTTTTCTAGATAATAAATGAAATGTATGGGCTTGAGAAGACCAGGTTAGGTCAATGGACATGAGCATTTTATAATTCATGCTGCTAGCTGTGGAGATTCCAGAGAGGAATGGAGAACCAGGCTTTTCCCCCTTCAGGGAAAAGGCCTGAGACAGAAACGGACACCATGGGGGTTCCTGAGATAAACTGATACAACTATAGGAGATCAATGACCTATGCACTGAGAGAGACAGCACCACAATTAGACCCTGTTTTATTGCACCCCAGAACACCCCCTGCTTGCCCAACTTGTTGCGTGGGCTCATGTTAGGCTCTGAACTTTACAATACAGATGTGGGGACCTGCATGAAGGCCCCCTAAGCTTATTTTTACCAGCTTAGGTTAAAAACTCCCCAAGGCACAATTTTTTGTTATTATCTTGGATTAAGTAACGCTGCCACCACCAAGTGATTTAAACAAACATTTAGGGCTTGGCTACACTTACAAATTTGCAGTGCTGCAGCAGGGTGTGAAAACACACCCTCTGCAGCGCTGCAAATTGCAGCGCTGCAAAGCGCCAGTGTGGTCAAAGCCCCAGCGCTGGGAGCACGGCTCCCAGAGCTGTCCATTATTCCCCACAGGGAGGTGGAGTACGGACAGCGCTGGGAGAGCTCTCTCCCAGCGCTGGCGCTTTGACTACACTTAGCGCTTCAAAGCGCTGCTGCGGCAGCGCTTTGAAGTGCTAAGTGTAGCCACAGCCTTAGAGAGGGCCACTTGGAGCCCTACCTTCCCCAAATATCCCCCCAAGCCACTACACTCCTTTTCCTGGGCAGGCTTGAGAATAATCCCCTCACCCATTGGTACAGACACAGACCCAAACTCTTGGATCTTAAAACAATGAAAAATTAATTAGGTTTTTAAAAGAAGAATTCTAATTAAAGAAAAGGTAAAGGAATCACCTCTGTAAAATCGGCATGGTAAGTACTGTACAGAATAACAAAAGACTCAAGAACATAAAGGATCTTTCCTCTAGGCAAAACCTTAAAGTTACAAATTTAGGGATAAACCTCCCTCTAGACAAGGAAAATCACAAGCCAAAATGAAAGTAATCTAACGCATTTTTTCGCTAGTACTTACTGATGGAGTTGGATAGCTTGCTTTTTTGATTTGTCTTTGGCAAGCACACAGAACAGACAGACAGACAGACAAAACAAAGCCTTTTCCCCCTCCCCAGATTTGAAAGTATCTTGTTCTCTTATTGGTCCTTTTGGTCAGGTGCCAGCTAGGTTACCTGAGCTTCTTAACCCTTTACAGGTAAAATGATTTTGTGCTTCTGGCCAGGAGGAATTTTATA
Source organism: Mauremys mutica (assembly GCF_020497125.1). Taxonomy (NCBI): domain Eukaryota; kingdom Metazoa; phylum Chordata; order Testudines; family Geoemydidae; genus Mauremys; species Mauremys mutica. The sequence continues at coordinate 151,485,050 of NC_059075.1, forward strand.
GAAGAAAGGTGGTTACCCTTCCCTTTATATTTATGACAGCTCACTAGAGACCCAAGGTGGAAACATCAGAGCAAATGGCCCCTGCATTGTCCTTTAAGTGTTGGTAGCTGGGTGACTATCTGAAGCCATTGTTCTTTGACTTGCAGACACCCTTTTCCTGGATTAACCCCATTTATTCATGCAGTAACACACCCCATCACAATAATCAGACAAACAGAGGTAAGTCAGGATATGAACGAGCTCTCTCCCCACCCCGGGGAACTGGGGAAAAGATCTCAGGAGCAGACCGTATTTGCATAGATGCACCTACTCTGCCTAGGCAGTCAGCAGACAGACCTGCTTTGCCACAGTGAAGGGGACCAACGGGAAATGGGAGGTGGTTGATTACAGCAGGGAAACCACAGGTGGGTGAATATCTGGTTTTTGATTGAGAGAAATGCAGTTCATCTGGTGTGATTAGTGGAGGTATTCAAATGGTACAAAGGCAAGCGTGAGGTATGAGTCCTTTAGGGCACATTTGGGTTTTAAATGCTCCATACAATTCCCTGGGCATTCTGAAGGAAACATTACAGTGGTCAATTTGCAAACATGAACCCTGCATAGCCCTGATGAATCCACAGAAAACCCCCTGAGCTTCCCAGGAAGCATAACCTTGGGCTGGATAATTGCATTTGTGGGCCTCCGCCCTTGGGGCTGTGCCTAATCCATGCAGGGGAACTCCACGTCTCTTTACAGGCGTGTCCAAAATTAATGTTTGTTCATGGTCTCACTGTTCTGATAAACAGCTCTAATTCCTGGAAACGCTGCCCCACCCAGCAACGAAAATGAAACTTTTTTTATTCATAGATTAGATCTCCCTCTCCACGTTTCATCAACCAGAGCTGCATCAAGAAGAAAACAACTGGCTGTAATCAAGCACTGTTGCCTGTAGCCATGTTGCAATTTGTTTTTTAAAAAATGACCTTTTATTCCCTAGGCCACTCATGTAGTCCTTAGGCAAAACTCCTGTAAGTTATTTTTGCCTGCATAAGGATGGTAGGATTTGTCCCTGAGTGAGAAAGACTTGGTAGGAACATCAGTTACATTAGAAGAACAGGAGTCCTTGTTGCACCTTAGAGACTAACAAATTTATTTGAGCATAAGCTTTCGTGGGCTACAGCCCACTTCATCGGATGCGTAGAATGGAACATATAGTGAGGAGATCTATACACATACAGAGAGCATGAAAAGGTGGGAGTTGCCCAACCAACTCTAAGAGGCTAATTAATTAAGATGAGCAATGATCAGCAGGAAAAAACAACACATTTTTTTTTTTACATTACATTACAATTACATTAGAAAACTGATTGTCTTACTTTCATTTGCAGGGGCTTATGGCACCTGTTTCTAAAGATTGATGGGCAGCTGGGACAGCAGAGGAGGGAAAAAAAACCTGAGGCTCGGGCCTTGTCTACACGGCACAGTTTTGCCGGCAAAAGGCAGTTTTTGCCGACAAAATGGTGGAGGTGGACACATTACAAAGCTACTTGGGGCAGCAAAACTCGGCTGTTTTCTGACAAAATAAAACTACCTCGAGGAGAGGCATAGAGCTTTTTGTGGCAAAGTTAAAGCAACACAGCATCAGTGTAGACACTGTCATTTGTTATATCGCCAGAACTGGCCTCCCTCAGCATCCCACAATACCCACCGTGAGGGCTCTGCTCAGTGGTTTGAACTCAGCTGCCCTGCAGGCATGCGCCCCTCCCCTTTCACAGCTCCGGGAAGACGGGCAGCGGGTATCCTTACATAGGCAGGGGTAGGCTGTGCTTTCCCAAAGAGCCTAGCATGGCCCTGCCCACACTCTGCCCTGAGGCCTGGCCCCCTCCTGCAGTTCCCACAGCACTCTGCCTTGGCAAGCCCAGGCTGGCTGGGGCTGGCTGGCCCGCGTCCCGCAGGGAGTCAGAGCAGCTGGCGCTGGGGCCATGCCGCCCGGAGGCTGGCTGCACCGCCCAGAGCACTGAGGCTGGGGCCTCGCCCTCTGGCCATCCAGCGCTGGGGCCGGGGGCTGTGGTGGGGGTGCTCTGAGCTCCTGCAGGGGAGGGAGGCAGAATGGGGGCGGGCATATGGAGAAGAACAGGGCCTTGGGCACAAGGGGAGGGGCTGGGGGCTAGTCTCCCCCAACGGCCGGGTCACCGGCCACCCATGAGCACTTTTCTGTTTTCCGCTGTTCTGTAAAACACCGTTAAGAACAGAGAGGGGTTTGGATAATGCTGCTTTGTCGTTTTGCGGGAAAAGTCTGAAGAGCTTAAGACTTTTTGGCTCAGTGGAGTCCTTACTTTTGCAAAACAAGGTCCTGCTGTCTTATTAATACCAGCTCAAACCAAACCCACGCTCACACCAATTTCAGCTAACAGCTAAAATCATAGTGAACCCTTTCACCAGTGTTAAAGCCGTATCTAGAGTGTCACCCAGCTCTCCCACCCCAGGCCCAGACCCTAGAGAGCTGCTCCAGCATCCACCCCAAGGGCTGCTCTGGAAGACTCTTCTTAATGCAGATGTTGTTTCTTTAAAAATGCATCACAACCAGTGAAAGTGAAAGCTTCAGAGACTTGGTGAGGAGGCGGGAACACACTGGCTCAGTTGCCGTCTGACTGAAGAGCAGCGAGGATGTCTATCCTGTTCCAGGTGTTTGTAGAAGGGGTGGAAGGAAGAAGAAGCATCATAGACGTGGCAGATAAAGAGCAGGAATTCAACAATATGACCACTGACAAATTCATGGAGATGGTGGCCACCAAACTCCTGAAGAAGCCAGGTAAGGAGGAAGGAAATAAACTTATTTTAAAACCGAACAATTATTGTTCGAGTGAGATCACTGTCTGAGACATATTTTGCATTTGGATAATTATACACCATGCAGCAGAACAACATTTTGGCAAAGTCCGTTTACATTATTGCAAGAGACTTGTGATTTTTTTAAAATTAATTAGTTATTTCATCGACAGAGACATCAAGCAGCTAGAAATCATTTTCTTGTATGTGTAGTTATTTAGCTTTTCGATCCAATGGTCCAAATATGAAATGGCAGAAAAGTAATTGTTTAGAGAGCCCCCGTACTAACTCTCCCTTTCTTTTATCACCAGGTTACCAACAATTTACTTTGCTGTACGCTAACCAACAAATGGAAAGAGGGAAGAAATTCTCAGATTATTTGATCAGAAACAAGTCTACCTTCGTCATGGTTATACAGCTGCCTGGAGGAGGGGGTGACATGTTGACTTAATGAAGGACTCAGTTTTCACATAGGAAATGATGTGCATCAGGGCCTACCCTGGTCTGTGGTGGGTTCCTGCACAGGCATGGATTTGGTTATCATTTGCCTGGAAAGAAACCAGAGAGGGGAGTGGTGCTGAGCCTCAAAGGTCACTGTCACACCCAGAGCTCAGCATACTAGTGGGGGAACTTGGCCATCACTGCCAGTCCACTAAGCCACCAGATTGATAAACGTGAGGATCCTGCTGTTTTCCTTTCCCTTGTGTGGTCCTTTCCATCCCCTGCTATCGTCCACCTGTCCTATCTGTGAGTGTGTATGTGTGTGTCTTTGAGCTGATCCTGTAACCAACTGCAAGGCATGACACCAGCACAATGGGATAAGAGAGCCACTCAGTGCAGGACTGGTGAAGAAAAGGACCTGCCCAGACCAGCAAGATGATGTCCAGGAGCCGGAAAGTGAGTCGGGGTCCAGAACAACAGCTATCCTGACCGACTTGCCAGTTCAGAGCATCTGCCTGTGACAGACCAGCTGTCTTGTGTCCTGAAAACACCAATAAAAAGCTGTATTTCTCCCCCCTTACTATCTGATCTCCTCCTCCACTTCCCTTTGCATCCGTTTTGTTAAAAGCAGGAAAAGTAACCACAAAACTCACATCTCTCAACAAAAGGACAAACCATCTTCCCCACTAAGAAATGAGCCAGAATGAGACTCTCACCAATATCCTCTCTGGAAAAAGGAACTTCAAGTTTTGCCTACGATTGTTTTGCTTAACAGTCACTTTCAAAATGCTTTGTCTGGTTTTGAATTCCTTTCTTGTGTATCCTGATTAATAAATTTCCAAGTTGCAGCATGAGGAGTCTATTGTTTGTCAGGGGGCAAAGCAGCCTGAGGTTTCTGTACTGCAAACCCTCAACACTGCTTAACTGTTTAACGTTGTCAAGGGACAGTTCTGTGTCTCCCTGGCCCCTTATTGCGCTGGAATTAAGAAACTAGCAAGCTGTGGGGTGGGGCTGTTAGGGTCCAGGCCCGGACGTGATCTCTTTTCTGCTCACCCTCCCGGGCAGGGCCATCCTAAGGATTTATGGAGCCCTATGCCGTATTCTTAAGCTGGTGCCCCTCTGCCTTGAGGGCAGCCTGGGCTCGCATGTGTGTTTTAGGTAAGGGTGGTCTTTGGAAGAATTTACTTAAAAAACCTGATGGCTGAAGATCCAAGCATTTAAGGCTAAAGATGAATACTCAGATTGTGCATCTAAAAATCGCTGCAAGGATTTTTTGAGAGATGTGATTTTTATAATCTTCAGCAACACACTAATTGAAATATTTTTAAAGCAAATTTGAAACTAAGGTCCTGTAAACTAACACGTTCTGAGTAAACAGAAGAGCTGAGTAATCCCCAACAGTCCTGCACAACTGTTTTTATCAGTAAATTCAGAAACTGGCAGTACGGACCTAGGGGTTGGCAAATGCTTGTTAAATGCCATTGGCTCTTTAACAGTTTCCGTGTTGTGCTAATAGGGCTGGCCGGCTGGAGGCTTTTTCCACTTTTAAGTACTAGGTCCCCTCCCGAGGAAGACTCACCCGGCTGCAGCAGCCAGCTGTGGTGGGAGGCTGCAGGAAGGGTCAGAACAGGGATCAGAAGAGGTGGCCGGTTGGACACTAAGACCCAGGGGTGCCCCACGCAGCCTTGCTGGTTCCGGGTGGCAGGGGGGGTTTGAACTAAGAGTCAAAGTTCGGGGTTCTACCGTCCAGGCCGAACAGCGATTGGTCCATTTCCCGACCGGTCCCTCCCCTGTATCCGCAGCTGATTGGTCCATGCCCCAGCTCCTGGGCCCGCAGGGAGGGGGGTGACTGAGGACTAGCTCCTGGGCTCGTGCCGGCTGCAGTGACAAGGGGATCGGAGCCTGAGCTGCGGCTGGTGCCAGAGAGACAAATCCCCCCACCCCCCATCCGGCTCTGGGGTCTGTGCATATTTGAGCCCTGCAGTGCCCCGAGTCTACAGGGACTGAGTATTGCAGCCTGAGCCATAGCTGGGAATGGAGAGGCGCCCTCCAGCAGGCTGCAGGACAGCTGAGCCCAGGGGGGACCCCCCACCAAGCCAGTATGGGGGGGGGAGATTGTGCAGGTGGGTCCAGCAAGGACCCACCCAGCGTACCCCCCTTTCCTCCTTACTCTGCCCTCACCTGGCTGGCTGAACACAGGGATGCAGCCACCTCTGGGGTGGGGCACGGGGGCTGTTTACATAGGGATCCATCACCCAGTGCTGAGATGCAGCCGCCTCTCGGGTAGGGCAAGCTGGTGCCACCAGAGCTCAGGACAAACCGGGAAGGAGTTTTGTGTATCCATTTGCAGTGGGGGATGTTGAAGGCAGAATGGGGTCACAGGAGCAGGGATTTGGCCATTTCTTTAGGCTGCTGCAGGCGCTCTGGGGGCAGCATCAGGCCAAGAGGCTGCTGGATACCGGAGCGGCTACTCCCCTGAAAGCCTGGACAGCTGGATGCTGCGAGACAAGGGGCACAAATTGTTTAAAGTTGGACAACTGTTTTGTTTTAAACTCATCTAGTGACACCATGTGGTTTTTTTTAACAAGTTTGTTAACGCGGTTGTGTTGCTTATCCAGTTTTACACAAATCTGCGTTTTCCCTCTTTGAACGCCACCTTTTGCTCTCAGCGTTTGTTGTAAAGTGCGGTTTGAGTGAAACGGTTGGGTGTCACCGATCCTGAAGCATTTCTTTGAGTGCCGGCCGCTCGGGATTTCCATCATGACAAGTGTTGACATTAAAATGAGAACGAAACGTGTGCTTTGTCTATTGACAATGTTCTTCGTTTTGATTATTACATCCATCCAAACTATGGTTTTCCTCAAGGGGTGTGAATAGTGGGCTCCACTGCCTCTCGCCGCTGCACAGGTAGGCCGCAGGGAAATGTTTGGGAACCCCCGGGTTAGCGCAATGCGGGCCGGGCATCAGGACTCCTGGGTTCCTTTCCCAGCCCTAGGACGGCCGACCCTCTATTACCATTAATCTTCATTCAGTCCATCCTAAGTATAGCCCCTGTTCCCAGCTGGCTTGCATGTGTGTGTTCTTTCTGTGTGCTGTCCCCAGCTCCGGGCCCATAGCCGGTTCAACAAACCTGGACAGTACAACCAGCGTAGTTAAGTTGCTGAAGGCAGGAAGGTTGTTGCTCTAGTAATGCTGTTTTGGTGGCTCAGAGCTTCTGTCCTTGGAGCAGCAGATCCGGCAGCCTGCTCATGCAGCAGACCTCAATGATCCTTATAAAGAAAGCCCACCTGCACGGCTCAGTGACAAAGGCAGTCGGCCAGGTTTCTTGTCCTCTAGGCACAGTCCCAGCGTCCATGGTCACAGGTACACTGGCACATGAGTGCCTAGGAGCAGCGCGAGTTTTTGCTGTTGCCCGCACAAAGGGTTATGGTGAAGTACCCTGACATTTATACACTGGAGACAAACAACCGGAATACCCAACTCACACCCCACCGTACGTACTGACATCTGTTTGTTACCTCTCCTTGTTCCTGATACAGGGCCCTCCATTTATAAGAATCAACCGGATCTAGTGATCAAAACCACTGGGACACCATCACTCCTACTACCCTGCTTGTAAGCATCAACCGCTTATGAGAATCAAAGCATGCAGGACAGACGTGATTCTTATACAAGGTTATGTCCTCAATGCACTGTATCCGTGGCCGTTATACCGCCAAGCCATCTTAGCTTGTAGGAGATTGGGGTGTATCTGGTCTAGCCTGGAAATATATTTATGTAAATAGCTAACACCTAAAACACTAATAACAACTCTACCAAATTCCTGTATTAAATAATAAACTTATAAGCCTCTACTTTAATACATGGTTCAGGCCTCAGATATTGCCCAGTGCTCCAGGATCTCTCTCTCTCTCCACTACAACCCCTAGGAACCCGAGAGGGCTGCTGGGCACCATGCCAGGCTCAGAGGACCTTGTCCTGGGCACGTGATGGGAGAAAAGTATTTTGGATGGAGACCCAGCTGGGCATGTTTATCCTGCTGGCCTCTGCCTCATTGGCCACTCTGGGTCAGATGAGCCCTGGGGATGGGGGGTAGGGGCGGGAGAACTTCGGGAAGCCCCTGACCGGCCACCAGAGGAGAGCAGAAGGTGACGGGAAGGAGGTCACTGCTGAGTGTTCGTTGTAGACTTCACAGGCTGGTTTTTCCCTCCCCTGCTTCCTCCCAACATGAGCCTGTGGCGGAGATTGACCCCGCTGGTGTCCAAGGGGCGAAGTTTAGCCACGGCGCCGGCCAGCACCAGGGGTCACCACGGGGACGGGACAGGAGGTGAGAGACGAGTGAGGGTGGAGTGGGACATGGGGCCTCTCCTTTCTCGGTGCTCATTCTGATCCAGCCGCAGGGGACTGGCTGGGAACGGGGGGGGGGATGAGACATGGAGCCTTTCCCCAGAGCTGCTGGCTCTGATCCTGTCCAAGCTATTGAGTCCATCTGACACTCATTCAGTGGCCTTGTGAAATGAGTTTGTCGGGTCTCAGCCCCAGCACCCACATCTCAGCTCCCCCGCCCCCACCAGCACAAACGAGCCCTCCGGCTGGCAGCCACAACAGAGAGGCTGAGGGCTGGATAGTCCAGGGAACCAGAGCGCCCCTCTCCCCGGGGATGGGGTGGTGTGTGGAGAGGGGCTGTGTGTGTCGGGGGACGGGGAACCTCGCCCCAGGGCTGCCCTGCTTTGGGAGTGGGAGATCATTAGTCCCTGGTGGATGCTGATCTGGTTGCAGACACAGCCAGGGCAAAAGGATTTAGTGGGGGTCAAGCAGTGGAGGGCATCTGCCAAGTTCTGCATAGGAGTATAACTGCCTCCCGCTAGACTTACCCCCCTGCACCCCATGTAATCCCTGTGCAGCCAAATCCAGCAGGGTTCTCCCAGCCAGATTCAGGGCAATATGAGCCAGGCGGGACTGTCCCCACGGTCAAGCGCTGGGGGCCTTAGGAGCGGGCTCCAAACCCGTCTCTCAGCACCAGCTCCTGAGACTGCAAAACACCCAGCTGAACCGGGCCCCCACTTCCTATGGCTGGGCGGTGGCTGAGCAGCGTTATTTATTCCCCTGACAGGTGGGCTGTGCCCTCGCTGGCGCGGCCGTTGGACCGGGCCCTGGAGCGATGCCAGAGCGTCAGGCCTGGGCTATATTTACCCACCGGGAGGAGGGGGAGGCTGCAGACAGAGCGTGACTTTGAAATTGACCTCTGCTGCTTCCGTTTGGGGGGCTGTGCTGCAGGGGAGCATGGCAGGGGCTCAGTAGGGGGGCGCCCTCCCCTCTGTCAATGCCAGCCCCAATGCAGTGTGAGGGGGCGCTGTGCTATGGGGGGAAACAGTAAGGGGTGCTCTCCCCTCGGTCAGTGCTGGCCCCAGTGCAGCACTAGGGGGCGCTGTGCTGCAGGGAGCAGGACAGGGGGCTCAGTAGGTGACGCTCTCCCTGGGCTGTCAGTGGTGTCCCCAATGCAGCACTAGAGGCCGCTATGCTATAGGGGGGCTCAGAATGGGACTGTCTCCCCTCGGTCAGTGCTGGCCCCAATGCAGCACTAGGGGGCGCTGTACTGCAGGGAGTGTAGAGTGACCAGACAGCAAGTGTAAAAAATCGGGACAGGGATGTGGAGGGGTAATAGGTATCTATATATATAAAAAAAGCCCCCAAAATTGGGACTGTCCCTATAAAATCGGAACATCTGGTCACCCTAAGGGAGCGGGATGGGGGCTCAGTAGGGGACTCTCTCCCCGGGCAGTCAGCGCTGACCCCAATGCCCCAGAGCAGGGTAGGGGTCATGCACTCTGCAGTGACTGTCTCTGCAGCCAGGACATGGCGGATCCTGTCATTTGTGGTGGCGGTGCCCGGCGTGGCTATCTGCATGCTGAATGCCTGGCTGCAGATGGAGAATCACCCCTACAAGCCCGAGGAGTTCGTGCCCTACCACCACCTGCGTATTCGCACCAAGGTACAAGGAATTGGGTTACACAGGCCCCTGGGGTGGCTCTGGGGCAGGACGCGGGGGCGGGATACTGGGCTAGATGGGCCCGTGAGGCTGATCTGGGCTGTCAGGGAGGCAGGATACCGGGCTAGGTGGGCCTGTGGCTCTGAGCGGGGCTGACAAGGGTTGCCAACCCTCATGGGTGTCTCCCAGAATCGGGCTCCTTCTCCCAGAGGCTACTCAAGCCAAACCAGGAGATTTTAGGCTGCTAAAAGTCTGGCGGCACAGGGGACTGAGGCAGACTCCCTGCCTGCCCTGGCCCCGTGCTGCCCCCGGAAGCGGCTGGCACATCCCCGTGGCCTCTGGCGGGGGGCAGTGGCGTAGCCAGGTTTTCCGTGTAGGGGGAGCAAACATAAAAAAGGTGACCTCCCTTGGCTCCTCCTCTGGGCATTCCCCCTCGACTCCTCCCGTTTCCCCCCTAGATTAACCCCCTGCCGGCTTCCCGGGGGTGCGGATTAACGCCCCCCCCAGGGAGAGTCTCTCCTGCCCAGCGCGCTCTGCAGATGTCCCCCGCTTGGCTGTGCTGCCCGGCCCCACCCGCAGGGTCCCGTCCCCCAGGCTCCAGGCTCTTGCACCGTGCCAGAGCCCCCTGTCCAGAAAGCACGGCCTGTGCCCCTGCCCTGTGGGCCTGGCCCCGGGGAGCCCCTTGCCCGGACCCCCCAGTGCAAGGCACCGGACACCTCCCCCCCCCGCTCACCTTCCGTCCTGCGCCGCCGCCTGTCCCCGGCCTGCTCCCGGCGCTCGGCGCGCTCCACGCGGGCTCGCCAGCCAGGCGGCCTTAAAGGCGCAGGGGCCTTTTCACCTCCCCCGCCCGCCGCATTAGCAAGGGGCGGGGAGCGCTTGGCCGCCGCGCCCTGAGCCACCGCCGCAGAAGGTGGCTGCGGCGATGTTGGGGCTGCGCTGAGCGTGGGGCGCGATAGCCGAGGAGCCAGACCCCTCGCTCCTCTGGCCGCGCCTGCCGCCCCCCCATGGATACTCCAGCTGTGCTGCTACTAGCGCCGGCCCGACAGGCACCGCTTTTTGAAAACGTGCTGAGGGGAAGCAGCTCCTGAACCCCGCTAGTTGTGCTACTGGCCGGGGGGGGGAGCAGGGGGTCTCTGCGCGCTGCCCCCACTCCGAGAGCCGACTCCACAGCTCCCATTGGCTGGGAACTGTGGCCAATGGGAGCTGTGCAGGCAGTGCCAGCAGACAACGGCAGCGCGCAGAGACCCCTGCCCGCCTCCCGCCCGGGGCCTTAGAGACATGGCAGCCACTTCTGGGAGTGGCAAAGAGTCAGAGGGAGTTTGGGGATAGGAGAGAGTGCGGAGGGAGGGGGTGCAAAACCTGTGGGTTTGAAACATGGCAATGGAAGCATCCCTAGCTGAGAGGTGCAGTGAGTTTTCTGGCCTCAGGGCAGGCAGCCTGGAGAAAGCCAAGGTGCAGAAACAACCCCTCTCCTGACCCCCTCTCTTTCTTTGCAGGCATTTCCCTGGGCTGACGGGAACCACTCCCTCTTCCACAACCCCCACACCAACCCCCTGCCCACAGGCTACGAAGAAGCAAGGGGTCATCACTGAGCCACCCGCCCTCGGGTCCCCCGGTCTAGTGACAATAAACCTGAATGGATCCGTCTCCCAGGAGATTTATTTACATTCTGGCCCATTCAACAGCTTGGGAAGGGACACGGGGCGGGAACCCCTGGATCTGGGATCCGCTCTGTGCCCCCAGGGCTGGGACACGTGGGAGACTGCACTTTGCCATGCAGAGTGCCACCCCTGAGATGGGGGCTCCAGGGGCAGAGCTGGGTGAGCGCAGAGCGCTGGGAGGGAAACCGGGTTCATCCTCTGGTGGCGACACTGATCCCCCCAGCTGGGAACTAGAGCGTCCCCATGCCAAGCAGAGTCTGGGCACCCGCTATGAACCAAGAGCCTGGGGTGGGACCAGCCGCCCGCCTGGGAACCTGTCTGGCTGCTGTGGGCTCAGGAGGAGATAAATGGCCAAATCCCAGCTCCAGCAATCCCATTCTGTCTCCTGAAATCCCCCACTACTGTTTCAATTGCAGTCGGAGAGCCTCTTCATCTGCTGCCCTAAAGTCTTTTGCAGTGTTGCTGTTAGACACCAGTTTGCCCTACCCCAGAGGTGGCTGCATCTCTGCACCAGGCAAAGGATCCCTGCATAAAGAGTCCCTCTGCTCCACCCTAGGGGTGGCTGTAGCTAAGTGCCGTGGAGGTATCCCTGTGTAAACAGCCTGTAGCTCAATTATTCACTCAACCAGGTCATGGCGGCATCAGGTAGAAAAGAGCGGGGAGGTTCTGGCTGAGTTAGGGGTGCCCTCAGCACAGATCCTCCCTCCCATGCTACCCTACAGCTGGTTAGGAGGTGGGGGGGGTCCCAGCCAGTGATGAGCTGCCAAAATATTAACCGGTTCCCTCCTCCTCATCCCACGAGGGGGTAATGCCCCCCCACCCCTCCTGGGACTCCTGCCCCATCCAACCCCCCTTCCCTGTCCCCTGACTCCCCCCTGCTGCCCCATCCAACCCCTCCTCTCATTCCTGATGGCCCCCCCGGACCCGTCCCATCCAACCACACCTTCTCTCTGTCCTCTGACTGCCCCTGGAACCCCTGCCCCGCCTGCCCCCGGCCATTCCATCCACCCTCCCCTCCTTCCTGACTGCCCCCCACCATCCCATCCAATCCCTGCTCCTTCCTGACTGCCCCCCCAAGACCCTTGCCCCCATTCAATCCCCCTGTTCCCTGCCCTCTGACTGCCCCGACACTAATCCAGCCCCCCAACTCCCCTGCCCTCTATCCAGCACCCCCTCCCTGCTCCCTGCCCCCTTACCGTGTTGCCTGAAGATGGGGGCCAGGCCGGGGCCAGTCTGGGCCACTCAGCCGGGGTTGGGACTGGAGCCACGCCGCCCGGCTGGGCTGGAGCCGCGCCACCCGGCCGCAGTCGGGGCCGGGCCGGAGCCCCCCTGCCCGGCTGGCCGCGGTCGGGGCTGGGCCCGGGCGCCAGGCCAGAGCCACGCCACCCGGCTGGGACAACCGGTTCTAAAAGGGCTTCTAAATTTAACAACCGGTTCCCGCGAACCGGTGGGAACTGGCTCCAGCTCACCACTGGCTCCCAGCTGTGGTTCTGGCTCTGATCCTGGAGAGGGGCAGAGCAGAGGGGAGAGGGTAGGAACAGGAAACTCCTTGTGCTGTTACTCCAGAGACAGAAATGGAGGCACAGAGACTGGAAGAGAGTATGTGAACAAGGTCACATGACAAGATAATGTCAGGGCTGGGCATGGAACCCAGGAGTCCTGACGCCCAGCCCTATCCACCCCCCTGCTCTAACCCACTAGACCCCACTCCCCTCCCAGAGCTGGGCATGGAACCCAGGAGTCCTCACGCCCAGCCCAATCCACTGCCCTGCTGTAACCCACTAGACCCCACTCCCATCCCAGAGCTGAGCATCCTGATTTCGGATCCCGCTGCAGAAGCTGTCACCCCCATGTCTGCCCACCCCTCTGCTGAGCAATTAATTTTGGCCCCAGCGCCCATCACTTCTGTTTCCTCAGGCCCCCACAGAGCTCAGCTACACATAACCCTGCCCACCCGCATTGTTGCCCCAGAGCTGGCTTGGGGCGGGGGGGTTCTCCTGTCCCACCTGTGGATCAGAGCCAATCCCCCCATTATCTTCTTCTGCAGCATGGGGCACATGCAAGGTTAAACTATTGCAAGGGGGGGATTCTCTGTTGCTTGACGATTTGAGGACTTCAGTGACTCAGCCAGAGGTTCTAGGTCTACTACAGGAGCGGGTGGGTGAGGTCCTGTGGCCTGCGATGTGCAGGAGGCCAGACAAGATGATCATGATGGTCCCTTCTGGCCTCAAAGCCTGAGGGTACGAATCCCTATGGCCGCTTCTTCTTGGCACCGATTTCCTGCCTCTGCTTCTGTTTCTCTCTCTCCCGGGGGCTGCCTCTGGCTGTGTCTCCCCTGTGCCTGGCACCCTGCTGATGGCCGGCCAGTGATCCCCGGGGCTGCAAATACACACATATGGGGCTGGGGGACCCAGGTGTCCAGGCTGCTGGGACAGAACGATCCCTGTGCTGTGACAGTCCCCTTACAGCACCGCTCTGGGAAGTGGCCAGGCTCAGAGCTCATTGGTTTTAACCCTCTAATTCTCCAGCACGCAGAGGGGTTCCCAACAGGGACAGAACCAGGGAAATCCACAGTCTCCTCCCTCTTTGCTCTCAGACCTCTGGCCTCTTCCCCATCAAGCAGAACCTCCCTGTCTCGCTGGATCAGACCTTGCGGCCCACCCTGCCCCTGACACTGCCTGTCACCGGGAAGGCGCGAGGACTCTGCAGCGGACACTTTGGGGATCAGCCACTCATGGGGACATTTCTTCAGGGGATTGTTTTCATGGCTTCATAGCTATTCCAGCTGGACGATGGGTTCTAGTCTGACCTGCTGTAGAGAACAGGCTGGAGGATTTCACACAGTCCCCCTGTACGGACCAATGCATTTGGCTAAAGCACTCTCCAGTCTGGATTTGAAGCCAGCGAGAGACGGAGAATCCATCACTTCTCTTGGGAATTTGTCCGAAGGGTTAATCACCTTCACTGGGAAAAAGAGGGGCCTCATTTCCGGTAGGTGCTTGTCTGGCTTCAGCTTCCGTCGGTTCTTGTTCTGCGTTTCTCTGCGAGAGTAGAGAGCCCTGCGGTGACCGGCCTTGTCTCCCTGGGGAGATAATCATTGTCACAGATCCACAGGCCCGGTGCTCTCGCACGGCTGTGGAGCAGCCCCTGGGAGGAGCCTTTCAGTGCGTCAGCCCCCTTCGCGTCACTCTCACTGGGGTGAGCCCATTGGCTTCCCCGCCTCCTGGGCCCAAACTTTGGCGCCTGTAGCAGCCCTGCTTCAACCCGGGAGCTCCCTGTCGTGAGTCGGCCTGAGCTGGACAGCGGAGGGAGCCGTGTACCCCCAAAGGGAGCCAGGCACCCCCGCCCTTAGCAGCCGTGGTGACTCTCAGCCAGCCCTGGAAAAGCAGGCGGGTTCTTAGATGGCTGGAACACACAGGGCCGGCTCTGGCTTTTTGCCGCCCCAAGCAAACGAACCTGCGGGCCGGCCGGAGCAGTGAGGGGCGGAGGGGGGGAACAAACCAACCCGCGGGCTGAACGGAGTGCGGGTGCAGGGGGACTCCCGGCCCTGCAGATGTGCCCTGGGCAGCGGAGGGGGGGGGCGGAGAGAAGGGGAGCAGGGCACTCGCCACGCCACCTGCCAGGAGGGCTCCACGCCGCTCTAGGCGGTGGGGAGGGAAGGACGCGGGCTGCCCTGCTGGGCTTGCTACAAACCTGGCACTGCTCCCAGCAGGGCGCTCCCCTCCTCCGCGCTGCCGCCCCCTACAGGGCGGCTGGAGCAGCAAAGGAAAAAAGAAAAAAACCTGCGGGGGCGGCCGAAGTAGCGAAGCTAAAAAAAAAAAGGATTGGCCAGGATGCCGCCCCTTGGAATCTGCCGCCCCAAGCACGAGCTGGCTGGGCTGGTGGCTGGAGCCGACTCTGGGAACACAGCATCGAAACCCCGTGGTTAGCACAGAGAGCAGAAAGTTACAGCACAGTCCATCTGGGTTGGTCCAGACTCGCCCTCTGAAACCTCTTTTGTCCCAGGACGGAAGCTTCTCCTCCTGCCTCCAGCAGCCCACACTTAACAACCTCACCCGGCCCCTCCCCAGCCCTTTGACCTCCCGGGTCACACCCGGCTGGCTTCCTGCGGAGGGTTTGGCCATCCCTGGTCGTCAGTTGCTAGGTATGAAATGTCTGCACAATATGAGTGACCATTGTCTTCTCAGGCTCTCCATGGGCATGGGGGCCAGGCCAGGCATCAGTCACACCTGCAAAGAGTAAAAGCCGTTCCCCCCCACACACCTAGTTAACCATGCACCACATAGGTGAAACTGAGGCACACACAATAGTCATCCAAAATATTATGAAAAATTCCCGCTTGGTCACAACAATACACTGCAATCGCACATGTCTTCTTTTTAATAAACCGCACACACTGAGCTCCTTAGCGTCCATCGCTTTGCGAGAGGGTTCACGTCCCATATTGTTCTAATCTAGCATAGCACAGATCTCTCATCCGCTCGGGATAGAACCTAGGAGGCCTGTCTCCCAGCTTCCCCCAGCCGCTCTAACCACTAGACCTCACTCCCCTCCCAGAGCTGGGGAGAGAACTCACAAGTCCAGACTCCCAACCCCACATGGTTGTTATAGGGCGATGTTCTGAGTAGGTCATCAGGGTGCAGATCCAGAGCGGTCAATGGGGGGCAGATGTTGGGAAGGGCAGATCCACAGCATCCTGGGGCTGGGGTGGGGCAGGGGGGCTATTGTTTGGGGATGTCAGGGCTGAGGCAGACATTGGCACAGTTGCTCTGGCCCAGCCTGGCTCCAACACCGTCCCTCGTGTCCTCCATCATCTCCTTGTACTGGCGCTTGAAGAAATTAAGCTGGTAGGAGACAGAGGGGAGAGATGGTGAGAGCTGGATGGACAGACTCACATCCTGGGTCAGAGGGATGGGATGTGGGACCCTCTCCCCTCCCCCACCAGCTGGGAGGGCCAGAGGCCCCGCCCACAGGGTGATGGGCTGTGAGGGAGGGGTTAGAGCCCTGCCCCACTCACCTTGTAGAGGGCTGTGGTGATGAGACCCAGCAGGACCAGGCCCCCCACGCTGCTGCCCACGATGATGGGCAGGTAGTTATAGACCTCGGAGCGCTCCACCACCGTCTGCACCTGGGGGAGAGGGGCTGTGAGATGGGGACCCAGGAGTCCTGGCACCATCACCCGCCCCTGCTCTAACACACCAGACCCAGAGCAGGGACAGGACCCAGGAGTCCTGGCTCCCAGCTCTAACCACTAGCCGATGCTCTCTCTATCCCGGGCGCAGTCACTCTGGTACCTGGCGCTGGACGAATCCCTCCTTCTGGGTGTATTTCTCCTCCTCGTATTCAATCCGGGCCTCGCTCACCAGACTCACTTTCTGCTGCTGAGTCTGGAACAGAGAAATTCACCATCCCTGACCGGAAATGACACAAACCAGCCCAGAGCATCGTCCCAGGGGAACCCAGAGCAATTTACAGGCTGTTCACACAGGGGCAATCCATTGCCCGGCACTGAGATGCAGCCACCTCTGGGGAGGGGCACCGGGGCTGTTCACTTGGGGAGATCTCTTGCGTGGTGCTGGGAGGCAGAGGCAGCTCTCGTACCTGGGAGACCCACTGGAAGCTGACGTTCCCTTTGATCATGAACTCCAGCGGGTGCTGCATTTCCAGGGTGGCGATTCTGCACCGGATCTTCTTACAGGTGGCCACGGAGCAGTCCTGGGGGTGGAAGGATATCGCCGGGTGAGGCAGGGGGTGTGCAGGGACCCAGCATGGCCATGAGGGTCTGGGTCTGTTTATAGCAGGGGTCCCTCACCCAGCCCAGCCCCCCACTCGCTGTCTGTGTTAGTGTCAAGTGAAAAGGGCTGCTGGGACCAGCACCGGCCTGTACTCACCAGCAGGGGGCGATCGCTCATCTGCTTCACAAAGTCCTTCGAACCGGGCGTGTCAGCCTCACTGGCGCACTGAGCCAGGTGGGGCTGGGGAGGGAGAGACAAGGTATTAATGAGGGTGGGAAGGGAACACAGGACCTTTCCCCTCTAGGGGGCGCCAGCTACAATCCAGCCCCAGGGCAGGGGACTGGCTGGCTGTGGGGAGTCGGGGGAACATGTGGCCTATCCCCCCCAGACAGCCTGTCCCAGCAGGGGGCGCTGTAGGGCAGAGCAGGCGTCCCTGGGCCCATCTCACACACACACAAGGGCAGGGAGAGGCAGGTACCTTGGAGGGGACGACCTCAGAGGCGTCCCACACCCGGACCCCGCTCAGCTCCACGGGGAACTGGAACGTGACCGAGATGGGGACGCGTCGCTGCCACAGGTTCTTGACCTGAAAGAAACAGACTCTCCATAGGGCACTGCAGGAAGAAAACCCAGGAGCTCTGATCCCCAATCCCCTATTCAATCCACAGACCTCACTCCCATCCCTGAGCTGGGGATAGAACCCAGGAGTCCTGGTTCCCAGGCCACCCCCACCCCTCTCTGCTCTAACCCTCAGACCCCACTCAAGCAATTCTACTCTATCCCCCTCCTCTGAGCCCTCTCCCCATCCCCCCCCACACACACTCTGTGCCACTGGCCTCACCTCATACCAATGTGTCACTGGCACACTTGTCCCTGCCTCCTCGGCAGAAAAGTTGATATACTTGGTCGATTCCTCAAGGCTGGGGGAGGAAAAGGGTGGAAGGAACAAGAGAGACAGGAGTGGGTGAGTGTAATGGAGAGTGACAGTGGGATGTCATGTCCAGAAGGGGGCGCTGTGTGCACGGAGCAGGGGTCCCAGTAGGGGGCACTCTCCCCCCCGTCTCCGCACTGACCTACCTGGTGAGGATGATGAAGATGCCGTACTTGACCGGCAGCTCCGCCTGGTGAATCATGCGCTCAGTGATGGGGCCACCATTGTCACTGGGGGCAGGGGAGGGCAAAGGAGAGAGATGTGAAGAGAAACCACCAATTAACTTTACAGGGAGAATGCACCAGAGTCCACTGCCCTGCACAATATTGGACTGCACTGCAAAGAACCATCCTCCTGCTCTGCTCCATAGATCGCTGTGCCACACAGCACTGCCCTGCATGAAATACCCGTGCCTGTACCCTAAGTCACTGTATTGCACCGTACACCACAAGTCTGGGTTATACACCACTGTACTGCACTGCAATATAGGTCACTGCAGAACACCATATTCCATTGCACTGCACCATACACCACTGCCCTGCCCTGCCTCATACATCACAGCACTGCACCATACACCATTGGTCTGAGTTATACATCACTGCACCACGGTGCAGCCTACATTGCAGCACTGTGCCATATGTCACTGCCCTACACCATACTCTGCTGTGGTGCACCATATGCCACTGCTCTGGTTTATACCCCACTGCACCACCTTGCAGTATGTCAGTGTGCTGCACCACAATCCACTGCACTACAGTGCACCATATGCCAGTGCTGTGGATTATACAACAACATTGCATTACCCTCCAGTTTACATCACTGTACTGCACCATACTCCACTTCTTTAGGTATGGATCACTGCACCACCCTGAAGTACAGATAACTGTACTGTGCCACACAGCCCTTCCCTGAGCATACAGCGTTGCACAACGCCTCTCAGCATGCATCACTGCCCTGCACCATTACACCACGGCTGTCTGCCCTGGGGCAGCGTACTAGCCATCATCAGCCAGCACGGTGCATCATGCATTGGGCTGCATCACACTGCTCTGCCTGGCTTTATGGCATCTGCCACTCAGCAGTGCCACACATCACCGTGCTGCACTGCATCCGAGGCCACTGAGCTGCTGTGCCCTCCACTCAATGGCATCACTGCACTGCATGCCACTTCCCCCCAACATCATTGCATTTCACTGCACCAGGAGTTGTGGAACTGCCATTGCCCCATACATCACTGCAATGCCGCATGTATAACTGTATTGCACTGCAGCATACAGCACTGCAATACAGCTGACCGCATTTCACTGGAGCACACATCACTGCACTAACCTGCAGTCTGCACCAGGTGCCACATACCACACGCTACACATCAATGGACTAAACCATGCACCACACTCCACTGCACTGCCCTACATACCTACCTCTCCACACTGCCTCCCACGCTGCCCTCTGTGGCCTGCATGCCCCCCTCACCTGCTGGTTTTGGCTGTGATCTGCAGACTGTCCCCCAGATCAGCTTTGGGGGAGACGTCAAATGTGGCGATGAAAATGGCCTGGAAAACACATGTAGGGTGAGAGGGAGCCAGGCTCAGGGCCTGGGGAACTGCCAGAGAAAGCAGGGGATGGGCAGTGACAGGCTACCGGGGGTGGGGGTGCAACCGTACCTCGGCCCCGCTCCAGAAGATGGGGTGGTTGATGTGGCAGGTGCTGTTCCTCTGACTCTGCTCCTCAGTGCCCACGGCCGAGCTGCACTTAACGGTCATGGCCCTCCTGTTAGACTGAGCACAGGGGACCAGCTAGTGAGAGATGCAGCCCACAGTATCCCTACTGAGCCGCTCCCCTGCTCCCTGCAGCACGGTGCCCCCGCCGAGCCCCCCCACCTGCTCTCTGCAGCACAGCACCCCCTATTGAGCCCCCTGCCTGCTCCCTGCCCCATCCCCTGTATCCTGCCCCCACCCCATGTCTGCAGTGCTTGGGGGGATTGATGGTACCTGGAGCAGCAGGACCCGGCGGTAGGACAGCGCGGCCGGGTAGAAGAACTCCACCGTGGTGTTGTAGGAATTCTCCCCGTGATTCTGGATGGAGACGGTGGTGTTGAGTTCAGGGGTGTCTCCCACCACCAGGGTGCTCAAGCTAAGGGGGAGAGAAAGGGGTGAGCTTCCTCAGGGAGGCCAGTGCCC
The DNA here is from genome assembly GCF_020497125.1 of Mauremys mutica. Taxonomy (NCBI): domain Eukaryota; kingdom Metazoa; phylum Chordata; order Testudines; family Geoemydidae; genus Mauremys; species Mauremys mutica. Next base: position 151,504,795 of record NC_059075.1, read on the forward strand.
CAGCATCGCTGCAAGCTTCCTCAAGGCAGTGCCCAGCAGAGGGAACCAGTGCTGTGAGCTCCCTATAACAGTGCCCAGATGGGAACCCCACACAGCCCCTAATGCCGCAGTGGTGCAAGCTTCTTATAAAAGTGCCCAGCTGGGGTCCCCAGTGCTGCCAGCTTCCTGTATCGGTGCCCAGTCAGATGCCACAAGGAAATATGGGGGGATCTCCAGCTGGGTGCTGCAGATCTGAGGCCTGATCGAGCTGGACGGGTCCCACTGTGGAAGTTATCTGCGGGGGAAGGCAGAGGGGGTGACTTACCCTGAGAAACTGAAGGAAATTTGTAGTTCATCAGTGCAGACTCTGTCACTGCCGCAGTCCTTCTCAAACGGGAGCTAGGGAGAGATCCCAGGGGAGGGGGGGAAGGGAGCAGGGGTCAGGGTGGTTAGGAAGGGACCGGAGCAAAACTCAGCCAGCATTGTCACCCATCAGATAATCTCAATCATCACCACTACCAGCAATACAGTCTGAAACAGCATCACCAAGAACACAACGGCTGCATTCGCCCCCTACACTGTTACCTGCACCACTGCATTCTCAACCCACCACCAGCACCAAGACAGTCTGAGCGGACAGCTCCACCAGCAACAGAACCGTCAACAAGTGCCCTACAATCTCAACCACAACCAGCATCAACATCAACACAGTCTGAACTAACACCACCACTAGCAATATAGATGCAACAGCCTCTGCCAATGCTAGCACTCCCACTACAGTCTCAACCACCACCTCCACCACTATCTACATTAAAGTGTCAACCAACACTGTCACAATGACATAACCACTACAACCTCAGCCAACATTGTAACCAAGACCATTACAATCTCACCAACCACCGCTACCAATATAGTCTGAAATGACAGTTACCGGCACAGCCACTGTAACTACAACTAACACGGTAACTAACAGAATTACAATCTCAACCATAATAGAGTGTCAATAGAGTCTTAAACAATAGTCACCAACCAGTCACCCACAACAACCACAAACTATACCACTACAATCACTGCTACCCATCAGTATATTCTGTACCAATACAGTAACTAACACAACCATTATGACCTCAACCAACATTGTCACCAATACAACTACAATCTCAACACAACCATCACCACAAATACAGTCTGCTCCAGCACAAGCAACAAAGCCACAACAACCTGAACCAATACTGCCACCAAGACCATTACAGTCTGAACCAACATCACCCATACCATAATGACTACAACCTCAAACCATACTGTCACCAAGATCACTACAATCTGAACCAACATCACTAACACAACTGCTTCAACCTCAGCTTACATTATCACCAAAAGCACTGCAGTCCTATCCAACAACACAACCAATTCAACCTCACCCAGCACTGTCAGACACATTACAATTTTACCCATCAACACAGATCATCAATACAGGCTACTCCAGCACTGCAACCAAACCCACATCCGCTACAACCATCTTTGATACTGTCACAAACACCATTGTGTGGCCCTGGCAGCCTTACCAGGTCTGCAGTCATCACAGTGGAGTCCTCACTCAGGATGGGTCTGAGGTGGCCGGCAGCAGTGATGGGCTCCCCCATCAGGGTGTAGTTGAGGTGCAGGGTGATGGGGGTCAGTGTGTCCTCAGGGCAGAGCTGGGGAGACAGAAAGACACATCGGACCCCTGAAGGGAAAGGGGGCTGGGTGGGACCCAGAGAGTGGTTTGTTCTCTGGGTGATTTGGGGGCAATGGGCAGGGTTGGAGGAGGAGACACAGCAGTAGGGGAAGGAGTTAGGACCCCCCATACTCACAGGTAACATTATCCGGTATGTCTCACATCTCGTCTCGATGCCGAGCCGCAGCTCCCTGCTCAGGACGGGGCCGGTGGAGTCGAAGGCGGCTCGAATCTTCGTCAGCCCGGGGTCCAGGGCCAGGCTGTACTGGATGGTGCTGGAGATCCTGTTGCCTACGGGGGAGGGGAAACAAGGAACAGAGAGAGACTGAGAACGGGAACCCCAAGGGGAAATGGGACACGGGGCCTTTTCCCACTAGGAGGCGCTGGCTCCGATCCATCCCCAGGGCAGGGGACTGGCTGGCTCAGGAGGGAGGGGAGCAGGGGGTGGGTTTGGTCTGACCTAGGCTGTCCTTGGTGCTCTTAGTGACGGTGAAGCAGACCTCTGCCCTGCTGGCTTCCGTGTTGAGCTGCTCCTGCCCCTGGCAGTCGAAGGCCGAGGTGGGGATGGTTGGGGGCTGGAAGCTGATGGAGACCCTGACTCTGAGCACTGGCCGGGACCTGCCATGGGGGGAACAGAACCATCACCCAGCTGCTCCCTGCAATGGGGCCAGACCCTATCCCACCCTCCCTCCCTCCCTCCACAGAGCCTTCCACCCAGCCTGGATGTGCTCACAACACCCCAGGGAGATGGGTTATGGACACGCAGCTCTGCTTGAGGAGATGCTGGGGGGTAGAAGAAGAGAGCAGCAGAGCTGTCATTGTGCCATTCTCCAGCAGGGGGCAGCAGTCACACACACACACACACACACACACACACACACACACACACACACACAGAGTCTGTGACTACCACGTGGAGCAGTGAAACGACACAGAGTAACTCACCTCAGCAGCAGGACCTGCCCTTGTGCCCCCACCGCGATGTCTGGGAGTCCGTCCCCCGTCAGGTCTGTCCCGCCACTGACGGCCTGGCCAAAGTACTGCAGCGTGCTGGGAAACAGCGACCCCTCGATGCGCTGTGGGGCAGAGAGAGCAGTAAGGGGCGGGGAAAGGGGCGGCTGTACTGTATAATGGGCACTAGGGGGCAGTGGAGGGTGAGGGATGGGGAAGGGGCGGCTGTGCTGTATAATGGGCACTAGGGGGCAGTGGAGGGTGAGGGGTGGGGAAGGGGCGGCTGTACTGTATAATGGGCACTAGGGGGCAGCGGAGGGTGAGGGGTGGGGAAGGGGCGGCTGTACTGTATAATGGGCACTAGGGGGCAGCAGAGGGTGAGGGGTGGGGAAGGGGCGGCTGTGCTGTATAATGGGCACTAGGGGGCAGCAGAGGGTGAGGGGTGGGGAAGGAGCGGCTGTGCTGTATAATGGGCACTAGGGGGCAGCAGAGGGTGAGGGGTGGGGAAGGGGCGGCTGTGCTGTATAATGGGCACTAGGGGGCAGTGGAGGGTGAGGGATGGGGAAGGGGCGGCTGTGCTGTATAATGGGCACTAGGGGGCAGTGGAGGGTGAGGGGTGGGGAAGGGGCGGCTGTACTGTATAATGGGCACTAGGGGGCAGCAGAGGGTGAGGGGTGGGGAAGGGGCGGCTGTACTGTATAATGGGCACTAGGGGGCAGTGGAGGATGGGAACTAAGAAAGGGGCTAATGGCCACAAGGGGACCATGGGGCCCCTATAACATCCCTTCACTACTGTGTGTTGACCCCACCTCCCAGGAGCTGGGCTCACCTGTCTGTACTGGGGACTGAGGCCTCCCTTTTCCCCATGGAAGATGTACAAGGCCCCACGATTGTCGTTCTCCAGGGGGGCCCCGATGGCCACGTCCGTCTGTCCATCCCCACTGATGTCCCCGATTTCGGACATGCTGGCCCCAAAGCGCCCGAATGCCTGCCCCGTCTGCCCCTGCAGTGTTCTCCTACGCCTCAGCGTCGCCCCCTGCAGGCCAGATTCAAAGACGCACATGGAAAATAGATCAGCATCGGCTGTGAGGGTCAGTGCCTCCAACTGAGCCTCCCCATGCCTCTCCCAGCAACAGAGCACCCCCTAGTGCTGCATTGGGGCCAGCACGCACTGCCAGGTGAGCCTCTACTGAGCCCCCCACCCTGCTCCCTGGAGCACAGTGCCCAGGTATCACGGTGTTTATTTTCATAGTATCCCAGCCCCACGGCAGGCAGCCCAGGTAAAACGTGAAGCCCAGGCCATCCACCTTTCCCATGGCCCTGCTTGTCTCTCCTACCTGCCGGCTAAACGAGCAAATATAGACGCGCCCTCCATTCAGAGGTGTATAGTACATGGGGGCTCCGATCAGAACCAGGTCCGTGCTCCCATCTCTGTCGAGGTCCACAGCGCACAGCGTACCCCCGAAATACGAGCCGACCTGGAGGGACAGAGAAGTCACCCCTTCATTTTAGTCACTTCCTCCTTCTTCTCCCACTGGGAACCCCCTCCCCCCCACACACACAGCCTGCTGGGAGCAGGATTCAATCCCCATGTTCATTCCATCCTCTCCCTCACCCACTCTTTACACACAGCAGGTGGTGCTATTCGCGTAGCTGAAGTTGCGTATATTAGGTCGACCCTCACCCCAGTGTAGACCGAGCCTGAGTCTTTCTGACTGAATCATTCCGGAAGGTGAAGCCAAACACATGGTGTCAAAATCTTACAGGCTTCCTCCAGTCCCCAGCCACCACCCCCACCCCTCACACGCACACATCTCCACATTGTCTGTAACGGTCCCCAGACCTGCTCCCCCTGCAGCTCCCATCTGGGTGTCCATTGTCCGTCACTGGTATCCCAGCTGAACAGGACGACTTTGCCGGTGTGTTGGTAGCGAGGGGCCCCGACCACGTAGCTGCTCTGCCCATTGGCTGTGACGACCTGAGACGAATAACCTCAAAGGAAGAGAGGGACGTGTGGAGGTGAGATGGGAAACAGCCGTACAACAGTGCTGCACAGGGATCCCTTGCCCGAACTGAGATGCAGCCACTTCTGGGGTGGGGTACGGGGTTAGTTTACTCAGGCAGCCCTCACCCGGTGCTGAGATGTAGCTGCTGCTGGGGTGGGGCACGTGGGCTGTTTAAATAGGTAAGGGAAGCTGGGTGGGTTTGTTCTTACCGAGGTAAGCATCATTCATGTCAGTGGAGGTTGTGGATACGTTGATGAAGCTCGGCTTCCTGCCGCTCCAGTACAGGTATTGGTATATCCCACCAGACCAGTCATAGGCTCCCACCGCTCCCAGCACAGGCCCGTCCTAAACCGACATGCATGGCAGAGGGGAAATTACAGGAAATGGAGATAGCACAGGAAATATTTACGAGATCTCCCCACCACCTGCAGCACAGCACAGCTTAGCATGGCACTGGGGAGTGCCAGGGGAGACAGCGCCCCCTACTGAGGTCCCCGATGGCAGGGCAGCCCCACTCTCAGACACTGTGGGAAAAGCACGTCCCACGCTGCTCCTCCAGCAATCTGGGCTAATAAAGGGCCATCTGCCTTTCAGGCATTAACCCAGCCTGATGCTACTTAGGCTGAAAGCGCTGTCAGGTCCCCAGCGCATGGCAGCGTGGGACATGCCCCGGGGCCAGGAATCACTCACAGGGGACAGCAGGGAGCTGAATCCTTCCTGAGACATCTCCAGCTGGAAGGAGCTGCCGCTCTGGGACTGGGTGCCTGGGAGCAGAGACAGACATGGGAAAGACCATCATAGACGGTAAAGGCCCCGTGTCCCATTCCCTGAGCCAGCCCTTCTCCCCACCTCGAGGCTGGATTGGATCCAGCGCCCCCTAGGGAGAAGTCCCTGTATCCCATTCCTCAACCCCTTGAGCCAGCCAGTCCCTTGCCCGGGGGCCCCGGATGAGAAAGGCATTACGGGGATCTATGGAGATAGATCAGTAGATAGATGTTGGATGGGGAAAGAGAGACTATTTGGGGCCTATGTGAGCTCTGGATTCCCAGCTGCTCCCCATCCCATCTCAGCCTTGAAAACCCATTTCTAGAGCCGCGGAGCCAGTGCGGCCCCTCCCCCGGCTCTGATACCTTCGATGGCGAAGATCATCTCCTGCAACTGGCTCTGGATGCCCTGGAGGGCATCGAAATTGTCCACCTGGAAGACGTGCTCGTTGGTGGGCTCAGAGGCGATCTCCTGGAGCTCCTGTTGGGCAGTATCACTGGAGAAGGCTTCGCCGACCTTAATGGAGTAGAGGGAGGTACAGAGACCAGGGCATTGAGGTCAGTCATAGGCCAAGAACCTGGGCAAATCCCCTCCCGTCCCAAGCCCTGCTGGGGCTTCAAGAGGCCCCGCTCAGCCAGCACCATGTGCCGCTCCGGGGTGTGGGCGTGGGATGCACTGGAGCTGTGCTGTGATAATCTACACTTTAAGGCCAATCATTAGTTCAATTCTTCTTCCCCCATGGGATAGTAGATGCTGTTCACTAGCTGACATGAGGGTTGAGTGACAGGTCAGCTTAGGGAGGACCAGAGCCATTGTTTGCGCCCCAAGTGCGTGCAGAAAATGAAATCACAGTATTGAGAACAGGGTGATTTTGTAAAATCCTGCGTCTGTGGGAGAAGGTGTCCCAGGAACCCCTTGCTCAAGTCACCCCACATGTGGATCACTAACCCTACCCTGGAAGCACACGAAATGTCAAGGCCATCGGAGTGGGCATGTGGATTGGAGGGCAGTGAGAATACCCCACCTTCGAGTAGACAACACTGCTGAACCTGACCAATAGCCGCTCATTCTGGCTAGTGAAACTGCAGCTCTGCTATAGCGCCACACCCTGGCTCAGTTACAGCCTGGCTTCAGAAGCAGCAAAGAATCCTGTGGCACCTTATAGACTAACAGACGTTTTGCAGCATGAGCTTTCGTGGGTGAATACCCACTTCTTCGGATGCAAGTCTTGCATCTACTATCTACAAGTCTTGCATCCGAAGAAGTGGGTATTCACCCACGAAAGCTCATGCTGCAAAACGTCTGTTAGTCTATAAGGTGCCACAGGATTCTTTGCTGCTTCTACAGAACCAGACTAACACGGCTACCCCTCTGATACTTGACAGCCTGGCTTTAGTTCGTCTCCCCAGCCTCTGTGCCGGTGCCCTCCCATGTTTGATGGTACCATCCCCCCACACCACCACTGTATTCCTGGACACGGGCTCAGATCCATACTACTTCTCCACAAGGCCGCGGCTCACCCCGATGGCGTAGCGGACGATTCCAGCTCTCTCAGCCTCGGGGACAGCATCTGAATAAAAAAGCAGGTCTCCAGTTTTCTGCCCATCTGTGATCACAATGAGAACCTTGGTGGCCTCATCCCGAGCGCCTCTCCCAGTGGTGAACAGCTCCTGCCTGGAAAAAGGAGGGTTGGGAATGCCTGGGAGGGTTATTGATACGTAACAACCCCTAGCGCTCATCCACTGCTTTGGCATTGCAGATCTCAAAGACCTTTACAAAGGAGGTCAGTGTCAGGGTCCCCACTTTACTGATGGGGAAACTGAGGCACCAGGAGGGGACGTGACTTGCTTAAAGTCACAACACAACAGAGGCTCAAAGCTGGCAATAGAACACCAGAGTCCTGGCTCACAGCATCCCCGCTCCCCGCTTTAACCTACTAGTCCCCATTCCTCTCCCACAGCTGGGGATCGAACCCAGGAGTCCTGAGTCCCTGTCCCTTAGCTTGTATGTCCTTACAGCCCATTCCCTGTGGAGTCAGCACGGGGAGGAGGGCAACACCTACACCACTTTCCAGATGGCGCTGGCCGTGTGCGTCCAACCCGTGAGCTGCACGACCGACCTGACAAGGTCATCGGGGTTGCGACTCCTCCTGTACTGTGAGAAGTCGAAGTGCTCTGTAAATCTGTTCGAGTACTGCATGAGGGCGAACTGCAGGAGGAGGCAGGGGAGAAGAGAGAAAAACACCCCAGGGGTGGAGGGTAAGAAAAGCAGAAATCAGACTCAGTTAAGGGCTGGGGCAAGCGACTGGGATGTAGCTCAGGGGTAGGCAACCTATGGCACATGTGCCGAAGGTGGCACGCGAGCTGATTTTCAGGGGCACTCACACTGCCCAGGTCCTGGGCACCGGTCCGGGGGGCTCTGCATTTTAATTTAATTTTAAATGAAACTTCTTAAACATTTTAAAAACCTTATGTACTTTACATACAACAATAGTTTAATTATATATTATAGACTTATAGAACGAGACCGTCTAAAAACGTTAAAATGTATTACTGGCACGCAAAACCTTAAATTATAGTGAATAAATGAAGACTCGACACACCATTTCTGAAAGATTGCCGACCCCTGGTGTAGCTGGTTCTGCAGGAATTTTTTCCTGGTTTTGGATGCAAAATCCATTGCTGGTCCCTGCAGCACAGCGCCCCCTAGCGCCGCACTGGGGCATTGGGGTCAGCATTGACTGCAAGGGGAGCATGCCCCTACTAAGCCCCCAGCCCTGCTCCCTGCAGCACAGCGCCCCCTAGTGCCGCACTGGGGCCAGCACTGACTGCGAGGGGAGCGCGCCCCTACTAAGCCCCCAGCCCTGCTCCCTGAAGCACAGCGCCCCCTATCGCTGCACTGTGGCATTGTGGTCAGCAGTGACTGGGAGTTTGCCCTCTGGCAGTACTCAGGGTACGTAATCAGGATTCAGTCTCTGCCCGTTACCTGCGTGTCGGTGCTGCGGAAACGCTTCATGATCTCAGAGAGAAACGTCTTCATCTTTCTGAAGTTTTCTGGTCTGATGCTGCTCGAGCCGTCGATGAGGAGCGCTATGTCTGTGGCACGTCTGGGGCACTCTGAGCGGGATGGGAAAGAAATACGTCCAATTCCTGACTCAACACCACAAACATTGAGAAAACTCAGTGGAAAGAGCTAGACCAGATCAAAGGGCCCATCTAGCCCGGTTTCCTGCCTCCCCCACCCCCCGCCATCGGTGGCCCCTTGGTGCCACTCCCGGGGCTGCCCTATACCTGCCAGGCTGTCCGGGATGCGTTGGAGCTGCCGGAGGCTCTGGTCCAGGAGGAAGCAGTAGCCGTTGATGTACATGTTCTCCCCACAGGCCCGGTGCACAGTGGGGCCGCACACCTGGGGCATGAGAGAGGGACGGGTTCAGTAGGTGCCCCCTGAGGAGAGCACTGGGGGTGAGGGGAGTCTGCTCTCTCCATGGATATGCAGGGGAAGGCCCCGCCAGGGCAGGGATCCCCATGGGGCAAACAGGATCGCAGGACCCAGCACCTGCCTCCCAGAGAGAGGACAGGGGGACATCACCTAGTCACCCCCACCCTTCACAATGTCATCGCACAGTTACTGTCCCCATGGTGATGTCACCCAGTTACCCCTATCCCTCACAACATCATGTCTCAGTCACTATCTCCATGGCGATGTTCTCCTCCTCCCTGCTGTTTCAGTGCACCATTGTGGGTCCCACCATCCCCCAGACAAACATTACACCCTCGCTGTAGACACACCGTTGTTATCTAGTTACCATCTTCTGCACAAGGCCATGGCCCAGTCTTTCTAGTGGTTAGCACCCGCCTACACACGCATTGTCATTCATCCCTCACCATGGTGACACTGGCGTGTTCTGGTGATGGTGACATCATCTGGTGACCACCCTCTGCTTTCCATCAGCGCACAGAGCTCTTGTTGTGGGAAGATCACCCGCTCCTGTGATATCAGCCCATCCCCCCACCGCCGGTGTCACCCAGCCATGAGCCTCCTGGTGACAGCAGCACACAAGCACTCAAGTCCTGTGGTAACATTACCCACCTGGCGTGTGGTGGGTGCACAGTCGGTCAGGCCCTACGGTGTCACGGTGCTGACATTTCATCCCGCTCCCATTGCTGGGGGGAAGGAGAATCCCGTGGAATTCTGGGGGACGGGGCAGAGACTCACCCAACCCTCTGGGTACAACCCACAGACCGAGCCACTTCCCCACCCCAAGGGGTGGTACCCACCAGAAGATTGGAGCCCCGGGCAGCCAGAGACAAACCGAGGGACATGTTCACGGCATCGGGGGGCCCTGAGAGGAGAAACACGCCAACACCAGGGTGAGAAACCTTGTCATTGGATATGTTTAGTCCTGCGTATCTCTGAGTCATTTCGCACCCCCTCTCCCTTGTGCATCCCCTGCACTCCTGCGGCGAAGTGATGGCAAATTGTTGCATGGATATTAGAATGCAGGAGCCCTGATTCCCAGCCTCCCCTGCTCTAACCTGCTAGACCCTACGCTGCTCCCAGACCTGGGGATGGAACCCAGGCGTCCTACCTCCCAGACCCCCTGTGCTAACCCATTGGACCCCACAGCACAGGGTGCCCCTACTCTGGATGGGGATCTCCTGGCAGCGTCTGGAGCCCGGGTCGCACTTGTAGACTTTGCCGGTTTCATTCATGTCTCCCATCTGCAGCGGGGCCCCGACGATCACCCTGCAGGGAGAGAGCAGAGGGGGGTTTAGGGGACGCCCCATCACCCCTGGGTAGTGGGGCCCAGGCAGGGCAGCCCAGCCAGATGGGCCCCTCAGGGGTGGATATGAGGCACGTAACTACAGGGCTCTGAGCCCACGCTCGGCCCTTACCCCCCGGCGCTGGCACTCCCGAACTGCACCACGCTCTGCCCGAACCCCCTGGCTGCCTCCTGGAAGGCGATGGGTCTCTCCACATCCACACTGAATCCACGGCTCGGGGCCAGCACTGCAGGGGTCAAACAGCCACATGTTAGTTTTCCCCATTGAGAAGGGGCCACTGGTGGGGGCGGAGGGGCCAGCCCCTCCTGGCTGCGGGACTGATTCCGAGCCCTCCGCTGTATCCCCACTCCTCTCCCAGAGCTGGGGACAGAACCCAGGCGTCCTGAGAGCCCAGCTGCTTCCATTCCCCTTCCCGAAGGTTAGGCAATGAGATGGTGCATGCAGGGCCCCAGTTTTTCCCCACCTCACCGGCTGGCAACTCACCTGTGCCCAGGCAAACGAGCAGACGCAAGGGGTGCATCCTGGGAAGCTGGAGGTGGGTTGACTGCTGGGAGCGGTGTCCCAGGAGGTTTGCGGGCACTGCGGAGGAGGCAGCTGAGTGCAGAGGAAAGAGAATTGATATTGGTGCCCTGCAAAGGGAGAGAGAGATCCGCCCGGGGGAGGGGACAGGACTCAGGTGAACGAAAAAAGAAAGCTAAACTGACTGAGACAGACACGCCACCAGCGACACTGACAGACACGGGCACGTACAAAACTGCACTGAGCCAGACAGTCACAGGGAGAGAAAGACAGACCCAGACCCACACCTACACCGTGTGCTCGGCTCCAGGAGAAAGTTATTCATCACCAGCAATACATCTACGCTGAGCTGCAGCTAGGAGGTTACCCCTTTGATGCTAACGTAGGCAAAGCTTTTTCACCCAGCCGCCCCTCGCCTGATCCAGCCGGGCCCCTGGCTCCACACACCCTGGGCAAGTTGAGTGTAGGGTCTCGCTTCACTTGGCCGATATGCTGCTCCTAAACCAACTGTTGTCCCCTTGCGAAAACTCAGTGGGGGTGTTTTGGTACCAGTACCAAAAAAAGGGGAAGGGTGGTTGGGAAATCAGGACCCTGAGACTGACACCCACCAGGAACAATGGGGAGAGGCCAATGCTCCAGGTCAGCCTGATTGACAGGGCGGGCAGGCTAAAGAGGGAGTCAGGAGGGTCCCATCCTCCGTGTGAGCTGGAATTGCCTAGGTCAGACAGTGGGGCCGAGCTAAGGAGACAGCAGGGGCCCAAGCTGAGCTGGGGAGCAGAGCCCTGCCAGAGCCAGAGGGGTCAGAGAAACAGCCCACAGAGCAGCCCTGTGCTGGGAGCTGGGCTGCAGCAGCCAGAGCCAGAAGGGCCAGAGAAGCAGCCCAGGGAGCTGAAGGCAGAGCAGCAGCATCAGTGCTGAGGCCGAGTGGTGGAGCTGGGACTGGAGCAATCTGGAGCTGGGTGCAGTGAGCACCTGGGAAGCGCGAACCTGGGCAGTGGGCCCACTGCAGGCCAGACTTGGAGGGGGATCGTAACCCCGATGGGGCGGGGGCGGCGCTGGGCAGAGGGGTCCTGCCCCCTAGAGCCTGAGGGCGTGTGGCCACCACCAGAGCAAGTGTCCGACCCTCGGCATCCCTGCAGCACAGCAAGGGCCTGGGCAGGGGCCTGGGACATGTGAGGAGCCGACCATGAACTACCCTGACATCCCAGATACGCTGGTTGTGGTGTCCCCGTGCCCCAGAGCGGGGTGACGGGTTTTCCTTTCACCTTTCCCATTTTTTTCTTAAATCTTTTAAATTGGTTGTTGTTTAATAAACTGTACATGCTTTGAACTGTGTGTAATGATCAGTGGGTCAGGGAAGCACCCAGTGCGGAGAGAGCACCCCGGAGTGGGGACACCGTAGCCCCTGCCCTGAGTGACCATGACAAGGTTGGGGGTCGAGCCCCCCAGGAATCCTGGGCCCAGCCTTATTGGGGCTATGTGAACTCTGCCAGACAGGAGAGTGGAAGGGGAGCCCTCGAGGTCAGGCAGCCTCTGGGTAAAGGAAATGGGAGCGAGGACTCAGATCCTTTCACTAGCCCATTTCACCGGGGCCCTGTATAAGCCAGGAAAGTTCCTCATAATAGCGGGACCATTCCCCTGCTTACACAAGGTCAGAGCGTCCACTCAGGGGGGCTGTGCTGGTTTCGCTGAAACAGTTCCAGTTAAACTGGGGCAATTTGTGTGTGTAGCCAAAGTCAGTGACAATGTCCCATGCAGCCTTTCACACAGCCACAGTGAGCAAATCCCACACAACCCCCACTGAGACAACTACACCCTCAGCCTTTCACACAGCCACAGTGAGCAAATCCCACACAACCCACACCGAGACAACTACACCCTCAGCCTTACACACAACCACAGTGAGCAAATCCCACACAACCCACACCGAGACAACTACACCCTCAGCCTTACACACAACCACAGTGAGCAAATCCCACACAACCCACACCGAGACAACTACACCCTCAGCCTTACACACAGCCACAGTGAGCAAATCCCACACAACCCCCACCGAGACAACTACACCCTCAGCCTTACACACAGCCACAGTGAGCAAATCCCACACAACCCACACCGAGACAACTACACCCTCAGCCTTACACACAGCCACAGTGAGCAAATCCCACACAACCCCCACCGAGACAACTACACCCTCAGCCTTACACACAGCCACAGTGAGGCAGCCACACACAACTTTACACACATCTCCACTGATACAACCTCACCCACACCTACAGTGAAACAACCACACACAAAGCTGTACTGCATGGACAGAACTGCACTGAGACAACCACATACGCAACCACACACATCTGCACTGAGACATTACCATCTACCACTACCCTCCCCACACACGTGTGTCCGGAAAACAAACAAACACACACAACCACACACAACTCTTGGGCTTCTCTCTGTCTAACTTGGCATAACAACAAAGACTTGTTGAATTGAGCCAGTTGTATCTCAGCACTGGGTGGGGGATCCCTGTGCCCCACACCAGAGGCAGCTGCATTTCAATGCTGGCTGAAGGATCCCTGTATAAACAGCCCCTGTGCACACCCTAGAAACAGCTGCATCTCAGCACTGGGCAGGGGTCCCTGTATAAATGCACAGCCTGGAACGTGCTCTGTTCTTTTGCAGGTTGACAGGTATGAGGGTATGAAAGCTGGTCCCACAGAGCCGAAGCCTCTTTCCAAAAAACTCTGTCTGTGGTTTTCTCACTTCCCTTTCTCTCTTGCTGTGCTGATTTGCTCTGGGGACAGTGGGGTGCATGGGCCCCGGGCTGGGTTCCAGATTATAATAGGGGCAGTTATAAACCAGGATGACTCACTGAGTTCTGAACTCTCTGCATTCCCCTGTCTATTTCTACATCTCTCTCTCTGGCCTTCTCTGCACTAGACCTTTTGCCTTAAAATTTTGACCTGTTGATGCCACCTCTAGGGTGCGGCATGAGGTCAGTTTAATACAGGGCTCCTTGCCTGGCACTGAGATGCAGCCGCCGAACTGCAGCCGAGTCTTTGGCGGTAATTTGGCGGCGGGGGGGGCCCTTCCGTTCCGGGACCCACCGCCGAAGTGCCCCGAAGACCCGCGGCGGGGGCCCCCCGCCGCCAAAGACCCCAGGCCCCCAGAATTCTCTGGGCGGCCCTGGTTCATACAGGGATGTATCACCCAGAACTGAGCTCTCCAGCTGTTCATAGGGATCCCTTGCCTGGTGCTGAAATGCAACCACCTCTGGGGTGGTGTAGAGGGGCTGTTTATACAGGGATCCCATGCCTGGTACTGAGATGCAGCTACCTCTGAGGTGAGGCTTGGCAGGAGCGGACACTGGATCCAGTATAAACAGAGTTTATATCTGGTACCGCTTTTGTTACAGCCTCGATTTCTCTCCCCGTCCGTCTCGATCTCTCACCAGCTCTTGCTCGTTTCCTACAAACACCGGGGGCTGATCTCTATATTTAAACTTCCCTTTCCTCTGCCCTCGAGAAAGGCAGATCTGGTGCATGCATGAGGCCATTTCCAAACCCTGAATGCTGCACATCCACAGCATCGCGGTTGTGGTCGTGGCACTTCCCTCCTCTTTGTGCTCTCCGACCAAAGCTGTTTGTGGTGATAAAACATAAGCAGCTGCCCGTCTCAGACAAAGGGCAGCTGAGTGGGACATGCAAAGAGCTCTGCAAAGTGCAGCTGAGCTAGAGAAAGGTCAGAGGGTTACGAGAGCGAGTGGAGGCGTGTGTTAGCCGAGCTCCAGCGACTGAGGACTAGAACGGAGAGGGGACACAGTTTTGCAAAACTCACGAAAGTGGCACCCGTGGCCCCATGATTATGTCTGAACACCTCACAATGTCTCCCATAGTTACCCTCACCCCCCCCATGGGGGAAGGTAAATATCCCCATTGTACAGATGGAGAAACTGAGGCACAGACAAACTGACTTGCCCGAGGTCACATAGGAAGTGTTAGCACACCGGAGAATTGAATTTCTGTCTTCCATGTCCTCAAAATTCATAAGCATGCTGGATGTAACTCGCAGGTACTGGCAAATTCCCTTAGATGCCCAGGGGGGGGAAAAATCTGCTTTCATAGTGGAATTGGGTCTGTAGGAATTTTAGGTGTTGCCTTTTGGATTTAAAGAAGTCTCGCACAACCTTCGTGACGCTTATTAACGAGGTGCTGCAGGGTTAAAAACATCTGCCAAAGCCTGTCTAGATGACTTGGCTATTTTCAGTAGCTCCTGGCAAGATCACGTGTACCCTGTAGCATTGTGCTACAAAGGCCGAGAGATGCCGATCGCACCGTCAAGGTCTCCAAATGCAAGATGGGGTTGGCAGAGGTCTCCTACCTAGGACACAGGTTGGGCAGTGGATTGTTTGCTCTGGCCCATTCAGAGTAGAGCCCAGTAAAAGCTGCCTTTAAAACAGGGAAGGAGCTCCAGTCCCTTGTTGGTCTGGCCAGCTATTACCCTCTGGTTGTAAAAGGGTTTAGTGATATAGTGGCTCCCATAAGAGACCTTACAGAGAAGGGAAAACTGGACAAGCTAGTCTGGACAGCAGGGCTGCCCCGGAGGGGGGGGGGGGCAAGTGGAGCAATTTGCCCCAGGCCCAGCACGGGCCCCCACAAGAGTTTTTCGGGGCCCCTGGAGCAGAATCCTTCACTCACTCTGGGGGCCCCAGAAAACTCTCGTGGGGCCCAGGCCCCTCGAGCATCTTTGGCGGCAATTCGGCAGCGGGGGCCCCCTGCCACAGAAGACCCCCGACCCCCTGAATCCTCTGGGCGGCCCTGCTGGACAGAGGCCTGTGAAAAAAGTTTTCAGAATATACCAGAGGCTGGCTGCCGAAGACATCTGTGTCTGCTGTGCTCCAGACATTTAATAACCCTGCTGCTTTTGCAGGGCTGGCTGAGAGTCACTGCGGATGCTGACGCTGGGGGTCACGGCATTGCTCCGTTTGGGGGTACAGGTCTCTCCCAGGTGTCCAACTCAGGCAGACTCGCTGCAGGGAGCTCACGTTGTGTAGCAGGGGTGCTGAAGGCTCCACGGTTCAGACCCAGGAGGTGGTGAAGCCAAGTGGCTGACCCCAGTGAGAGAGCGGGACCCGAAGGGGGCTGACACGCGAAGGGCTCCTCCCAGGGACTGTTCCAGAGCCGTGTGAGAGCACCGGGCCTATGGATCTGTGACACGACAGGCGCCAGCTTCCTCCGGGCACCAGGGGTGCTCAACCTCCCGCTCCGCCCCAGGCCCCGCCCCCACCCAACCCCTTCCCCACAAGTCCCTGCCCTGCCCCATGCCCGCCCCCACCCCAGCTCTTCTCCCACCCCTACCCGATCTCTTTCCTGCCTATTCCCACTCCTGCCCCACCCCATGCCCCACACCCATTCCAGCCCTTCTCCCACCCCATCCAACCTCTTCCCACTTCTGCCCCACACCCACCCCAATCTTTCTCTCAAGCCCCCACCCTGCCTCTTCCTGCCCAGTCCCGCCCCCTCCCCCGAGTGTGCCCCATCCCCACTCCTCCCCCTCCCACCTAGTGCCTCCCGCATGCTGTGGAACAGCTGATCACACTGGCCCCGAACCACACCCCATCCCCCTTTCCTGCCCACAAACGCACCCGCTGTGTTTGGGGACGGTTTGAAATGCCCCGAGACCTCAGGCAAGGCAGGCGAATGACTCCGAGAGCTTGGCTTTATTAGACGTTACCCAGCAGCACCTCGAGGCCCTGACTGAGACGGGGACCCTGGTGCCGCACGGAGCCCAGCTGAGATCAAGGCGCCCCATGACTCTGGGAGCGCCACCTTCACAGTGAGAGTCAAGCCATGCACCAAACGGCTCCCAGTAGAAATAGAAAATGGCAGGATAGTTATCCCCACGTTACAAGTGGGGAAACTGAGGTGGAGAGAGACTCGGCCCTTCCCACTCTAATGCACTAGATCCCACTCCCCTCCCACTGCTGGGGATAGAACCCAGGCGTCCTGGTCCCAGCCCCACATGGATGCTCTGAAGGGATGTTCCAAGTCCAGATTGTCATGTGGTGTGTGGAGCAGCCCATGGGGAGGTGATGTGGGCGGGGCTATTCTTCGGGGGAGTCAAGGGGAGTGGAGGCATCGCTCTGGGCCGGCTCGGCCATTTCACCCTCCATCCTCTGCTTGTACTGGCGCTTGAAGAAGCCGAACTGGAAGGAGACAGAGGGCAGAGACGGTGTGAGCCAGCCGGACAGAAGCAGATGGACTCATGCCTGGTGGGGGGATGGAGACTGGGAGCCCCAAAAGTAAATACCCTCTCCCCTCCCCCACCAACTGGGAGAGCCACAGGCCCCACCTCCAGGGTGATGGGCAGTGGGAGAGGGGTCCAAGCCCTGCCCCACTCACCTTGTAGAGGGCTGCGGTGATGAGAGCCAGCAGGATCAGGCCCCCCACGCTGCTGCCCACGATGACGGGCAGGTAGTTATAGACCTCGGAGCGCTCCACCACCGTCTGCACCTGGGGGAGAGGGGCTGTGAGATGGGGACCCAGGAGTCCTGGCACCATCACCCACCCCTGCTCTAACACACCAGACCCCGCTTCCTCCCTGAGCAGGGACAGGACCCAGGAGTCCTGGCTCCCAGCTCTAACCACTAGCCGATGCTCTCTCTATCCTGGGCGCAGTCACTCTGGTACCTGGCGCTGGACGAATCCCTCCTTCTGGGTGTATTTCTCCTCCTCGTATTCAATCCGGGCCTCGCTCACCAGACTCACTTTCTGCTGCTGAGTCTGGAACAGAGAAATGACACAAACCAGCCCAGAGCATCATCCCAGGGGGACCCAGAGCAATTTACAGGCGGTTCACACAGGGATCCCTTGCCCGGCACTGAGATGCAGCCATCTCTGGGGAGGGGAACAGGAGTTGTTCACACAGGGGGTAGGAGGATCCCTCATCTGGTGCCAAGAGGCAGCTCTCGTACCTGGGAGACCCACTGGAAGCTGACGTTCCCTTTGATCACGAACTCCAGCGGCTGCTGCATTTCCAGGGAGGCGATTCTGCACCGGATCTTCTTACAGGTGGCCACAGAGCAGTCCTGGGGGTGGAAGGATATCGCCGGGTGAGGCAGAGGACATGCAGGGGCTCAGCATGGCCATGAGGGTCTGGGTCTGTCTATAGCAGGGGTCCCTCCCCCAGCCCAGCTCCCCACTCGCTGTCTGTGTTAGTGAGGAGGGGAAGGGGCTGCTGGGATCTACACCAGCCTATACTCACCAGCAGGGGGCGCTCGCTCATCTGCTTCACAAAGTCCTTCAAACCAGGTGTTTCAGCCTCACTGGCGCACTGAGCCAGCTGGGGCTATGGAGGGAGAGAGACACGGTGTTAATGGGGGTGGGAAAGGGACACGGGGCCTTTCCCCTCTGGGGGACACCAGCTCTAATCCGGCCCTAGGACAGGGGACTGGCTGGCTGTGGGGAGGTGGGGGAACATGTGGCCTATCCCCCCTAGGCAGCCTGTCCCAGCAGGGGGTGCTGTAGGGCAGAGCAGGCGTCACTGGGCCCATCTCACACACACACAAGGGCAGGGAGAGGCAGGTACCTTGGAGGGGATGACCTCAGAGGCGTCCCACACCCGGACCCCGCTCAGCTCCACGGGGAACTGGAACGTGACCGAGATGGGGACGCTTCGCTGCCGCAGGTTCTTGACCTGAAAGAAACAGACTCTCCATAGGGCACTGCAGGAAGGGAACCCAGGAGCTCTGATCCCCAGCCCCCGCTCTAACCCTCAGACCCCACTGCCCTGCCAGAGCTGGGGATAGAACCCAGGAGTCCTGGCTCCCTGCTGCCAGCCTCACCCCTCCATGCCCTAATCCACTAGATCCCATTCAACCAGTTTTACAACCTCCCTCTTGCCCCATCACCCTCTGTGCCGCCGGCCTCACCTCGTACCGATGTGTCACTGGCACACTTGTTTCTGCCTCCTCGGTGGTGAAGTTGACGTACTTGGTTGACTCCTCGAGGCTGGGGAAGAACAAGGATGGAAAGAAGGAGAGAGGTGGGAGTGTGATAGATGGGGCTGGAGAGTGGGGGTGGGGTGTCATGTCCAGAAGGGGGCGCTGTGCTACAGGGAAGGGCTCAGTAGGGGGCGCTCTCCTGCAATCAGCGCTGGCACCTATGAACCTGTGCAGCACTAGGGGGTGCTGTTCTGCAGGGAACAGGGGGCCCAGTAGGTGGCGCTTCCCTCCCCCCCCCGTCTCCGCACTGACCTACCTGGTGAGGATGATGAAGATGCCGTACTTGACTGGCAGCTCCGCCCGGTGACTCATGCGCTCGGTGATGGGGCTGCCATTGTCACTGGGGGGAGGGGAGGGCAAAGGAGACGGATGTGAGGAGACGCAGGCAGGTAACTGTGCAGGGAGGCTGCACCACAGGACACTGCCCTGCCCTGCTCCGTGCACGGCTCCCTCCCACTGCCCCCCCACCCTGCCCCCCGGCCCTGCCCAGCCCCCTCACCTGCTGGCCTTGGCCGTGATCTGCAGCCTGTCCCCCAGGTCGGCCTCAGAGGAGACGTCGAAGGTGGCGACGAAAACGGCCTGGAAAACACACCGGGAGGGGGGGGAGGGGGAGTGAGAGTCAGGGCCTGGGGAATTGCCAGAGACTGCGGGGGCGGGGCAGACTCGGGGGAACTGTTGTATGAACTTAGATGGAATAAATGGGCCCAGAGAAGCAAAGGCGCCGTGGCAACACCCCATTCAGCATCCTTTTCTTACAGACACAGAAGAAATCAGCTCAGGCCTTTGCATTGTAACGTGTCCAGTAAGAGTTTTATCCTCGCCCGGGGTGAAAGTAAGTTAAAGGACTTACCGGTACCCCGGAGTCCTGAGCAGGACTGTGGTATCGACCGGAAAAGGCACGGCCTCAACCAGTAGAGGTGGGGCCTTTACATCAAGATTTAAATGCCCCAAGGCCTTTAAATCACCCCCAGAGCTACCAGCTGCAGAGGTGACCGGGAGCCCCAGGGCTCAGGGGCGATTTAAAGGGCCCAGGGCTCTGGCCACTGCTACCGCAGCAGAGCTCTGGGCCCTTTAAATCACCACCAGAGCCCTGCCGCTGCTACCCTGGGGCTCCAGCAGTGGGGCTCGGGAGGCGATTTAAAGGGTCCGGGGCTCCAGCCACTGCAGGGAGGCCCGGGCCCTTTAAATCGCCCGCCTGGGGAAGCCAGTCCAGTCTGGCAGGGCGTACCGGCTTACTTTCACCTCTGTCCTCGCCCCTCACCACTGCCCTGCGCCTGTCGCTGGAGAGAGCGTTTTATCCTCCCCCCGCGTCTGAGCGGCGCTGGACGCAAAAGCTGGCCTCTGGGGGAGGAGAGGAGGTTAGTGGTGGGGCTGGAGCCGGCCTGGGCGCTGTGGTTAAAGTCCAGCCCTGGTTCCCAGGGGACAAAACCAGGCAAAGGCCCAAAGCGGGGAGAGCAAAGAGCAGCACAGAGAGAAAATGCAGCTTCTGCTGCCGCTGCTGCCTCTCGCTGGCAGCCTCCCTGCTGGAGAGACCCCGGATCAGCTGGGCCGAGAGCTGGCGAGTGGTACCAGCCTCGGGCTGACGTGGGGGCTGGATTTAGCTGCCATCCTGGGCACAGGCTCACAGCAGCGAGCACAACACACAGGCTTGGCCGGCTCAGCCAGATGCTCCTTAGGCCTGGTCTACACTACGACTTTAGGTCAAATTTAGCAGCGTTACCTCGATTTAACCCTGGACCCGTCCACACGACAAAGCCCTTTTTTTCGACTTAAAGGGCTCTTTAAATCGATTTCTTTACTCCACCTCCGGCGAGGGGAGTAGCGCTGAAATCGGCCTTGTCAGGCTGAATTTGGGGTAGTGTGGACGCAATTCGAGTATTGGCCTCCGGGAGCTATCCCAGAGTGCTCCATTGTGACCGCTCTGGACAGCGCTCTCAACTCAGATGCACTGGCCAGGTAGACATGAATAGCCCCGCGAACTTTTGAATTTCATTTCCTGTTTGGCCAGCGTGGCGAGCTGATCAGCACTGGTGACCATGCAGAGCTCATGGAGAGTTCATCAGCATGATGTGCACATTGCCAGGGCACATTGCCTGGCCCGTACTTTGTGAGAAGTCTATGACCATGTCTATGTCCTCATCACTCTCGTCACCGCGCTGCCATCGCCTCCTTGCCTGTTTTTGTGCGAAACAATTGTCTGCCATTGCTCTGACGGAGGGAGGGGCGACTGACGACATAGCTTACAGGGAATTAAAATCAACAAAAGGGGTGGCTTTGCATCAAGGAGAAACACAAACAACTGTCACACAGAATGGCCCTCTCAGGGATTGAACTCAAAACCCTGGGTTTAGCAGGCCATTGATTTCACAAAACAAATCGGGTCAATTTCTTGTTTTGATCCACTCCATCTATCTTTTACATCTTAGGCTGGCAGCAGACAGTGCAGTACAACTGCTAGCCATCGTCATCTCCTGGGTGCTTGGCAGAAGATGGGAATGACCTGGCTGAGTCACTCCCATGTCTGCCCAGGTGCCCCTGACCGACCTCACCGAGGTCGGTTAAAAGAGCACCCAGGAATACGACGACGATGGCTACCAATCGTAATGCACCGTCTGCTGCCAAAAGGCAATGAGCTGCTGCTGTGTAGCAATGCAGGCCCACGTCTGCCAGCACCCAGGAGACTTACGGTGACGGTGAGCTGAGCGGGCTCCATGCTTGCCGTGGTTTGGCATCTGCTCAGGTAACGCAGGAAAAAAGGCGCAAAACGTTTGCTGCCGTTGCTTTCAGGGAGGGAGGGAGGGAGAGGGGGGCCTGACGACATGTACCCAGAACCACCCGCGACACTGTTTTTGCCCCATCAGCCATTGGGATCTCAACCCAGAATTCCAATGGATGGTGGACACTGCGGGAACTGTGGGATAGCTGCCCACAGCTACCCACAGTGCAACGCTCCAGAAGTCGACGCTAGCCTCGGTACTGTGGACGCAGTCTGCCGACTTAATGCACTTAGAGCATTTTGTGTGGGGACACACACAGTCAACTGTATAAAAACAATTTCTAAAAACCCAACTTCTATAAATTTGACCTAATTTCATAGTATAGACGTACCCTAAGACAGAGAGGAGCGGGAAGAGAAGAAATAAGTCTCCCGTCCCAGGTGGTGTCGAATCTTGTCCGGGGCAGGGGCATGAGGGTCCCTCTCCCTGGGCCTGGCCGGGTCAGGACACCTCTCAGGATCAGGACGATGAAGGCCCTGTGGTGTCGCGCTGGGTCCGAGGGGACGGGCGTGGGGGCAGCCACGACAATGACGCTGGCTCCTTCCCCTTTCCTTGTCTTTTACTGAGCCACGGTCGTGTACACCACCCCACCCCGAGTTGCTTCTTTTAAGGACTCCAAAGGGGGAGGGAACAGCCCCTCCCCTCGTTATTTTCTCCTCCAGTGAGGACTGATTTCCAGCCCCCCCAGGTCTGGCCCTTGGTTTGCAGCCCTGGCAGGGCCTGACCCCAGCCCCGGAGTGACCTCAGGGCTCTGTTTGCACTGACTCGCCGGGCTCCCCGGGCGCTTTCCCCAGCACATCCCTTGTCACGGGCTGGGCTGACCCCAGGGAACTGCCCCTCTCTGCTCCCAGCTGGGCTCACCCCAGGGGAGTTCACAGGCCAGGGCCCGTCCCTACCTCGGTCCCGCTCCAGAAGATGGGGTGGTTGATGTGGCAGGTGCTGTTCCTCTGAGTCTGCTCCTCGGAGCCCACGGCCGAGCTGCACCTAACGGCCACGGCCCTCCTGTTAGACTGAGCACAGGGGACCAGCCAGTGAGAGATGCAGCCCACAGCGTCCCCTGCTGAGTCCCCCGCCCGCTCCCTGCAGCACAGCACCTCCTGACAAGCCCCCGCTTACCCCCTGCAGCAAAGCACCCCCTGTTGAGCCCCTGCCTGCTTTCTACACAAGCTCTCACATCCATCCCCTGTGTCCTGCCCCGCATGTCTGCAGTGCCTGGGGGGATTGATGGTACCTGGAGCAGCAGGACTCGGCGGTAGGACAGCACGGCGGGGTAGAAGAACTGCACCATGGTGCTGTAGGAATTCTCCCCACGGTTCTGGACGGAGATGGTGGTGTTGAGTTCGGGGATGACCCCCACCACCAGGGTGCTCAAACTAAGGGGGAGAGAAAGGGGTGAGTTTCCTCAGGGCAGTGCCTTGACAGCTCTGTGAGCTTCTTATAATGGTTCCCACTCAGAAGCCATATGGAAATCTGGCATGATCTGAGGCCTGATGGAGTAGACGGGCTCCACCATGGAGTGTGGGGGAGGAGGCGGGGGGGGGGTGACTTACCCTGAGAAATTGAAGGAAATTTGTAGTTCATCAGTGCAGACTTTGTCACTGCCGCAGTCCTTCTCAAACGGGAGCTAGGGAGAGATCCGGAGGTGGGGGGAGGGGGGCAGGCAGGGTGGGTGAGAGGGAATTGGAGCAAAACTCAGTCAACATTGTCAATCACACTACAATCTCAATTGTCACCTTCACCACCAGTACAGTCTGAACTGACACCATCACCATGAACACACCCGCAATAACCTCCCCCAACACTGTCCCGGGCACCACTGCATTCTCAGCCTCAACCACCACCAGACCCAATACTGATTTGACAGTGTCACCAGCAATGTAGCTGCATCACCCTCTGCCAACACTATGAAGTGCACAACCAACTCTGTCATCACCACCACAACCAATAAAGTGTTAAGCAACACTGTTACCAGCATCATAACCACTACCATCACAGCCAACACTGTAACCAACACCATTACAATTTCATCAACCACCACTAAAAATGTAGTCTGAAACAACACTGTAACCAACAATGCACACACTGCAATCGCAACCGATGCTGTCAGCAACACCTCTATAGTCTCAACCACAATCACAATTAGTATCAACACAATCTGAACCAACATTGGCACAATAACTCACTCACTTTATCTAAGACTACACTTCTGCCAACATTACAGTCTAAACCACAACCACCTACCAGTACAGTCCTAACAGTGTAACTTACAACACAGCCATAACATCCTCAACCAACACTCACCAACACCACTACAATCTCCCCACCACCACAAATACATTCTGTACCAACATCAGCATCAACAACACAGCCACTACAACCCTGCCTCACACAGTCACCAAGCACAGTATAGTCTGAACCCAGCAATGTCAAACACAACAAAACCACTATAACCTCACCTCACACTGCCATCACAACCACTACAGTCTAGCTTAAACCAAGGTTACGAACACAATCACTACAACCTCAGCCAACAACCTCACCAAGATCACCACCATCTGAATCAGCAATGTCACCAACAACACAACCTCTAAAACCTCAAACACTCACCCACACCACAATCTCACTCATTAACACCAAGCATTGATACAGTCTGCACAGGCACTGTAACCAAAGGCACACACACTAAAACCTCTGCAGACAGTCACAAACTCCATTGCCTGGCCCCGGAGGCCTTACCGAGCCTACAGACACCAGTGCGGAGTCCTCACTCAGGATGGGTCTGAGGCGGCCGGCAGCAGCGATGGGCTCCCCCGTCAGGGTGTAGTTGAGGCGCAGGGTGATGGGGGTCAGTGTGTCCTCAGGGCAGAGCTGGGGAGACAGAGAGACACTTAGGGACCCATGAGCAAAGGTGAGATCTATAGAGAGGTTTGTTCTCTGGGTGATTTGGGAGCAAGGGGCAGGGTTGGAGGGGCAGACACAGCAGGAGGGGAAGGAGCTGGGAACCCCCACACTCACAGGTAACATTATCCGGTACGTCTCACATTTCTTCTCAATGCCGAACCGCAGCTCCGTGCTCAGGACGGGGCCGGTGGAGTCGAAGGCGGCTCGGATCTTCGTCCGCCCGGGGTCCAGGGCCAGGCTGTACTGGATGGTGCTGGAGATCCCATTGCCTACCACAGAGGAGAAATGAGGGTCAGATACATGAGAGAAGGATCATTAATGAGAGACAGGTCCTTTCCCCCGAGAGGGAGCTGGCTCCGATCAATCCCCAGGACAGGGGACTGGGTGGCTCAGGGGGGAGGGAAGCAGGGGGTGGGTTTGGTCTGACCTAGGCTGTCCTTGGTGCTCTTAGTGACGGTGAAGCAGACCTCTGCCCTGCTGGCCTCCGTGTTGAGCTGCTCCTGCCCCTGGCAGTTGAAGGCCGAGGTGGGGATGGTTGGGGGCTGGAAGCTGATGGAGACCCCGACTCTGAGCACTGGCCGGGACCTGCCATGGGGGGAACAGAACCATCACCCAGCTGCTCCCTGCAATGGGGCCAGACCCTATCGCACCCTCACTCCCTCCCCAGAGACTCCCACCCAGCCTGGATGTGCTCGCAGCACTCCAGGGAGACGGGTTATGGACACGCAGCTCTGCTTGAGGAGATGCTGGGGGCAGAGAAGGGAGCAGAAGAGCTGTTATTATGCCATTCTCCAGCAGGGGGCAGCAGTCACACACACACACACACACACACACACACACAGTCTGTGACTACCACATGGAGCAGTGAAACGACACAGAGTAACTCACCTCAGCAGCAGGACCTGCCCTTGTGCCCCCACTGCGATGTCTGGGAGTCCATCCCCCGTCAGGTCTGTCCCGCCACTGACGGCCTGGCCAAAGTACTGCAGCCTGCTGGAGAACAGTGACCCCTCTATGCGCTGTGGGGCAGAGAGAGCAGTAAGGGGCGGGGAAGGGGCGGCTGTACTGTATAATGGGCACTAGGGGGCAGCAGAGGGTGAGGGGTGGGGAAGGGGCGGCTGTGCTGTATAATGGGCACTAGGGGGCAGCAGAGGGTGAGGAAGGGGCGGCTGTGCTTTATAATGGGCACTAGGGGGCCGTGGGGCCCCATGATGTCTCTTTCAGGATCTGTGGTGATCCCTCCCCGCAGCAGCTAGGCTCACCTGTCTGTACTGGGGACTGAGGCCTCCCTTTTCCCCATGGAAGATGTACAAGGCCCCACAATTGTCGTTCTCCAGGGGGGCCCCAATGGCCACGTCCGTCTGTCCGTCCCCGCTGATGTCCCCGATTTCGGACATGCTGGCCCCAAAGCGCCCGAACGTCTTCCCTGTCTGCCCCTGCAGTGTCTTGCTGCAGATCTGCATCACCCCCTGCAGGCCCCATCCAAAGAAACACATGGGGAAAGGATCAGCACTGACAGCCAGCAGAGAGTGCCCCCTACTGACCCCCTTTTCCCTCTCTCTGCAGCACAGCGCCCCTTGGTGCTGCTCTGGGGTATTGGGGCAATCACTGACTGGCATGGAAAAGTGTCCCCTAATGATCCCTCCACCCTGCTCCCTGGAGCACCGCGCCTGCTACTGCCATGCTAATTGTCCCAGCATCGCAACCCCATGGCAGGTCAGGCAAAGAAGAACCCCAGGCAATCCATCTTCTCCCTGCTCCATCCTCTTTCTTACCGGCCAGTTAATGGGGCAGATATAGACCCGTCCTCCATTCAGAGGTGTATAGTACATGGGGGCTCCAATTAGAACCAGGTCCGTGTTCCCATCTCTGTCGAGGTCCACAGCACACAGTGTACCCCCGAAATACGAGCCAATCTGGAGGGGCAGATAAGTCACCCCCTCAATTTAGTCACTTCCTCCTCCTTCTCCCACTGGGACCCTTCTCACCCTATGGGACTAAGGATTCAGTCTCAATACTCATTCCATCCTTAGACTCACCCTCCTGCTGCACAGCAGGTGGCGCTATCGCTGTAAGTGTTCCTGAATGTATAGGCAGTTAGATCTTGGAGAGATGCTGAATGCTAGTTGTGGTGCAATTTTTTTTAGAGGTTGTGCTAGCACAAGTAAAGTTTATTTACTGACTGAGCCACTGTTATAAGTTCTCAGAGGTGTAGCCGTGTTAGTCTGTATCAGCAAAAAGAACGAGGAGTACTTGTGGCACCTTAGAGACTAACAAATTTATTTGGGCATAACCTTTCATGGGCTAAAACCCACTTCATCAGATGCATGCAGTGGAGAATACAGGAGGAAGATATATATACACAGAGAACATGAAAAAATGGGTGTTGCCATACCAGCTATAACAAGACTATTCAATTAAGGTGGGCTTTTATCAGCAGGAGAAAAAAAAACTTTTGTAGTGATAATCCTGGATGCCCATTTCCAACAGTTGACAAGAAGGTGTGAGTAACAGTAGGGGGAAAATTAGCACGGGAAAATAGTTTTTTCTTTGTGCAATGACCCATCCACTCCCAGTCTTTATTCAAGCCTAATTTAATGGTGTCCAGTTTGCAGATTAATTCCAATTCTGCAGTTTCTCTCTGGAGTCTGTGGAAGAGATGCTGAATGTCAGCTGCGGTGTAATTCTCTAAACCAGTCAAGTTTATCCCCTGCCTGAGGCTTTTTGACTGAATCGTTCCTGAAGGTGAAGCCAAACACAAATATTACACGATGTCAAAATCTTACAGGCTTCCTCCAGCCCCCTCTCTCTCTCTCTCTCTCTCTCTCTCTCTCTCTCACACACACACCCACACTCCATATTACCAGTAACGCTCCCCATACCTGCTCTCCTAACAGCTGCGATCTGGGTGTCCATTCCCCGCCCTTGGTATCTTGGCTGAACAGAACGACTTTGCCGGCGTGTTGATAGCGAGGGGCCCCGACCACGTAGCTACTCTGCCCATTGGCTGTGATGACCTGAGACGAATAACCTCAAAGGAAGAGAGGGACGTGGGGAGGTGAGATGGGAAACAGCCATACAACAGTGCTGCACAGAACTTTCCCAGAACTGAGATGCAGCCACCTCTGGGATGGGGCACGGAGGCTATTTAAATAGGTAAGGGAAGCTCTGTGGGTTTGTTCTTACCAAGGTAAGTATCATTCATGTCAGTGGAGGTTCTGGATACGTTGATGAAGCTCAGCTCCCCGCTGCTCCCGTACAGGTACATCCCACCGGACCAGTCATAGGCTCCCACCGCTCCCAGCACAGGCCCGTCCTAAACCAACATGCACGGCAAAGGGAACTGATTACAGGAAACAGACAGCGCAGATTGTATTTACTAGACGAGGCCAGAACCTGCAGCACAGCGCCCCCTAGCATCATGCTGGGACCCTGGGGTCGGTGCTGATGGCCAGGGGAGTGAGCACCCCCCTACTGGCCCCAGCTGCAGCATAGAGCCCCCCTAGTTCCCACCCTGAGTGGGAGGGGAGGGTGCCCCCTGCACTGCTCCCGCAGCGCTCTGGGCTAGTAAAGGGTTGTCTCCCCTGCAAGCACTAAGCCAACCAGCTCCTTCTTAGCTCGAAAGCGCTGTCAGGGCCCCAGCGCACAGCAGCGTGGGACACACACCAGGGCCAGGTGTCACTCACAGGGGACAGCAGGGAGCTGAATCCTTCCTGAGCCATCTCCAGCTGGAAGGAGCTGCCGTTCTGGGACTGGGTGCCTAGAAGGAGAGACAGACAGACATGGGAGAGACCATCATAGACGGTAAAGGCCCCGTGTCCCATTCCCTGAGCCAGCCCTTCTCCCCACCTCGAGGCTGGATTGGATCCAGCGCCCCCTAGAAAGAAGTCCCTGTATCCCATTCCTCAACCCCTTGAGCCAGCCAGTCCCCTGCCCAGGGGGGCGGAGGGGGGAGGGGTGGATGAGAAAGGCATCAGGGGCATTTATGGAGATAGATTAATGGCTACATGTTGGATGGGGAAAGAGAGAATATTTGGGGCCTAGTTGAGCTCTGGATTCCCCGTCCCATCTCGGCCTTGAAAACCCATTTCTAGAGCCCCAGGGCCAGTGCAGCCCCTCCCCCGGCCCTGGTACCTTCGATGGTGAAGATCTTCTCCTGCAGCTGGCTCTGGATGCCCTGGAGGGCGTCGAAATTGTCCACCTGGAAGACGTGCTCATTGGTGGGCTCAGAGGCGATCACATGGAGCTCCTTTTGGGCAGCAGTGCTGGAGAAGGCGTCGCCAACCTTAATGGAGTAGAGGGAGGTACAGGGGAGACCAGAGCATCAAGGTCAGTCACAGCCGAGAGACCTGGACCAACATCCACCCGCCCCGAGCCCTGCTGGGCCCTCGAGAGGCACTGCTCAGCCAGCGCCATGTGCCACTCTGGTGAGTGGGAACGGGGGTCGCTGGAGCAGCTTGGCACAGGTGTCACTGTAACGTGAGGAGAGGTGTCCTCATGCCTGGAGTTATGGAGCCTGCCTCATTTCAGCACCGAGTTGTGTCAGTGGTATCAGTGGTGGGGACAGGGATCTTCTTGCCATGGGGATTGTCAGTGCTCTGGGCCCTGCATGACTCAATCTCCAGGGCGTAGTGAGGGGTGAGTGCTGCACTGTCTCTGGGGGACGCCTCAGGGCCAGTGGTGAAGGGCTGGGACCACCGCACTAGTCTGGGTGGGTTGCGTGCAGTCAGTTCAGCGGTGGAGTCAGGCACCTTCCTGTCGCTGGGCCCGACAGAAGCATCAGACAAAGGTCAAATAAGATCCAATGGCTGGAAGTGGAATTTACACCCATTCGGTTGGGAAAGACGGTGTCTGGTTTAACCAAGAGGGGAATTAACCATTGGAGCAGCTCACCACAGGCCGTGGTGGATTCTCCATCTCTGACAATTTTTATCTCTAGATTGGCTGGTTTTCTAAGAGATCTGCTCTGGTTCCAGCAGGGATTATTTGGGGCAGTTCTCTGGCCCGTGCTACATGGGAGCTCAGACTAGATGATTGCAAAAGTCCCTTCTGGTCTGGGAATCTATGACTCAAAACCCAAGTTTTGCCTTGGCAAAGGGAAGGTGATGGGCGGGCCCCCTAGTACTCATGTGCTCTGTGCCCAGCGCTCTGTAGCATCTGTAAGGGCCTGTGTGTGCTCCTGGTGTGCTGGGGCATGGCTCAGAGGGCAGAGTTAAGGTTGTGAGAGTGTTTGCCTTAACTGTATTTCATGGATTTCAGAGGTCTAAGTGCAGCCGCTCTCCACGTTCGGGAAGGGCAGGAAGCAGCCCTGGGAAACCTTAACTCTCCACTAAAGAAGTTGATGGAATAACCCAGCTTCTATTCTCCACGCTCAGTGTAATTGTTCAGGAGACATGATTACATTTTCCTTTACTGTCTTTCATCGGCCGTCTGCTTAATCAGACCACACCTCTCATGCAAATTCAGAGCATTCATGTGGCTTTTAGAGCACTTTCAAATATGGCTCTTCAGCCAGAAATTTTGATCTCAGGGCAAAAAAATCCAAAGGGAGACACTGCAGAATGCCAGGAACATTAGCCAATAGTAAGGCTCAAACCCACAGGACCAATTCACGGTGAATGGCAACCTGCTGTCACCTGGAGCCACCCTCTTGCTTCAAAAGAGCCCTACATCTTGATGCTCATTTCAATCTCTTTGGCTCAGCAGTCTGGCATGTGCCATTCTAGGCATCCAGTGTCTAAGATTAATAATCTTTTGAATACGTCTTCCCCAGAGGGGCAGTGGGTGCCGTGCACTAGCGGAGATAAATGTCAAGTGACTGAGATCCGTTTGGGGAAGTTCAGAGCCACTTTTTGAGTTTCTGGTGTGTGCAAAAAAGAACTGGTGATTTTGCAGTTTTACTGCGGGGCTGTATGTCAGGAACCCCTTGTTCAAGTGACCCCAAATTTGGACCACTATTCCTAACCTGCGTCCCCATGAGATATTCCAAATTTCATGGCAATTGGAGTCAGCACGTGGACTGTAGGGCAGGCAGAAAACCCAACCTTTAACGAGAGAGCTCTGCTCAACCTGAACAACAGAGGAGCTCCATCTCTCCGATATTGTCACATGTTGACCCAGTTACAACCCAGGGTCAGGTCTTCTCCCTTATCTGATGGGAACCTGGACACGGGCTCAGATCCACGCTAGTTCTCCGCACATCTGCGGCTCACCCCGATGGCGTAGCGGATGATTCCAGCTCTCTCAGCCTCAGGTATGGCTTTTAAATAAGAAAGTGGGTCTCCTGTTTTCTCCCCATCTGTGATCACAATGAGAATCTTGGTGGCTTCATCCCGAGCGCCTCTCCCAGAGGTGAACAGCTCCTGCCTGGAAAAGTGGGGGTGGGGAAGGCATGGGAGGGTTATTGATACGTAATAATACCTAGTGCTCATCCACTGCTTTGGCATTGCAGATCACACAGTCCTGTACAAAGGAGGTCAGTGTCAGGGTCCCCACTTTACTGATGGGGAAACTGAGGCACGGGGCAGGGCTGTGGCTTGCTTAAAGTCACACAACAACAGAGGCTCAGAGCTGGCAATAGAACTCTTGTGTCCTGTCTCCAAGTCCCCCTTCCCCCTGCTTTAACCTACTAGTCCCCACTCCCCTCCCACAGCTGGGGATAGAACCCAAGAGTTCTGAGTCCCTGTCCCTTAGCTTCCATATCCTTGCAGCCCATTCCCTGTGGAGTCAGTACCGGGAGCAGGGCAACACCTACACCACTTTCCGGATGGCGGTGGCCGTGTGCGTCAGTCCCATGAGCTGCGCGACCGACTTGACAAGGTCATCGGGGTCACGACTCCTCCTGTACTGTGAGAAGTCGAAGTGCTCTGTAAATTCGTTCGAGTACTGCATGAGGGCGAACTGCAGGAGATGGGGGGAAGAGAGAAAAATAACTCTGGGGTGGAGGGTAAGAAAAGAGGGAATTAAACTCAGTTAATGGTTGGGGCAGGTGGTCAGGATGTAGCTGGTTCGGCAGGAATTTTTTCCTGGTTTTGGATGCAAAATCCATTGCTGCTCCCTGCAGCACAGCGCCGCCTAGTGCCACACTGGGGCATTGGGGTCAGCACTGACTGCAAGGGGAGAGCACCCCCTACTTAGCCCTCTGCCCCACGCCCTGAAGCACAGCGCCCCCTAGCGCTGTACTGGAGAATTAGAGTCAGAGCTGACTGCAAGGAGCAGGGTACGTAATCAGGGTTCAGCCTCTGCCCGTTACCTGCGTGTCGGTGCTGTGGAAACGCTTCATGATCTCAGAGAGAAACGTCTTCATCTTTGTAAAATCCTCTTCTTCGATGCTGCTCGAGCCGTCGATGAGGAGCGCTATGTCTGTGGCATGTCTGGGGCACTCTGAGAGGGACGGGAAAGAAATACGTCCAATTCAACTCTACCAACATGGAGAAAACTCAGTGGAAAGAGCTAGACCAGATCAAAGGATCCATCTAGCCCAGTTTCCCCCCACAATCGGTGGCCCCTTGGTGCTGTTCCCGGGGCTGCCTCATACCTGCCAGGGTGTCCGGGATGCGTTGGAGCTGACGGAGGCTCTGGTCGAGGAGGAAGCAGTAGCCCTTGATGTACATGTTCTCCCCGCAGGCCTGGTGCACCGTGGGGCCGCACGCCTGGGGCACGAGAGAGGGACGGGGTCAGTAGGTGCCCCCTGAGGAAAGCACTGGGGGTGAGGGGAGTCTGCTTCCCCCATGGATATGCAGGGAAAGCCCCCACCAGGGCAGGGATCCCTATGGGGCAAACAGGACCCCAGGACCCAGGACCTGCCTCCCAGAGAGAGAACAGTGGGACATCACCTAGTTACCATGCTCCCTGCTATACCAGTGCCCTGTCACTCTCCCCAGAGTGACATTGCCCAGTTACACCCATTCTTCACAATGTCATCACACAGTCGCTGTCCCCATGGCAATGTCACCCAGTTACCCCCATCCCTCACAACGTCACGTCTCAGTCACTATCTCCATGGCGATGTTCTCCTCCTCCCTGCAGTTTCAGTGCACCATTCTGGGTCTCACCATCCCTCAGACAAACATCACACCCTCACTGTAGTCACCGTTATGTAGTTACCATCTTATGCATAATGCCATGGCCCAGTCTTTCTAGTGGTTAGCACCCGCCTACACACGCATTGTCATTCATCCCTCACCATGGTGACAATGCCGTGTTCTGGTGATGGTGACATCATCCGATGACCACCCTCTACTTGCCATCAGCGCACAGAGATCTTGTAGGAAGCTCACCTGCTCCTGTAATATAAGCCCATCCCCCCATCCCAGTGTCACCCAGCCGTGAGCCTCCTGGTGAGAGCAGCACACAGGCACTCAAGTCCTGTGGTAACATTACCCACCTGGCGTGTGGTGGGTGCACAGTCGGTCAGGCCCTACGGTGTCATGGTGCAGACATTTCATCCCGCTCCCATTGCTGGGGGGGGGGGGAGGAGAATCCCGTGGAATTCTGGGGGATGGGGCAGAGACTCACCCAACCCCCTGGGTACAACCCACAGACCGAGCCACTTCCCCACCCCAAGGGGTGGTACCCACCAGAAGATTGGAGCCCCGGGCAGCCAGAGACAATCCGAGGGACATGTTCACGGCATCGGGGGGCCCTGAGAGGAGAAACACGCCAACACCAGGGTGAGAAACCTTGTCATTGGATATGTTTAGTCCTGCGTATCTCTGAGTCATTTCGCACCCCCTCTCCCTTGTGCACCCCCTGCACCCCTGCGGCGAAGTGATGGCAAATTGTTGCTTGGAAATTAGAATACAGGAGCCCTGATTCCCAGCCTCCCCTGCTCTAACCTGCTAGACCCTACGCCGCTCCCAGACCTGGGGATGGAACCCAGGCGTCCTAGCTCCCAGACCCCCTGTGCTAACCCATTGGACCCCACAGCACAGGGTGCCCCTACTCTGGATGGGGATCTCCTGGCAGCGTCTGGAGCCCGGGTCACACTTGTAGACTTTGCCGGTTTCATTCACGTTTCCTGTCTGCAGCGGGGCCCCGACGAGCAGCCTGTGGGGGAGAGAGCAGAGGGGGGCTTAGGGGACACCCCGTCACCCCTGGGTAGTGGGGCCCAGGCAGGGCAGCCCAGCCAGATGGGCCCCTCAGGGGTGGATATGAGGCATGTAACTATAGGGCTCTGAGCCCACGCTCGGCCCTTACCCCCTGGCGCTGGCACTCCCGAACTGCACCACGCTGTGCCCGAACCCCCTGGCTGCCTCCTGGAAGGTGACGGGTCCCTCCACGTCCACGCTGAATCCACGGCTCGGGGCCAGCACTGCAGGGGTCAAACGGCCACATGTTAGTTTTCCCCATTGAGAAGGGGCCACTGGTGGGGGCGGAGGGGCCAGCCCCTCCTGGGTGTGGGACTGATTCTGAACCCTCCGCTGTATCCCCACTCCTCTCCCAGAGCTGGGGACAGAACCCAGGCATCCTGAGAGCCCAGCTGCTTCCATTCCCCTTCCCGAAGGTTAGGCAATGAGCAGGTGTGCGCAGGGCCCCAGTTTTTCCCCACCTCACTGGCTGGCAACTCACCTGTGCCCAGGTAAACGAGCAGACGCAAGGGGTGCATCCTGGGAAGCTGGAGGTGGGTTGACTGCTGGGAGCGGTGTCCCGGGAGGTTTGCGGGCACTGCGGAGGAGGCAGCTGAGTGCAGAGGAAAGAGAATTGATATTGGTGCCTTGAGAAGGGAGAGAGAGACCCGCCCTGGGGAGGGGACAGGACTCACACACAAGTATCCAGAACACACACACACACAGAACACACAGAACACAACACAACACAACACAACTCTTGAACTTATCTCTGTCTTTTTACCCCTTGGTAGCCATTGTATAGCTTGGTGTATCAACAAAGAATAATTGAATTGAGCCAGTTGTACCTCAGCACTGGGTGGGGGATCCCTGTGCCCCACCCCAGAGGCAGCTGTATTTCAGTGCTGGCTGAAGGATCCCTGTATAAACAGCCCCTGTGCACACCCTAGAAACAGCTGCATCTCAGCACTGGGCAGGGGGTCCCTGTATAAATGCACAGCATAAAACGTGCTTTGTTGACAGGCATGAAGATATGAAAGAGCCGAATCCTCTTTCCATAAAACTCAGTCTGTGGTTTTACTACATCCCTTTCTCCCTTGCTGTGCTGATTTGGCTCTGCGGACAGTGGGGTGCATGAGACCCGGGCTGGGTTCCAGATTATAATAGGGGCAGTTATAAACCAGGATGACTCACTGAGTTCTGAACTCTCTGCATTCCCATGTCTATTTCTACATCTCTCTCTCTGGCCATCTCTGCACTAGACCTTTTGCCTTAAAATTCCCACCTGTGGCTACTACCTCTGGGGTGCGGCATGAGGTCTGTTTAATACAGGTATCCTTGCCTGGCACTGAGATGCAGCCGCCTCTGGGGTGGGGTGTGGGGGTTGTTCATACAGGGATTTACCATCCAGAACTGAGATCTCCAGCTGTTCCTAGGGATCCCTCGCCTGGTGCTGAGATGCAACCACCTCTGGGGTGGGGTACAGGGGCTGTTTATACAGGGATCCCATGCCTGGTACTGAGATGTAGCTACCTCTGAGGTGAGGCATGGGCAGGAGCGGACACTGGATCCAGTATAAACAGAGTTTATATCTGGTACCGCTTTTGTTACAGCCTCGATTTCTCTCCCCGTCGGTCTCTATCTCTCACCAGCTCTTGCTCGTTTCCTACAAACACCGGGGGCTGATCTCTATATTTAAACTTCCCTTTCCTCTGCCCTCGAGAAAGGCAGATCTGGTGCATGCATGAGGGTATTTCCAAACCCTGGATGCCGCACTTCCACAGCATTGCGGTTGTGGTCATGGCACTTCCCTTCCCCTTTGTGCTCTCCGACCAAAGCTGTTTGTGATGATAGAAGAAAACGTAAGCAGCTGCCCGTCTCAGACAAAGGGCAGCTGAGCGGGATATGCAAAGGGCTCTGCAAAGTGCAGATGAGCTAGAGAAAATGAGTGACATTGGTGAGGCCTCATCTGGAGTACTGTGTTCAGTTTTGGGTCCCACACTACAAGAAGGATGTGGAAAAATTGGAGAGTCCAGTGGAGGGCAACAAAAATGATTAGGGGGCTGGAGCACATGACTTATGAGGAGAGGCTGAGGGAACTGGGATTGTTTAGTCTGCAGAAGAGAAGAATGAGGTGGGATTTGATAGCTGCTTTCAACTACCTGAAAGGAGGTTCCAAAGAGGACGGATCTAGACTGTTCTCAGTGGTACCAGATGACAGAACAAGGAGAAATGGTCTCAAGTTGCAGTGGGGGAGGTCTAGGTTGGATATTAGGAAAAACTTTTTAACTAGGAGGGTGGTGAAGCATTGGAATGGGTTACGTAGGGAGGTGGTGGAATCTCCTTCCTTAGAGGTTTTTAAAGTCAGGCTTGACAAAGCCCTGGCTGGGATGATTTAGCTGGGGATTGGTCCTGCTTTGAGCAGGGTCTTGGAGTAGATACCTCCTGAGGTCCTTTACAACCCTGATATTCTATGATTCTATGAAAGGTCAGAGGGTTACGAGACTGAGTAGAGCTGTGTGTTAGCCGAGCTCCAGCAATTGATGACTAGAGCGGAGAGTTTTGCAAATCTCATGAAAGCTGCATCTGTGGCCCCATGATCATCGTGTCTGAACAGCTCACAATGTCTCCCATAGTTACCCTCACAGCCCCACTGACTAAAATTATGCTGTCATTGAAAAAAAGATCTATGCCATTGTCTGGGCTGTCAAGCAACTTAAACTGTTGTTGTCAGTAGCTACCGGTGTGGTGCTCTGCTCTTGCTCGATGATGATAACAGTCGGCTGCGTGCGTGTTCCCTCTGTGCAGGTAGCTGACACAGCAAATCCTGAGAGAGCCCCCAAAGACCACAGACTCTAGTGAGGTACGAAGGAACCCGTCAGGTTTATTGTCAAACAAAGCGCAGTAATTGTTTCCTATATACTCTACAGGACGTACTACGAATATGTGCGCCCGGCAATGGACACAGCTCAGTCAGTGGCGGGACTTCCCACTGCCCCCTAGGCTGGACAAAGATACGCACTCAGGGACCTACTTTTATACAGTTACAGGGCAGATTACTCATCCCTCCTGACGTACTGAGGTACAGCCCCTTGGCTCATTAGGTGCTGTCTCCCCTTGGATCATCTTGTTCCAGACAAACAGATCTATCCATTGTGCTGTCCTGTCTTTAAGATGCACCTGCCTGTTCCTTGTTATGTCTGTGGAGTGTCCTGATGTCATCTGGGCACAAGTTCCTCTTCTTGCTACTTCTGTGAGTGAGGCCTGCCTCTGGCTCACAGCCCAGCTTTTGCTTAGCAATGCCTGGAAGTACTTTGGTTCAAGCTTCAGGCTTCAGGCCTCAGACTAGGCCTCTGACGCAAGAGTTTATGTTTCAGGGCCTCATCTTACTACAACTGTATTTGTGTAACAAAAAAAAAAAATCACTTTATTAAGGGATCTTGACCATCTGGCAGATAAAGACTTTGAACTAGGGAGATTGGTCTGAGAAGTCTTCTGAGCTGGCCCTTGGGAGAGTGGATTCCCTTTAATGAGCCATTAGCATGTCTGGCTACTCTGGTTGTGGGTGTTCCCAACCTCACAATATATTTCAGTGACACAGGCATAGTCAAAACTTCATAACTTCCCATACAATAATAGCACATATCATCCAACAGGATATTCATATTCAACAATGATAAAATGATACCTCACAAGGAATCCTTTGTAGGAAACAAATCCTAATTATATGACAGTGGTGAATGGGCGGGTGGGTGCTGCTCTGAGGTACAAAGTGTCCCAGGATCTCACTAAATTGGGTGACTAGGCAATAAAGTGGCAGATGAAATTCAATGTAGACAAGTGCAAAGTAATGCACAATGGAAAACATAATCCCAACTGTGCATACAAAATGATGGGATCTAAATTAGCTGTCACCAAAGATCTTGATGTCATCATGGAAAATTTTCTGAAAACATCCACTCAGTGTGAAGTGGCAGTCAAAAAAGCAAACAGAATGTTAGGAACCATTCAGAAAGAGAGAGATAATAAGAAAGAAAATATCATAATATCATTATATAAATACATGGTACACCGGCACCTTGAACACTGCATACAGTTCTGGTCACCCCATTTCAAAAAAGACTCTGTTAGAATTGGAAAAGGTATAGAGAAGGGTAACAAAAACTATTAGGGGAATGAAACAGCTTCCATTTGAGGAGAGTTTTAAAAGACTGGGACTGTTCAGCTTAGAAAAGAAACAACGAAGGGGGGATATGATAGAGGTCTATAAAATCATGAATGGTGTAGAGAAAGCAAAAGGGGAAGTGTTATTTACTCCTTCACATAACACAAGAACCAGGGGTCAGCTGATGCAATGAATAAGCAGCAGGTTTAAAACAAACATAAGGAAGTTTTTCTTCACACGACACACAGTCAACCTGTGGAACTCCTTGCGAGGGGATGTTGTGAAGGCCAAAAGTATAACTGGGTTCAGAAAAGAATTAAATAAGTTCATGCACTGGAAAAGGGCAAATGTAGTGCCAGTCTATACAAAAGGGAAGCAAGGACAACCCTGGGAATTACAGACCAGTCAGCTTAACTTCAGTACCCAGAAAGAGAATGGAGCAAATAATTAAACAATCAATTTGCAGACATCTAGAAGATAATAAGGTGATAAGTAACAGTCAGCATGGATTTGTCAAGAACAAATCATGTCAAACCAACCTAAGAGCTTTCTTTGACAGGGTAACAAGCCCTGTGGATGGGGGGAAGCAGTAGATGTGGTATATCTTGACTTTAGTAAGACTTTTGATATTGTCTCGCATGTCCGTCTCATAAACAAACTAGGGAAATACAGCCTAGATGGAACAACTATAAGGTGGGTGCAAAACTGGTTGGAAAACCGTTCCCATTCTTCCACTGTACTCTGTGCGGATTTAGGCCTCAGACGGAGTATTGTGTCCACTTCAGGACACCACATTTCAGAAAAGATGTGGACAAATTGGCGAGAGTCCAGAGAAGAGGAACAAAAATGATTAAAGGTCTAGAGCAGGGGCTCTCAAACTGGGGGTCGGGACTCCTCAGGGGGTCACGAGGTTATTACATGGGGGGTTGTGAGCTGCCAGTCTCTGGCCCTCAAGCAGGACGGAACAGTCAATAGTCTGGGAGCCCTGGCCCTCCAGCAAGGCAGGGAACCAAAATGTCTAAGGTCTCTGGCCCTCAGGCAAGGCAGAGCAGTAATCAGTCTAGGAGCTTTGACATCCTGGCTCTGCCCGATAGTCAGAAAAACGCAGGCCTCTTGGCTTAAGGTTGAGAGGTGGCCACCCAGTGGTGGGGTTCCCAGCAGGGGGATAGGGGGACCTGGGCCTACCCTACTCCATCGGGTCCCAGCCCAGGGCACTAACCGTGGTGGAGTGTTCTGCTACTGGGTCAGCAGGGAATCCAGCCACAATATGCTGACCTGGATTCAGGCAGCAATGCAGCCGGACTACAGTCAGCTGTCCCTGGGCTACTTCCTCCCCTCCCCTCAGGGTGTGACTGGATCCCGGGGTCATCCTCCGTCTCACTGGGATATACGGCCAATGGTAGTCCCAGCAGCTCCTCAGTGGCTGGCAGCTCAGGCGAGTCCTCGATGCAACACAAGTCCTCCTCAGTGGGGGAGACGTATCTGTCTCCCTCAGGAGCTCCAGCCCAAATGAGCTGCAGGGCCCGACTTTTGTACTTCTTGTCCCGCCCCCATGCTTCCGGCAGGGTGGGTGTGGTCTTCCTGGCTCTGCCCACTAGGGAGCAGATGGTGGTTCCTCCTTGTCAATCTTAGAGGGAGGCCGTGTCCCCTTGCTATACGATGATTCTATGCAGGATAAGTCCATCGATGGCTGTTAGCCAAGATGGTCATAGATGCTACCCCATGCTCTGAGTGTCCCTAAGCCTCTAACTGCCTGATGCTGGGACTGGATGACTAGGGATGGATCACTTGATAATTGCCCTGTTCTGTTCATTCCCTATGAAGAATCTGGCATCGGCCACTGTTGGAAGCCAGGACACTGGGCTAGATGCACCATGGGTCTGACCCAGTATGGCCGTTCTTCTGTTCTTACATTGTTTAGTCCATGTTAAAAAAAAATGTGTACAGCTGTTTTGCTGAAAAGCGCTAGCGCCCCACGCTTTGGAGCAGGGGTTTGCAAAATGGAAGGTGAGGTGGCCCTTGTATCTTTTGCCATTTCCATGAAAATCCACCTACATTCGGCCCAATTATGAGCATCGACTGTATTTATGTCTGTTCAGTCTCTGTGCTGCCCATCCGTAGTTCTAATCTGTCTGCGGTCTCTCTCCCAGCCACTCTAGCCGCATGTGGACCAACGGACTGGAATTCCCGAGACCTGCTTTCTATTTCAGGTTCCTGCTGCATCACCTTGGGCAAATCGCGTCCCCGCTCCGTGCCTCAGTTTCCCCTCTCTCTGTCTTGTGCCAGGCAATGTTTCTCACTAGGTGTGGGTGCAGCACCCAGCACAGGGGGGACGCCAGACCTTATAGTCAGATGAACGGGAAGAATCTTGGTTGATCAACACTAAATGCTCGGCCAGCTGAGCTGAATTTTCCACACACTCCTGGGGAGCGGGGCTGAGGACCCTCAAACACCCAAGACACTCAAGTCTCTCCAAGCTGAGCTAAATTGCGTGCCTACCTGGAGGACCCAGGAATGGGAGTGTGGGAGCCTCCTGCTTGCTGAGCTAACGGAAAAGCTCCTTTCAGCCTCTCTCAGGGAACCGCAGCCACTAGAGGGCGACACTGTGGAAAACGGATGGACGGGGCACAGGCCTCGAGGG
Source organism: Mauremys mutica (assembly GCF_020497125.1). Taxonomy (NCBI): domain Eukaryota; kingdom Metazoa; phylum Chordata; order Testudines; family Geoemydidae; genus Mauremys; species Mauremys mutica. The sequence continues at coordinate 151,545,070 of NC_059075.1, forward strand.
GAGTGACATGGATCCAAGCGGGGAGCCCCAGCTCATTCTGGTTAGAGCCACAGTCACTCGGTCAGTGGGCTCGGTGTGGAGAGAGGGGAACACCGGGCTCCAGCCAGCCGGGAGCTGCTGGGGTGCCTCTTCCCAGCCTGGAACTGGCTGCTCCCCACCCCAATCTCTGTTGTTCTCCTTGCTCCCCCTCCTATCCCTCCCCCCAAATCACAGGAAGGGGTCTCTGGCCTGAGCTCTGCTGAAGGTCTCGCTGGATGGACTGTGTGACCCCTTCTGGCCTCAGCCGTCTATGAAATGTATTTTATTTATTTTAGCCACCTGGGGGAAAGAAAGTCTCTGTCCACATCAAAGGGTCGGCTTTTTACACAAACATAAGGTCGCTCTTGTTAAAAGCTAGGATCTGTACCCCCCAAATTACCAGCTTTAAACACCAAACACGCAGAGATTTGTTTTCATTGAAAAAAGTAATCATGAAGGTGGCACATTTTGCATATGCCAGTAGGTTGCCCGGGGAATGAATCTCTCTGTGTGTGCCCAGCTCAGGCAATGCCAAGGAGAGCTGCCCCCAGTCACACCCACCCAATCCATTGCCAATCAGCCTCCCCTGACCTGGAGTCTGCCTTGGTGTGTCCCCAGGGCGGGGGCAGCCTGGGCAGCCCCCCAACATCCGCCCAGCCTACACTTGGCACCCTGCCAATGTGCCCCTCCGGCCCTGTGGGGAGACAGCACAACGGTTTCTGTGCTGAGCACTGGGGCGCAGGCTCGCTGCGGAAGGAGCCGGCTCTGGGGACTGAGGACTGAACAAGGGACTGAGGAGAGGCCCGGTGGGGAGTTGTTCAGTGCGGGCTGCTGGACGCAGGAGGCTCCCTGAACTGGGACAAAAGAGGGGTCAGAGGGCTCTGTGCTCTGGGCTGATCACGGGGTTTCTATGCTGTGCTCCAGACATCTAAGAACCCTGCTGCTTTTGCAGGGCTGGCTGAGAGTCACTGCGGATGCTGAAGCTGGGGGTCAGGGCATTGCTCCGTTTGGGGGTACAGGTCTCTCCCCGGTGTCCAACTCAGGCAGACTCGCTGCAGGGAGCTCACGGAGTGTAGCAGGGGTGCTGAAGGCTCCACGGTTCAGCCCCAGGAGGTGGTGAAGCCAAGTGGCTGACCCCAGTGAGAGAGCGGGACCCGACGGGGGCTGACACGCGAAGGGCTCCTCCCAGGGACTGTTCCAGAGCCGTGTGAGAGCACCGGGCCTGTGGATCTGTGACACCACAGGCGCCAGCTTCCTCCGGGCCCCAGGGGTGCTCAACCTCCCGCTCCGCCCCAGGCCCTGACCCCTTTCCCCCAAGTCCCTGCCCTATGCCCACCCTAGCCCCCCACCCCAGCCCTTCTCGCACCTCTACTCTACCTCTTCCCACTCCTGCCCCACCCCATGCCCCACACCCGCCCCAGCCCTTCTCCCACCCCTACCCGACCTCTTCCCCGCCTCTTCCCACTCCTGCCCCACCCCTGCCGTACACCCATCCCAGCCCTTCTCCCAAGCCCCCACCCTGCCTCTTCCTGCCCAGTTCCTCCCCTCCCCCGAGCGTGCCCCATCCCCACTCCTCCCCCTCCCACCTAGTGCCTCCTGCATGCCGCGGAACAGCTGATGGCCGCGGGCGAGAGGCGCTGGGAGGGAGGGGGAGGAGTTGATCCGTGGGGCCACCAGCGGACAGGAGGTGCTGGGGGGAAGGGAGGGAGCTGGCTGCCGGTGGGCGCTAAGCTCATTTTCTTCCGTGGAGCACCCACGGAGTCGGTGCCTATGCGTGACACCTTTGTTTTGACGAGGCTGTTTGATGCCACTGGTTTCAGACACAGGGCCCAGTCCCTGAAGGAAAGAATGGCAGGGCATGATGGATAAACGGGAATCGTGAGTAGGAGCAGAGAGGTTATTGTACCTCTGCATTTGGCCTTGGGGTAACCCTTGCTGGAATCCCGTGTGACAGACTCAAGGAGCTCAATGTATTTAGTTTAACAAAGAACAAGTTAAGGGGAGACTTAATCCATAGGGAACAGAAATTTCATAACAGGGGCTCTTCAGTCTAGCAGAGAAAGTTCTAACAAGAGCCAGTGGCTGGAAGTTGAAGCTAGACCAATTCCGACTGGAAATAACTGGAGTGCTACAGGGCTGGTTTTGTTCAACATCTTCATTAATGATGTGGATGATGGGATGGATTCCACCCGCAGCAAGTTCATGGATGACACTAAGCTGTGGGGAGAGGTAGATACGCTGGAGGGTAGGGATAGGGTCCAGAGTGACCTAGACAAATTATTGGGCCAAAAGAAATCTGATGAGGTTCAACAAGGACAAGTGCAGAGTCCTGCACTTAGGACGGAAGAATCCCATGCACCACTACAGGCTGGGGACCGACTGGCAAAGCATCAGTTCTGCTGAAAAGGACCTGGGGATTACAGTGGATGAGAAGCTGGATATGAGTCAGCAGTGTGCCCTCGTTTCCAAGAAGGCTAACAGCATATTAGGCTGTATTAGTCGGAGCAGATCGAGGGAAGTGATTATTCCCCTCCATTCAGCACTGGTGAAGACACATCTGGAGTACTGTGTCCAGTTTTGGGCCCCCGACTACAGAAAGGATGTGGACAAATTGGAGATAGTCCAGCGGAGAGCAACGAAAATGATCAGGGGGCTGGAGGACATGATTTATGAGGAGAGACTGAGGGAACTGGGATTATTTAGTCTGCAGAAGAGAAGAATGAGGGGGATTTGATAGCTGCTTTCAACTACCTGAAAGGGGGTTCCAAAGAGGATGGATCTAGACTATTCTCAGTGGTGGCAGATGACAGAACAAGGAGTAATGGTCTCAGGTTGCAGTAAGGGAGGTCTAGGTTGGCTATTAGGAAAAACTTTTTCACTAGGAGGGTGGTGAAGCACTGGAATGGGTTACCTAGGGAGGTGGTGGAATCTCCATCCTTAGAGGTTTTTAAGGCCTGGCTTGACAAAGCCCTGGCTGGATGATTTAGTTGTGGTTGGTCCTGCTTTGAGCAGAGGTTGAACTAGATACCTCCTGAGGTTCCAGCCCTAATCTTCTATGATTCTATGATTGTGTGTAACATTCTTAACAGGGAGGGTAAATAACTTTTGGAACAATTTACTAAGGGCCACAGTGAATTCTCTATCACTGGCGATTTGTAACTCAAGACTGGGTGCTCTTTTCTGAAAGATCCACTGCTCTGCTTCAAACCAGGATGAATTCAAGGCAGTCCTATGGCCCGTGTTAGGTCAGGGGTTCTCGCAGCAAATGTTTTGGTGGCCTCAGAGTGCAGCCACCAACTCTTGCTGGTGGCTGCTCTGACAGTTTTTCCTAATATACTTAATTAACTTTAGGAAAATCAAATCAATATGCGCATTCCCATGTCCAAATCACTGTAATTTATTTACATTTTTTGCAGACTCGGTAATAAAAATAATGTACAGTTGTCTCTATTCTTTACTGGACCTAAACAGAACAGAATCACAAATAATGTGCTTTCCAAGTTTTGCTTTTTGGGTAGATATTTTTTTCAGACTTGCTAGCTCGTAAGTCTGCTGCTGTGAAATCTGATAGCTGTATATGCGTTAATATCTCTTTTCACAGCAGACTTAGCCCCGGCAAGCTGGGGGACAAATTAAGTCCTAGATGGGGAAGTGGAGGGGGAGCAGGGAGGTGGAGGGCTGAAGCAAGCAGCGGCGGTCGGGGCAATGGTGGGGGGTGTGCCCGTGGCTGGAGCCTGGGGTCTGGCTGCGCAGCTGGGAGCTGGAGTGGTGTCAGGGGCATAGTGCGGGGTAAGCCGGGGGCTGGAGCTCTTTAGAACGTGGGATTTTCTCCTAACACTGCAACCAAGTCACCTCTCGATCTTCCTTTCGATAAGCCGACCAGACTGATCGCTAGCTGCCATCACCTCCTGCTAGGGCTTGCAGCTCCTAAGAACTGACCTCACACAGCTCGGGGTCCCTACCAACCTCTCAGTCTCTCTAGCCACAGCGCTTGGCCTCCTCACCTCATGTGACAGGGAGTTCCACAGGGTAAATCTGCTGGGGGAGGGAATTTATTTTGTCCTTTTCAATCAGGGTGAAGGGACTTACTCCCCACACCGGCCCTGAGCGGGTTGAATTAGGCCAGGCAGACCCAATTAAGCGGCAAACAGGGGAGAGATTTAGGCTATGAGGCGGCTGCTAATTGGATGCAAGTTCATTTGTGAGGGACCAGGGCAGGGTTCACATCAAGCCAAGAGACTGGTACCAGGGAGAGGGCTGCAGGGTGAGGAAAGGAAGGGCAGGAATCCATGAGACCTAGGAGAGAGGGGGCTGACTAGGATGAGGGGAAGCAAGGTAGGGAGTGGTCCAGGGGTGAGAGCAGTGAGGTTAGGGAAGATGCAGACCTTGACTGCTTGGTAAAGGGCCCTGGGGTGGAACCCAGAGAAGAGGGCAGGTCTGGGTTCCCCTGCCGGGGGTACTGCCAGGAGAGGCCAGCTAGCAGGCTGTCTGGGTCACGGCAGGAGGGACAGGGTCAGGGCAGAGGGTGTGAGAACAGTTGAGTGCGGTTTCTCTGGAGAGATTTGGAAAGTATCCCACCCCGGCAGAGGAACCCGCTTAGTGAGCTGGCCGGAGGAGCAAGTCATGAAGAGGCAGCAGCCAGCGAGAGAGGGGCCACGGACTGAGAGTGCCAGAGAGTAACAGGATGCAACCACTGGAAGGGGCGTCGGCCAGGCAGAGGTAATCCCCAGAGTGGCCAGGAGGAGGCGCTGTCGAGCGGCGAGCAGAGCGCCCCATGACAATAAGTTGTGCAAGTGATTTCATCCCCTCGCGTGGCCTGAAAGCCTGGCCCGGAACCACACCCCATCCCCCTTTCCTGCCCACAAACGCACCCGCTGTGTTTGGGGACGGTTTGAAACGCCCCGAGACCTCAGGCAAGGCAGGCGAATGACTCCGAGAGCTTGGCTTTATTAGACGTTACCCAGCAGCACCTCGAGGCCCTGACTGAGACGGGGACCCTGGTGCCGCACGGAGCCCAGCTGAGATCAAGGCGCCTCATGACTCTGGGAGCGCCACCTTCACAGTGAGAGTCAAGCCGTGCGCCAAACGGCTCCCAGTAGAAATAGAAAATGGCAGGATAGTTATCCCCACGTTACAAGTGGGGAAACTGAGGTGGAGAGAGACTCAGCCCTTCCCACTCTAATGCACTAGATCCCACCCCTTCCCACTGCTGGGAGAGAACCCAGGAGTCCTGGCTCCTGCCCCCTTGCTCTAACCCCAATCCCTTCCCGCTGCTGGGATAGAACCCAGGAGTCCTGGCTCCCGTCCCCCCTGCTGTAACCCACTAGACCCCACTCCCCCTTCCACCACTGGGGATAGAACCCAGGCGTCCCGGCTCCCGCCCCCCTGCTCTAACCCACTAGACACCACTTCCCTGCCACTGCTGGGAGAGAACCCAGGAGTCCTGGCTTCCGTCCCCCCTCCTGTAACCCACTAGACCCCACTCCTCTCCCACCACTGGGGATAGAACCCAGGCGTCCTGGTCCTAGCCCCACACGGATGCTCTGAAGGGATGTTCCAAGTCCAGATTGTCCTGTGCTGTGTGGATCTGGAGCAGCCCATGGGGAGGTGATGTGGGCGGAGCTATTGTTTGGGGGCATCGGGGGGAGGGGAGGCATCGCTCTGGGCCGGCTCGGCCCCATCACCCTCCATCCTCTGCTTGTACTGGCGCTTGAAGAAGCCGAACTGGAAGGAGACAGAGAGCAGAGACGGTGAGAGCCAGCCAGACAGAAACAGATGGATTCACACCTGGTGGGGGGATGGGATGTGGGAGCCCCCCAAGTAAATACCCTCTCCCCTCCCCCACCAGCTGGGAGGGCCATAGGCCCTGCCCCCAGGGTGATGGGCAGTGGGGGAGGGGTCCAAGCCCTGCCCCACTCACCTTGTAGAGGGCTGCGGTGATGAGAGCCAGCAGGATCAGGCCCCCCACGCTGCTGCCCACGATGATGGGCAGGTAGTTATAGACCTCAGAGTGCTCCACCACCGTCTGCACCTGGGGGAGAGGGGCTGTGAGATGGGGACCCAGGAGTCCTGGCACCATCACCCACCTCTGCTCTAACACACCAGACCCAGAGCAGGGACAGGACCCAGGAGTCCTGGCTCCCAGCTCTAACCACTAGCCGATGCTCTCTCTATCCCGGGCGCAGTCACTCTGGTACCTGGCGCTGGACGAATCCCTCCTTCTGGGTGTATTTCTCCTCCTCGTATTCAATCCGGGCCTCGCTCACCAGACTCACTTTCTGCTGCTGAGTCTGGAACAGAGAAGTATCAGAGGGGTAGTCGTGTTAGTCTGGATCTGTAAAAAGCGACAAAGAGTCCTGTGGCACCTTATACATTAACAGACATATTGGAGCATAAGCTTTTGTGGGTGAATACCCACTTGTGTCCATTCACCCTGTTACGTAGGGACTGTCCAGTTTGGCCGATGTACATAATGGAGGGGCGTTGCTGGCACATGATGGTGTACCCAGAAGCCTCCTGCTGCAAGACAAGCCCAGGAAAGAAACCAACAGGACTCCACTGGCCACCACCTACAGTCCTCAGCCAAAACCTCTCCAACGCATCATCAGTGATCTACAACCCTTCCTGGACAACGTCCCCTCGCTTTCACAGGCCTTGGGTGGCAGGCCAGTCCTCGCCCACAGACAACACGCCAATCTTAAGCATATTCTTACCAGTAACCACACATCGCACCATAGTAACTCTAACTCAGGAACCAATCCATGCAACAAACCTTGATGCCAACTCTGCCCACATATTTACACCAATGACACCATCACAGGACCGAACCAGATCAGCCAACCATCATCGCTTCATTCACCTGCATGTCCACCAATTTAATATATGCCATCATATGCCAGCAATGCCCCTCTGCTATGTACATTGGCCAAACTGGAAAGTCCCTACGTAAAAGGATAAATGGACACAAGTCAGATATTCGGAATGGCAATATACATAAGAACATAAGAACATAAGAAAGGCCGTACCGAGTCAGACCAAAGGTCCATCTAGCCCAGTATCTGTCTACCGACAGTGGCCAATGCCAGGTGCCCCAGAGGGAATGAATCTAACAGGCAATGATCAAGTGATCTCTCTCCTGCCATCCATCTCCATCCTCTGACAAACAGAGGCTAGGGACACCATTCTTACCCATTCTGGCTAATAGCCATTTATGGACTTAGCCACCATGAATTTATCCAGTCCCCTTTTAAACATTGTTATAGTCCTAGCCTTCACAACCTCCTCAGGTAAGGAGTTCCACAAGTTGACTGTGCGCTGTGTGAAGAAGAACTTCCTTTTATTTGTTTCAAACCTGCTGCCTATTAATTTCATTTGGTGACCCCTAGTTCTTGTATTATGGGAATAAGTAAATAACTTTTCCTTATCCAATTTCTCAACATCACTCATGATTTTATATACCTCTATCATGTCCCCCCTTAGTCTTTTCTTTTCCAAGCTGAAGAGTCCTAGCCTCTTTAATCTTTCCTCGTATGGGACCCTCTCTAAACCCTTAATCATTTTTGTTGCCCTTTTCTGAACCTTTTCTAGTGCTAGAATATCTTTTTTGAGGTGAGGAGACCACATCTGTACACAGTATTCGAGATGTGGGCGTACCATGGATTTATACAAAAACCTGTAGGAGAACACTTCCACCTCCCTGGCCACACAATAGCAGATTTAAAGGTAACCATCCTACAGCAAAAAAAACTTCAGGACCAGACTTCAAAGAGAAACTGCTGAGCTTCAATTCATCTGCAAATTTGACACCATCAGCTCAGGATTAAACAAAGACTGTGAATGGCTTGCCAACTACAAAAGCAGTTTCTCCTCCCTTGGTGTTCACCCCTCAACCGCTAGAAGAGGGCCTCATCCTCCCTGATTGAACTAACCTCGTTATCTCCAGCCTGATTCTCGCTTGCATATATACCTGCCCCTGGAAATTTCCACTACATGCATCCGACTAAGTGGGTATTCACCCACAAAAGCTCATGCTCCAATACGTCTGTTAGTCTATAAGGGGACAGAAGACTCTTTGTCGCTTAGAAGAGAGAAATTTACCATCCCTGACCAGAAATGACATAAACCAGCCCGGAGCATTAGCCCAGAGGGACCCAGAGCAATTGACAGGCTGTTCACACTGGGGCAATCCCTTGCCCAGCACTGAGATGCAGCCACCTCTGAGGAGGGGAAGAGAAGTTGTTCACATGGCGGGCAAGGGGAATCCCTCATCTGGTGCCAGGAGGCAGTGGCAGCTCTCGTACCTGGGAGACCCACTGGAAGCTGACATTCCCTTTGATCATGAACTCCAGTGGCTGCTGCATTTCCAGGGAGGCGATTCTGCACCGGATCTTCTTACAGGTGGCCACAGAGCAGTCCTGGGGGGTGGAAGGATATCGCCGGGTGAGGCAGGGGGTGTGCAGGGCCCCAGCATGGCCATGAGGGTCTGTGTCTGTTTATAGCAGAGGTCCCTCACCCAGCCCAGCTCCGCACTCGCTGTCTGTGTTAGTGAGGAGGGGAAGGGGCTGCTGGGACCAGCACCAGCCTGTACTCACCAGCAGGGGGCGATCGCTCATCTGCTTCACAAAGTCCTTTGAACCCGGCGTTTCCACCTCACTGATGCACTGAGCCAGCTGGGGCTATGGAGAGAGAGAGAGACACGGTGTTAATGGGCGTTGGAAGGCGACATGGGGCCTTTCCCCTCTAGGGGGCACCAGCACCAATCTGGCACCAGGGCACAGGACTGGCTGGTTCAGAGGCTGGGGCAGGGCTTTTCCCCCCCAGACAGCCTGTCCCAGCAGGGGGCGCTGTAGAGCAGAGCAGGCGTCACTGGGCCCATCTCACACACACACAAGGGCAGGGAGAGGCAGATACCTTGGAGGGGACGACCTCAGAGGCGTCCCACACCCGGACCCCGCTCAGCTCCACGGGGAACTGGAACGTGACCGAGATGGGGACGCTTCGCTGCCGCAGGTTCTTGACCTGAAAGAAACAGACTCTCCATAGGGCACTGCAGGAAGAGAACCCAGGAGCTCTGATCCCCAGCCCTCGCTCTAACCCTCAGACCCCACTGCCCTGCCAGAGCTGGGGATAGAACCCAGGAGTCCTGGCTCCCTCACTACCCCTCCGTGCTCTAACACACTAGATCCCATTCAACCAGTTTTACTCCCTTCCTCTTGCCCTATTGCCCCTCTCACACTCTGCACCGCCAGCCTCACCTCGTACCGATGTGTCACTGGCACACTTGTCCCTGCCTCCTTGGAGGAGAAGTTGACGTACTTGGTCGACTCCTCGAGGCTGGGGGAGGAAAAGGATGGAAAGAAGGAGAGAGGTGGGAGTGTGATGGATGGGGCTGGAGAGTGGGGGTGGGGTGTCATGTCCAGAAGGGGGCGCTGTGCTACAGGGATGGGCTCAGTAGGGGGCGCTCTCCTGCAATCAGCGCTGGCACCTATGACCCCGTGCGGCGCTACAGCAGGGAACAGGGGTCCCAGTAGGGGGCGCTCTCCCCCCCCCCGTCTCCGCACTGACCTACCTGGTGAGGATGATGAAGATGCCGTACTTGACCGGCAGCTCCGCCCGGTGCATCATGCGCTCGGTGATGGGGCCGCCATTGTCACTGGGGGGAGGGGAGGGCAAAGGAGAGAGATGTGAGGAGACGCAGGCAGGTAACTGTGCAGGGAGGCTGCACCACAGGCCACTGCCTGGCCCTGCTCCGTGCACGGCCCCCTCCCACTGCCCCCACCCTGCCCCCCGGCCCTGCCCAGCCCCCTCACCTGCTGGCCTTGGCCGTGATCTGCAGCCTGTCCCCCAGGTCGGCCTCAGAGGAGACGTCGAAGGTGGCGATGAAGACGGCCTGGAAAACACAGCGGGGGTGAGAGTCAGGGCCCGGGGAACTGCCAGAGACTGCGGGGGCCGGGGCAGGACACCTCTCAGGATCAGGACGATGAAGGCCCAGTGGTGTCACGCTGGGTCCGAGGGGACGGGCAGGGGGGCAGCCATGACAATGACACTGGCTCCTTCTCCTTTCCTTGTCTTTTACTGAGCCATGTTCCCCCCCACCCCAAGTCACTTCTTTTTTAGGACCCAAAGGGGGAGGGAACAGCCCCTCCCCTCGTTATTTTCTCCCCCAGTGAGGTCTGATTTCCAGCCCCCCAAGTCTGGTCCTTGGTTTGCAGCCCCGGCAGGGCCTGACCCCAGCCCCGGAGTGACCTCAGGGCTCTGTTTGCACTGACTCGCCGGGCTCCCCGGGCGCTTTCCCCAGCACATCCCTTGTCACGGGCTGGGCTGACCCCAGGGAACTGCCCCTCTCTGCCCACAGCTGGGCTCACCCCTGGGGAGTTCACAGGCCAGGGCCCGTCCCTACCTCGGCCCCGCTCCTGAAGATGGGGTGGTTGATGTGGCAGGTGCTGTTCCTCTGAGTCTGCTCCTCGGAGCCCACGGCCGAGCTGCACCTAACGGCCACGGCCCTCCTGTTAGACTGAGCACAGGGGACCAGCCAGTGAGAGATGCAGCCCACAGCGCCCCCTGCTGAGCCCTCACCTGCCCCCTGCAGCACAGCGCCCCCTGCTGAGCCCCCACCTGCCCCCTGCAGCACAGCGTCCCCTGCTGAGCCCTCACCTGCCCCCTGCAGCACAGTGCCCCCTGACAAGCCCCTGGCCTGCTCCCTGCAGCACAGTGCCCCCTCGTGAGCCCTGCCTGCTTTCTGCACCGGCTGGTCTCTCATATCCTGCCCCGCATGTCTGCAGTGCTTGGGGGGACTGGGTGGTACCTGGAGTAGCAGGACCCGGCGGTAGGACAGCGCGGCCGGGTAGAAGAACTGCACCGTGGTACTGTAGGAATTCTCGCCGTGATTCTGGATGGAGACGGTGGTGTTGAGTTCCGGGGTGACCCCCACCACCAGGGTGCTCAAGCTAAGGGGGAGACAAAGCGGGGAACTTCCTCAGGGCAGTGCCTTGACAGCTCTGTGAGCTTCCTATAATGGTTCCCACTCAGAAGCCATATGGAAATCTGGCATGATCTGAGGCCTGATGGAGTAAATGGGCCCCACCATGGAGTGTGGAGAAGGAGGCAGCGGGGGGTGACTTACCCTGAGAAATTGAAGGAAATTTGTAGTTCATCAGTGCAGACTTTGTCACTGCCGCAGTCCTTCTCAAACGGGAGCTAGGGAGAGATCCGGGAAGGGGGGAGGGGGAGAAATCAGGGAGCACGGTGGGTGTGAGGGAATTGGAGCAAAACTCAGTCAACATTGGCACTCACCCTACAATCTTAATTGTCGCCACCACTGCCAGTACAGTCTGAACTAACACCGTCACCATGATATACCATCACACTCGCAATAACTGCCCCCAACACTGTCCCTGCACCACTGCATTCACAGCCTCAACCACCACCAGACCAATACTGATTTGAAAGTGTCACCAGCAGTGTAGCTGCACCACCCTCTGCCAAGACTATGAACCACACTACCAACTCTTCCATCACCACAACAGCCAATAAAGTGTTAATCAACACTGTTACCAGCATCATAACCACTACCATCTCAGCCAACACTGTAACCAACACCATTACAATCTCATCAACCACCACTAAAAATGTTTTCTGAAACAACACTATTACCAACAATGCACACACTGCAATCACAACCGATGCTGTCAGCAACACCTCTATAGTTTCAACCACAACCACAATTAGTATCAACACAATCTGAACCAACATTGGCACAATAACTCACCCACTCTACCTAAGACTATACTTCGGCCAACATTACCGTCTAAACCGCAACCACCTACCAGTACAGTCCTAACAGTGTAACTTACAACACAGCCACAACATCCTCAACCAACACTCACCAACACCACTACAATCTCCCCACCACCAGAAATACATTCTGTACCAACATCAGCCTCAACAACACAGCCACTATAACCCTGCCTCACACAGTCACCAAGATCAGTATAGTCTGAACCCAGCAATGTTAACAACAACAAAACCACTATAACCTCACCTCACACTGCCATCACAACCACTACAGTCTAGCTTAAACCAAGGTTACGAACACAATCACTACAACCTCAGCCAACAACCTCACCAAGATCACCACCGTCTGAATCAACAATGTCACCAACAACACAACCTCTAAAACTTCAAACACTCACCCACACCACAATCTCACTCATTAACACCAAGCATTGATACAGTCTGCACAGGCACTGTAACCAAAGGCACACACACTAAAACCTCTGCAGACAGTCACAAACTCCATTGCCTGGCCCCGGAGGCCTTACCGAGCCTACAGACACCAGTGCGGAGTCCTCGCTCAGGATGGGTCTGAGGCGGCCGGCAGCAGCGATGGGCTCCCCCGTCAGGGTGTAGTTGAGGCGCAGGGTGATGGGGGTCAGAGTGTCCTCAGGGCAGAGCTGGGGAGACAGAGAGACACTTAGGGACCCATGAGCAAAGGTGGGACCCGGAGAGAGGTTTGTTCTCTGGGTGATTTGGGAGCAAGGGGCAGGGTTGGAGGGGCAGACACAGCAGGAGGGGAAAGAGCTGGGACCCCCCCACACTCACAGGTAACTTTATCTGATGCTTCTCACATTTCTTCTCAATGCCGAGCCGCAGCTCCCTGTTCAGGACGGGGCTGGTGGAGTCAAAGGCAGCTCGGATCTTCGTCCGCCCGGGGTCCAGGGCCAGGGTGTACTGGATGGTGCTGGAGATCCCATTGCCTACCACAGAGGAGAAATGAGGGTCAGAGAGACGTGAGAGCAGGATCATTAATGGGATACAGAATATGGGGCCTTTCCCCTCCAGGGGGCACCAGCTCCAATCCAGCCCTAGGGCAGAGGGACTGGCCGGCTCAGGAGGTGGAAATGGATTATGGGTTTTTTCCCCTCTAGGGGGAACTGTGTCTAATCCAGTTCCAGGAGGGGGCACTGGCTGGCTCAGGGGGGTGGGGAATGAGACACGGGGCCTTTCCCCCTAGAGGGCGCTGGTTCCAATCCAACCCCAGGGCAGGGGACTGGCTAGCTCAGGGGGGAGGGGAGCAGGGGGTGGGTTTGGTCTGACCTAGGCTGTCCATGGTGCTCTTAGTGACGGTGAAGCAGACCTCTGCCCTGCTGGCCTCCGTGTTGAGCTGCTCCTGCTCCTGGCAGTTAAAGACCGAGGTGGGGATCGTCGGGGGCTGGAAGCTGATGGAGACCCTGACTCTGAGCACCGGCCGGGACCTGCCATGGGCGGAACAGAACCATCACCCTGCTGCTCCCTGCAATGGGGCCAGGCCCCGTCCCACCCCAGAGCCTCCCACCCAGCCTGGATGTGCTCACAGCACCCCAAGATGATGGGTTATGGACAGGAGCGGCGCCAGGGTTTCTGGCGCCCTAGGCAGAATTCGGGGGGCGGCATTTTGTGTGCTCCCCACGGGGTGCACAGGAGCTTCTGGTTCCACTCCCATCGTGCCGCCGAAGAAGAACCCTCCGCCAAAATGCCGCAGGCAACAGCGGCAGTCATTGAGCTGCTCAATTGCCTGCCGCTGTTTCCCGCGGCACATCGGCAGAAGGTCCTTCTTCGGCGGCGTGACGGGAGCGGAACCGGAAGTTCCTGCGCGCCCCGTGGGGAGCGCACAAAATGCCGCCCCCCGAATCCTGGCGCCCTAGGTGACCGCCTAGGGTCACCTAATGGAAGCGCCGGCCCTGGTTATGGACACGCAGCTCTGCTAGAGGAGATGCTGGGGGCAGAGAAGGGAGCAGCAGAGCTGTCGTTGTGCCATTCTCCAGCAGGGGGCAGCAGTGACGCACACCTACTCTCAAACCCCCATGTACTGCCACGTGGAGCAGCACAACAACACAGAGTAACTCACTTCAGCAGCAGGATCTGCCCTTGTGCCCCCACCGCGATGTCTGGGAGTCCGTCCCCCGTCAGGTCTGTCCCGCCACTGACGGCCTGGCCAAAGTACTGCAGCCTGCTGGGGAACAGCGACCCCTCGATGTGCTGTGGGGCAAAGAGAGCAGTAAGGGGTGGGGAAGGAGCGGCTGTGCTGTATAATGGGCACTAGGGGGCAGCAGAGGGTGAGGGGTGAGGAAGGGGCGGCTGTGCTGTATAATGGGCACTAGGGGGCAGCAGAGGGTGAGGGTTGGGGAAGGGGCGGCTGTACTGTATAATGGGCACTAGGGGGCAGCAGACGGTGAGGGATGGGAAAGCAGCTGCTACAGGCTAATAGGCACTAGGGGGCCGTGGGGCCCCATGATGTCTCTTTCAGGATCTATGGTGACCCCTCCCCGCAGGAGCTGGGCTCACCTGTCTGTACTGGGGACTGAGGCCTCCCTTTTCCCCGTGGAAGATGTACAAGGCCCCATGATTGTCATTCTCCATGGGGGCCCCGATGGCCACGTCCATCCATCCGTCCCCGCTGATGTCCCCGATTTCAGACATGCTGGCCCCAAAGCGCCCGAATGCCTGCTCCGTCTGCCCCTGCAGTGTCTTGGTGCAGATCAGTGTCATCCTCTGCAGACCCCATCCAAAGAGACACGTGGGGAAAGGATCAGCACTGACAGCCAGCAGAGAGTGCCCCCTACTGACCCCCTTTCCCTCTCTCTGCAGCACAACACCCCTTGGTGCCACTCTGGGGCGTTGGGGCCAGCACTGACTGGCAGGGAAGAGCGTTCTCTAATGATCCCCCCATCCTGCTCCCTGGAGCACCACATCTGCTACTCCCATGCTAATAGTCCCAGCATCACAACCCCTTGTCAGTGCAGGCAAAGAAGAACCCCAGGCCATCCATCTTCCCCCTGGCTGCATCCTCTTTCTTACCGACCAGTTAATCGGGCAGTTATAGACCCGTCCTCCATTCAGACGTGTATGGTACATTGGGGCTCCGATTAGAACCAGGTCCGTGTTCCCATCTCTGTCGAGGTCCACAGCACACAGTGTACCCCCGAAATACGAGCCAATCTGGAGAGGCAGATAAGCAACCCTCTCAGTTAATCACTTCCTCCTTCTTCTCCCACTGGGACCCTTCTCACCCTATGAGACTAAGGATTCAGTCCCAATACTCATTCCATCCTTAGACTCACCCTCCTGCTGCACAGCAGGTGGCGCTATCACTGTAATGCATAGGCAGTTAGATCTTGGAGAGATGCTGAATGCTAGTTGTGGTGCAATTCTTTTTAGAGGTTGTGCTAGCACGAGTAAAGTTTATTCTCTGACTGAGCCACTGTTATAAATTGTGTTCAGCTGGAATGTATAGGCAGTTAGATCTTGGAGAAATTCACTTTGTTAGTGTGGTGTGCTCCTTTTCAGACACTGTTAATATCACTAGCAACGTTTTTTTCCTTGCCCGAGTCTCTCTGGCCCAGATCCACAAAGGGACTTATGTGCCTAACCCCCAGACTTAGGTGACTCTGTGATCCACAAAACCTCTGACTGGCTGCTGCTGCTGCTGACCCCTATAGGTGCCTAACCTGAGTTGGTGCCTAAGTTTTTGCAGCAGAAGCTCCTTATGTTGCTGCCTCAAGGGCAGGGCATGTGCACTGCTGTCTTACTCTAAGCAGCCAGTTGCCCATTTCACACAGGGGACAGGGAGTTGGGGGGAGGTGGATGGGGCAGGGGTCCTGGGGGGGCTGTCAGGGAACAGGGGGGTTGGATGGGGCAGGAGTCCCCGGGGGGTGGCTAGGGAGTGGGGGCCAGGCCACGACCCCCTCCACTAACCGGCCCTCCATACAATTCCAAAACCCGATGCGGCCCTCAGGCCAAAAAGTTTGCCTGCCCATGAGCCAAACACAAATATTACACAATGTCAAAATCTTACAGGCTTCCTCCAGCGCTCTCTCTGACACCCACACTCCCCATATTAGCAGTAGTGCTCCCCATACCTGTTCTCCTGACAGCTCCGATCTGGGTGTCCATTCCCCACCCTTGGTATCTCGGCTGAACAGGACGACTTTGCCGGCGTGTTGGTAGCGAGGGGCACCGACCACGTAGCTGCTCTGCCCATTGGCTGTGATGACCTGAGACGAATAACCTCAAAGGAAAAGAGGGATGTGGGGAGGTGAGATGGGAAACAGCCGTACAACAGTGCTGCACAGAACTTTCCCAGAACTGAGATGCAGCCACCTCTGGGGTGGGGCACGGGGGCTGTTTAAATAGGTAAGGGAAGCTCGGTGGGTTTGTTCTTACCGAGGTAAGCATCATTCATGTCAGTGGAGGTTCTGGATACGTTGATGAAGCTTGGCTCCCCGCTGCTCCCGTACAGGTATATCCCACCGGACCAGTCATAGGCTCCCACCGCTCCCAGCACAGGCCCATCCTAAACCGACACGCACGGCAAAGGGGATTGATTACAGGAAACAGACAGCACAGAATGTATTTACTAGATGAGGCCAGAACCTGCAGCACAGCGCCCCCTAGCAACGTGTGGGGATCCTGGGGTCAGTGCTGATGGACAGGGGAGTGAGCACCCCCTACTGAGCCCCTACTGGCCCCAGCTGGAGCATAGAGCCCTCCCTAGTTCCCACCCTGAGTGGGAGGGGAGGGTGCCCCCTGCATTGCTCCCGCAGCGCTCTGGGCTAGTAAAGGGTTGTCTCCCCTGCAAGCACTAAGCCAACCAGCTCCTTCTTAGCTCGAAAGCGCTGTCAGGGCCCCAGCGCACGGCAGCGTGGGACATGCCCCGGGGCCAGGCGTCACTCACAGGGGACAGCAGGGAGCTGAATCCTTCCTGAGCCATCTCCAGCTGGAAGGAGCTGCCGCTCTGGGACTGGGTGCCTATAAGGAGAGAGAGACAGACATGGGAGAGACCATCATAGACGGTAAAGGCCCCGTGTCCCATTCCCTGAGCCAGCCCTTCTCCCCACTTCGAGGCTGGATTGGATCCAGCGTCTCCTAGGGAGAAGGCCCCATATCTCATTCCTCAACCCCTTGAGCCAGCCAGTCCCCTGCCCGGGGGTCCCCGGATGAGAAACGCATTTGGGGGATACATAGAGATAGCTCAGTAGATAGATGTTGGATGGGGAAAGAGAGAATATTTGGGGCCTATGTGAACTCTGGATTCCCAGCTGCTCCCCATCCCATCTCGGCCTTGAAAACCCATTTCTAGAGCCCCAGGGCCAGTGCAGCCCCTCCCCCAACTCTGGTACCTTCGATGGCAAAGATCTTCTCCTGCAGCTGGCTCTGGATGCCCTGGAGGGCGTCGAAATTGTCCACCCGGAAGACGTGCTCGTTGGTGGGCTCAGAGGCGATCTCCTGGAGCTCCTCTTGGGCAGCATCACTGGAGAAGGCCTGTCCGACCTTCATGGAGAAGAGGGAGGTACAGGGGAGACCAGGCCATTGGCATCACTCACAGCCTAGAGCCCTGGACCAACACCCACCTGCCCCGAGCTCTGCTGGGCCCTAGAGAGGCACGGCTCAGCCAGCGCCATGTGCCACTCCTGTGAGTGGGGGGTGGAGTGGGGTCGCTGTAGCAGCTTGGCACAAGTGTCACTGTGATGTGAGGAGAGGTGCCCTCATGCCTGGAGTTATGGAGCCTGCCTCATTTCAGCACCGAGTTGTGTCAGTTGTATCAGCAGCGGGGCACAGGGGGCTTCTTGCCATGGGGATTGTCAGCGCTCTGGGGCCCTACATAACTCAATCTCCAGGGCGTAGTGAGGGATGAGTGCTGCAGTGTCTCCGAGGGACGTCTCAGGGCAAGGGGTGAAGGGCTGGGATTGGGACCACTGCGCTAGTCTGGGTGGTGTCGGGGACTCGAACCCCAACAGCGAAGTGCTGGTGTTGCCTGTCTCTCTGCGGTCAGACAACGAACTTCGCTGTTGGGGTTCGAGTCCCCGACAGTGGGTTGTGCGCAGTCGGTTCAGTGGTAGAGTCAGGCACCTCCTGGTTGCTGGGCCCGACAGAAGCAGCAAGCAAAGGTCTAACAAGGTCCAGTGGCTGGAAATGGAATTTACACTCATTCAGCTTGGAAAGAAGGTGTCAGGTTTAACCATGAGGGGAATTAACCATTGGAGCAGCTCATCACGGGCCGTGGTGGATTGTCCATCCGTGGCAATTTTTATCTCAAGACTGGCTGGTTTTCCAGCAAGGATTATTTGGGGCAGTTCTCTGGCCTTTGCTACATGGGAGCTCAGACTAGATGATCGCAAAAGTCCCTTCTGGCCTGGGAATCTATTACTCTAAATCCGAGTTTTGCCTTGGCAAAGGGAAGGTGATGGGCCGGGCCCCCTAGTGCTCATGTGCTCTGCGCCCAGTGCTCTGTAGCATCTGTAAAGGCCTGTGTGTGTTCCTGGTGTGCTGACTCATGGCTCAAAGAGGGCAGAGTTAAGGTTGTGATGGTGTTTGCCTTCACTGTATTTAACGGATTTCAGAGGCCTAAGTGCAGCCACTCTCCATGTTTGGGAAGGGCAGGAAGCAGCCCTGGGAAACCTTAACGCTGCATTAAGGAAGTTGATGGAATAACCCTGCTTCTATAAATAAGAAGAAAACAAAGAAAGAAGAAGTGGGACCGCTAAACACTGAGGATGGAATGGAGGTTAAGGATAATCTAGGCATAGCCCAAAATCTGAACAAATACTTTGCCTCAATGTTTAATGAGGCTAATGAGGAGCTTAGGGATAATGGTAGGATGACAAATAGGAATGAGGATATGGAGGTAGATATTACCACATCCAAGGTAAAAGCCAAACTCAAACAGCTTAATGGGACTAAATTGGGGGGCGCAGATAATCTTCATCCAAGAATATTAAAGGAACTGGCACATGAAATTGCAAGTCCATTAGCAAGAATTTTTAATGAATCTGTAAATTCAGGGGTTGTACCGTATGACTGGATAATTTCTAACATAGATCCTATCTTTAAGAAAGGGAAAAAATGTGATCCGGGCAACTACAGGCCTGTTAGTTTGACATCTGTAGTATGCAAGGTCTTGGAAACATTTTTGAAGGAGAAAGTAGTTAAGGACATTGAGGTCAATGGTAATTGGGACAAAATACAAGATGGTTTTACAAAAGGTAGATCATGTCAAACCAACCTGATCTCCTTCTTTGAGAAAGTAACAGATTTTTTAGAGAAAGGAAACAGTGGATCTAATTTACCTCGATTTCAGTAAGGCATTTGATACAGTTCCACATGGGGAATTATTAACTAAATTGGAAAAGATGGGGATCAATATGAAAATTGAAAGGTGGATAAGGAACTGGTTAAAGGGGAAACTACAACGGGTCGTACTGAAAGGTGAACTGTCAGGATGGAAGGAGGTTACTAGTGGAATTCCTCAGGGATCGTTTTGGGACCAATCTTCTTTAATCTTTTTATTACTGACCTTGGCACAAAAAGTGGGAATGTGCTAATAAAGTTTGCGGATGACACAAAGCTGGGAGGTATTGCCAATACAGAGAAGGGCCGGGATATCATATAGGAAGATCTGGATGGCCTTGTAAACTGGAATAATACTAACAGGATACAATTTATAGTGAAAAGTGCAAGATCATGCATTTAGGGATTAATAACAAGAATTATTGTTATAAGCTGGGGACGCATCGGTTGGAAGTATCAAAGGAGGAGAAGGACCTTGGAGTGTTGGTTGATCACAGGATGACTATGAGCTGCCAAAGTGATATGTCCGTGAAAAAAGCTAATGCGGTCTTGGGATGCATCAGGCGAGGTATTTCCAGTAGAGATAAGGAGGTGTTTGTACCGTTATACAGGCACTGGTGAGACCTCATATGGAATACTGTGTGCAGTTCTGGTCTCCCATGTTTAAGAAGGATGAATTCAAACTGGAACAGGTTCAGAGACGGGCTACTAGGATGATCCGAGGAATGGAAAACGTGTCATATGAAAGGAGACTCAAAGAGCTTGGCTTGTTTAGCCTAACCAAAAGAAGGCTGAGGGGAGATATGATTGCCCTCTATAAATATATCAGAGGGATAAATACCAGGGAGGGAGAGGAATTATTTAAGTTCAGTACCAATGTGGACACAAGAACAAATGGATATTAACTGGCCATCAGGAAGTTCAGACTTGAAATTAGATGAAGGTTTCTAACCATTAGAGGAGTGAAGTTCTGGAACAGCCTTCCAAGGGGAGCAGTGGGGGCAAAAGACATATCTGGCTTCAAGACTAAGCTTGATAAGTTTATGGAGGGGATGATATGATGGGATAGCCTAATTTTGGCAGTTCAAGTAACCCTAAATTTGGACCATTAATCCTAACCTGCGTCCCCCTGAGGCATAACACATTTCAAAAACAATCTGAGTCAGTAGGGCAGTCAGAAAACCTGACCTGTAACTAGAAAACTTCGATCAACCTTAACAATAGAGAAGCTCCAGCTCTCCTATAATGTCACACGTTGACCCAGTTATAAGTCAGGGTCAGGTCTTCTCCCTTATCTGATGGGAACCTGGACACGGGCTCAGACCCATACTAGTTCTCCACACAGCCGCGGCTCACCCCGATGGCGTAGCGGACGATTCCAGCTCTCTCAGCCTCTGGGATGGCGTCTGCATAAGAAAGCGGATCTTCATATTTCACCCCATCTGTGATCACAATGAGAATCTTGGTGGCCTCATCCCGAGCACCTCTCCCAGAGGTGAACAGCTCCCGCCTGGAAAAGGGGGGTGGGGAATGCATGGGATGGTTATTGATATGTAATAACACCTAGCGCTCGTCCACTGATTTTGCATTGTAGATCTCAAAGTCCTTTACAAAGGAGGCCACTGTCATGTCCCCATTTTAATTTAGGGGAAACTGAGGCACAGGGCAGAGATGTGACTTGCTTAAAGTCACACAGCAACAGAGGCTCAGAGCTGGCAATAGAACCCCAGAATCCTGGCTCCCAGCATCCCCCCCTGCTTTAACCTACTGGTCCCCATTCCCCTCCCACAGCTGGGGATAGAACCCAGGAGTCCTGAGTCCCTGTCCCTTAGCTCCCATGTCCTTGCAGCCCATTCCATGTGGAGTCAGCATGGGGAGGAGGGCAACACCTACACCACTTTCCGGATGGCGCTGGCCGTGTGCGTCGTTCCCCTGAGCTGCACGATCGACCTGACAAGGTCATCGGGGTCGCTGCTCCTCCTGTACTGTAAGAAGTTGAAGTGCTCTCTAAATTCGTGCGAGTACTGCATGAGAGCGAACTGCAGGAGACATGGGAGAAGAGAGAAAAACAACCCAGGGGGTGGAGGGTAAGTAAAGCAGGAATCAGACTCAGTTAATGGCTGGGGCAGTCGGTTGGGATGTAGCTGGTTCTACAGGAATTTTTTCCTGGTTTTGGATGCAAAATCCATTGCTGCTTCCTGCAGCACAGTGCCCCCTAGCGCCGCACTGGGGCAATGGGATCAGCACTGATTGTGAGGGGCAGGGTACGTAGTCAGGGTTCAGCTTCTGCCTGTTACCTGCGTGTCGGTGCTGCGGAAACGCTTCATGATCTCAGAAAGAAACGTCTTCATCTTTCCAAAGTCATGAGATCTGATGCTGCCCGAGCCGTCGATGAGGAGCGCTATGTCTGTGACTTGTTTGGGGCACTCTGAGAGGGACAGGAAAGAAATACGTCCGACTCCTGACTTGACACCACAAATATGGAGAAAACCCAGTAGAAAGAGCTAGACTAGATCAATGCGTCATAGAATCATAGAATATCAGGGTTGGAAGGGACCTCAGGAGGTATCTAGTCCAATCCCTTGCTCAAAGCAGGACCAATTCCCAACTAAATCATCCTAGCCAGGGCTTTGTCAAAACTGACCTTAAAAACCTCTAAGAAAGGAGATTCCACTACCTCCCTAGGTAACCCATTCCAGTTCTTCACCACTCTCTGAGTGAAAAAGTTTTTCCTAATATCCAACCTAAACTTCCTCCACTGCAACTTGAGACCATTACTCCTTGTTCTGTCATCTGCTACCACTGAGAACAGTCTAGATCCATCCTCTTTGGAACCCCCTTTCAGGTAGTTGAAAGCAGCTATCAAATCCCCCCTCACTCTTCTCTTCTGCAGACTAAACAATCCCAGTTCCCTCAGCCTCTCCTCATAACTCATGTGTTCCAGCCCCCTAATCATTTTTGTTGCCCTCTGCTGGACTCTTTCCAATTTTTCCACATCCTTCTTGTAGTGTGGGGCCCAAAACTGGACACAGTGCTCTAGATGAGGCCTCATCAATGTTGAATAGAGGGGAATGATCACGTCTCTCAAACTGCTGTCAATGCCCATACTTATACAGCCCAAAATGCCGTTAGCCTTCTTGGCAACAAGGGCACACTGTTGATTCATATCCAGCTTCTCGTCCACTGTAACCCCTAGGTCCTTTTCTGTAGAACTGCTGCCCAGCCACTTGGTCCCTAGTCTGTAGCGGTGCATGGGATTTCTTCGTCCTAAGGGCAGGACTCTGCACTTGTCCTTGTTGAACCTCATCAGGTTTCTTTTGGCCCAATCCTCTAATTTGTCTAGGTCCCTCTGTATCCTATCCCTACCCTCCAGCGTATCTACCACTCTGCCCAGTTTAGTGTAATCTGAAAACTTGCTGAGAGTGCAGTCCACGCCATCCTCCAGATCATTAATGAAGATATTGAACAAAACCGGCCCCAGGACTGACCTTTGGGGTACTCCGCTTGATACTGGCTGCCAACTAGACATGGAGCCATTGATCACTACCCGTTGAGTCCGACAATCTAGCCAGCTTTCTATCCACCTTATAGTCCATTCATCCAGCCCATACTTCTTGAACTTGCCTGCAAGAATACTGTGGGAGACTTTGCTAAAGTCAAGGAATAACATGTCCACTGCTTTCCCCTCATCCACAGAGCCAGTTATCTCCTCATAGAAGGCAATTAAGTTAGTCAGGCATGACTTGCCCTTGGTGAATCCATGCTGACTATTCCTGATCACTTTCCTCTCCTCTAAGTGCTTCAGACTTGATTCCTTGAGGACCTGCTCCATGATTTTTCCAGGGACTGAGGTGAGGCTGACTGGCCTGTAGTTCCCCGGATCCTCCTTCTTCCCTTTTTTAAAGGTGGGCACTACAGTAGCCTTTTTCCAGTCATCTGGGACCTCCCCCGATCGCCATGAGTTTTCAAAGATAATGGCCAATGGCTCTGCAATCACATCCGCCAACTCCTTTAACACCCTCGGATGCAGCGCATCCGGCCCCATGGACTTGTGCTTTTCTAAATAGTTCTGAACCACTTCTTTCTCCACAGAGGGCTGGTCACCTCCTCCCCATGCTGTGCTGCCCAGTGCAGCAATCTGGGAGCTGACCTTGTTCGTGAAGACAGAGGCAAAAAAAGCATTGAGTACATTAGCTTTTTCTGCATCCCTTGCACTAGGTTGCCTCCCTCACTCGGTAAGGGGCCCACACTTTCCTTGACTTTCTTCTTGTTGCTAACATACTTGAAGAAACCCTTCTTGTTACTCTTAACATCTCTTGCTAGCTGCAACTCCAAGTGTGATTCGGCCTTGCTGATTTCACTCCTGCAGCCTGAGCAATATTTTTATACTCCTCCGTGGTCATTTGTCCAATCTTCCATTTCTTTTAAGCTTCTTTTTTGCGTTTAAGATCAGCAAAGATTTCACTGTTAATCCAAGCTGGTCGCCTGCCATATTTACTATCCTTTCTACACATCGGGATGGTTTGTTTCTGCAACCTCAATAAGGATTCTTTAAAATACAGCCAGCTCTCCTGGACTCCTTTCCCCCTCATGTTATTATCCCAGGGGATCCTGCCTATCAGTTCCCTGAGGGAGTCAAAGTTTGCTTTTCTGGGTCCATCTAACCTGGTATCCTGCCCCTTCCCTGCAACCCCGGATCAGACCAATGGTCCCCTCTGTTGCAATATCATCCCGTCCCTGCCATTGAGGGGTCCTGAGAGTAGAGCATGACATGCACTGGGATGGAAAAAATACACCCCACCCCGCTCCCAGAGATGGGACAGAACCCAGGAGTCCTGACTTCTAGCTCCTATTGACATCCTGAATCAAACCAATGAGCCCACCTAGCCTGCTATCCCACCCCATATCAGACCCATGGGCCCATTTAGACCCATCTCCTCTCCTCTCCTCCCCACCATGATCTCTGAGTGCTAGTTCCTCCCCATGGGGCTGCCCCTCACCTGCCAGGGTGTCCGGGATGCGCCGGAGCTGCCGGAGGCTCTGGTCCAGGAGGAAGCAGTAGCCATTGATGTACATGTTCTCCCCGCAGGCCCGGTGCACCGTGGGGCCGCACACCTGGGGCACGAGAGAGGGATGGGGTCAGTTGGTGATGAGAACCCTGGGGTGAAGCAGAGAGCCCAGGGCCTGCTCCCCCATATGGATATGCAAAGAAAGGCCCTGCCAAGGCAGGGGATCCCCTGGGGAAAGATGGGACCCCAGGACCCAGCACTCAGACTCCCAGGGGAGCGACATGGGGACATCACCTGGTTCCCATGCTCCCTGCTATGGCAGCAACCGGTCACTGTTGCCATGTCAACATCACCCAGCAGGTTGTCACACTCCCTGTTATGTCTGTGCACCATCATTACCCTCCCTGCAATATCATTCTGCAGTTACTGTCACCATGGTGGTGTCATCAATCTACCACCCTCCCTGCTATTTCATTGCACTGTCTGGTCTCCCCCCTTCCACCAGAACATCGTCACAGTCACGGTAGTCATGGTGATGTCACTTGCTTACCGTCGCCCTCACAACACCATCACAAGTCATTCTAGCGGCACCGGGCTACCACCACCTTACACAATGTCCTAGGCCATTCACCCGTTGCCATGGCAACAATGCCCCATTCATCTCCATTCAGAATGCTGCTGCGACCACGTCACCCCTCTGTTTGGAGCCCTCCCCTGGCTCCCTCTTCTCTATCACATCAAACACGAGCTGCTGCTCTTCCCTTTCTAGGCCCTTATCGGCTTCTCCCACCCCCACCTATCATCTCCCAGTTTGTGTTGAGCTGTCGAGGTGTGTCTCTGATCGGCCCCTCGTGCCGGCCTCCACTGCCCAGTTGTTACATTTTCCAACCAGTCCCTTTGTGCTGTCTCTTGCGCCGCCCCTCACACTTGGGATGAGCTCCCTGGAAACAGCCACAAAACTACCGCCTTGTCTCCTGCACAACCCTCCTTCAAGCTCTCCTTTGCCATGAGGCCTACAACGAAACTTAACAACGATTAGGCTGCTGGTGTGCTGAGACCACTGCCGATCACAGCGACCAATATCGTCTCATTGTTTCCTTGTTCTTCTCCCATCTGTCTGCCTGTATCTAGCTGTTGTCTCGTCTTAAACTTAGTTTGTAAGTCCCCTTGTACCGTGTTGTTGTTCTGTGTTTGTACAGGACCTAGGACAAAGGGGTGTACCATAATACACCCAATAAATAATATTTTGAAAATGCACAGTTCCAGTCAGGGTGACCTCCCCCCACTTACGACCACCACCATGACATCACCACACAGTTGCTCTAGCTGTGGTGACCTCACCCATTCCTGCAATATCAATCCATCCTCCCTCCAAATGTTGCCCAGTTATCAACCTCCCTGTGACAGCGCACAGGCGTTCACATCCCACGGTCACATCTTCCTTTGTGATGGTATCTCCCCAGGTGCTCAGGAGGCTATGATGTCACCTGGTTATCACCCACTCTGTGACATCACCATGCTGACACTCTATCTCACAAACACTGTTGCGGGGAGGACCTGTCTATGGAATTCTGGGCAAGTGACTGAACTTAATTCTGGGTGATACCCTGGTATAAACAAGCCGCTTCAGAATCCCCCAACCCTTCTGGATGTGGTACCCACCAGGAGACGGGAGTCTCGGGCAGCCAGAGACAATCCGAGGGACATGTTTACTGCATCCGGGGGCCCTGAGAGGAGACACACACCAGCACCAGGTTGAGAAATCTTGTGGCTGGATATTTTAGCCCATCATTTCTCTGAGTCATTCCCCACCCCCCGCCCCCACATGGCTCTTCTGACTCAATCTCCTTCCCAGATATGTGGGGGAGGAGAGGAAGTCATTGCACATACCCCTGCAATTGAATGGAAATAGAACCCAGGAGTCCTGATTCCCAGCCCCCATTGTTCTAACCCACTAGACCCCACTTCCTTCCTTCCTTCCACACAGAACAAGTTCTGATTCCGAGCCTCCCCCCACAACACCTCTCTAACCCACTAGACCCCACTCCACTCCCAGAAACTGGAATAGAACCCAGGAGTCCTGGCTCCAAATTGCCTCCCCCCACATTCTGCCCCACTGGACCCCATAGCAGAGGGTGGCCCTACTCTGGATTTGGATCTCCTGGCAGCCTCTGGAGCCCGGGTTGCACTTGTAGACTTTGCCAGTTTCATTCACGTCTCCCATCTGCAGCGGGGCCCCGACGATCAGCCTGTGTGGGAGAGAGAAGAGAGGGGCTCAGGGGCACCCCATCATCCCTGGGGGGGCCCAGGTGGGGCAGCTCAGCCAGACAGGCCCCTCAAGGGTAGGCAGAAGTCATGTAGGGCCTTGAGCCCACGCTCAGCACTTACCCCCCGGCTCTGCTACTCCCGAACTGCACCACGCTCTGCCCAAACCCCACTGCTGCCTCCTGGAAGGTGATGGGTACCTCCACGTCCACGCTGAATCCACGGCTCGGTGCCAGCACTGCAGGGGTTAAACAGCCATCCATTAGCGCTTCCCCTATGCAGAGTGGGGCCAGTGGTGGGGCCTTAGGCACCAGCCCCTCCAGGCTGTGGGACTGGGTCCCAGCCTCCTCGGCTCCAACCCACCAAAGCCCACTCACCTCCCAGATTAGGGGATGGAACCCAGGAGTCCTGACTCCCAGCCCCTCCCCCACACCCTGCTCTAACATCTCTTTGCTCTGTGTTTGTACTGCCCCTAGCATAGTGGGGTGCTGGTCCCTGGCTGAGCCCTACAGGAATACGTAGAATTGGAGTCCGGGTATCTGTGTGTCTATCTGCGGCATGATGCGCTTTGAACGTCACATCTGATCGTGTCCAAAATTTCAGGGAATGTTCCAGGTCTCAAGGGGGCAGAGCCCTGTGGGTTTGGGGAAAACCAGAAAACTGGAAGGAGGGAAATGGGGGACACACAGACTCCCTGGCATCTGATTAGCAGAGCCTGCAGCTACAGCCAGCTCAGTCTAGAACACCTTCCGCCATCCCTCATCCCGGCATCGCATGTGACACCCTGAACAACCGATCAACGCAGAATGGTGAGAGAGAAGGAGGCATGGGGGGGAAGAAGGGGGCAATGGGGGAAAGAAGGAGGCAATGTGGGTGCACACTTGATCCTGGCATGGGGGTGGAGATGGGGAAATGGAGCCCCCAGAACCCTTGGCAGGTGGGGGAGATTGGGGTCCTCTTGTATGGGAGAAGGGGAGTGGGAAAGAGATCATGGGGGATTGGTGAGCCTGGGGGACAAAGGGAGTAATGGGCACACAGAGACCCTGGCAGGGGTGGGGGGCTTCAGAGGGGGTCCCACAAAGAGAGGGGGATGGAAGGACGTGAGGAGCTCCCAGAATGTTCAATGAGCTCAGCCAAAGTGTGAGGCCTTCTGGTAAGTAACCATGACAACCCACGAAACCCCCTCCCCTCCCAGAGCCAGGGGGAGAACCCAGGAGTCCTGACGCCCACCCCACCCCCTCTGCCACTCTCCTTCACTAGCCCCTAGTGCTTTCTCATTGCTGGAGGTAGAACCCAGGAGTCTGGGGGGTGGGTTGGCAAGACTTTCCAGAGGAAGGAAGTGTGTGTGGTATGTATGTGCTCACAGGGAGTGTCCCAAGCTGCTCTGTCTCCAGGCGGGGCCCTCAGCAGGCATATTTCCCCCCACATACAAACACATGCTAAAAAACAAAATAGGAGCCCCCTTAGGATGACCAGACAGCAAGTGTGAAAAATCAGGACGGGGGTAGGTGGGTAATAGGATCCTATATAAAAACAAAATCCAAAAATCAGGACTGTCCCTATAAAATTGGGACATCTGGTCTCCCTAGGCCTCCTTGAGCTGCTCTAGGCTCTAAGCAATTGTTCGGTCTTCTGCCTAGTGCTGACTCTGCTGGTACCAGACTGGCGTCCCCACGCCTACAGGGCTCTGCAAAGCAGTTGGGAAACAACCCATCCTGTGGTGCAACCCACTTGGGAGTGGCACCGGTCAGGTGCTGCAGAGGCTGGGGAAGGGGAACTGGGGGAGGTGGTGCTGGGCTCTTGGGTCCTACCCCCAGCTCTGGGAGGGGAGAGAGGTCTGCTGGTTAGAGCGGGGGTGGGGCTGGGAATCAGGATTCCTGGGTTCTATCCCCAGGGCAACTGCAGCGGGTAAGTTACAGTTGGTCCTGCTTTGAGCAGGGGGTTGGACTAGATACCTCCTGAGGTCCCTTCCAACCCTGGTATATTCTGTGATTCTATGAATTACTTTCCTCCATCCTAGACAGCACAGCTGTGCTGCTCTGAGGAAGTGAGCAGCCCAAGAGAGTTGTGTGGGGTGTTTTGGGACAGGGTGTGGGGGAAGTGACTTGGACAAATGTGTGTCTGACTAAAAGTCTAGAGGAGTGGGGGATGGGAGAGCCAGGACCATTGTCTGGATGAGTGAAGTCCAATTGAGAAAGTTGGAGAGAGACACTCCTTTCTAAAGCGAGCGTGGGGTCCGGTGGGTTGGAGCCGGTGGGGTTGGGAATCAGGACTCCTGGGTTCTCGCTCCAGCCTTGGGAAGGGAGTGGGCTCTGGTGGGTTGGAGCAGGTGGGGCTGGGAGACAGGAGTTCAGTGTGAGAGAGAAGCAGAAGGACAGATCTGTTAAGCTAAGTCAGTGCCAATCCACCCCCAACTAACCCCACCCAAATCCCCCAAGCCAGACCTCCTACAGATCCCTGATGGGTCCCCCCTGGATATCCCCTCCAGCCACTCCTGGAAACTGCTGGGTGAGATCAGCATCTCTGCACAGCCTGCACCAGAGCAGCTGGGCAGACGGGGTCTGTCTGGAAGTGCTTTGACCCCACTGCTGGGGATCCTGGGCAAAGCTACCCACCCAAACCTGCTGCCAGAAGGGTTGAGGCTCAGTGGGGGAGGAACAGCTGCTCTGCACTGCACCCTCTGCACAGTCCTAAGGAAAGAACCCAGGAGTCCTGACTCCCAGCCCCTCCCAGCTCTGACCCACCAGACCCCACTCCTCTCCCAGAGCCAGGGTCAGAACCCAGGTGTCCTGACAGTCCAGCTGCTTCCATCCCCCTGCCGGAGATGTACACAGTTGGCATCCTGCATGCGGGACTGCAGCTTTTCCCCATCCTGCTGGCCGGTACTTACCTGTGCACAGGTAGATGAGCAGAGGCAGGGGGTCCATCCTGGGCCGGGTGAAGGAGGGCAGTGTAGGGTGCAGGGAGCTGTGTGAGATTTGAGGGCACTGCCTGCAGAGTAAGCAGCGGAGTGCCAGAGTAAAGAGAAGTGCAATCAGTGTCGTGTGAAGGGAGGGTGAGACCAGCCCTGGGGAGGGGACTGGACTGGACTCAGAGGAGATGCAGGGAGAAGTCAAAGAAAGAAGGGAAGAAAACTAAACTGAATTAGACAGATGGACAGACAGACACATCAACAGCTGCACTGACATAGGCGGACATACGGTAGAACGTCAGTGTTATAAACACCAGAGATACAAACTGACAAGTTATCGATACATCTAATTTGGCACCGGAAGTGTAATCAGGCAGCAGAGACCAAAAAAAAAAAAAAAACCAAACAAAAACAAAAAAAACCAATACACTACAGTACAGTGTTAAACATAAACTACTAAAAAATAAAGGAAAGTTTCAAAAAAGATTTGACAAGCTAAGGAAACTGTTTCTGTGCTTGTTTCATTTAATATAAGATGGTTAAAAGCAGCATTTTTCTTTGCATAGTAAAGGTTCAAAGCTGTATTAAGTCAGTGTTCAGTTGTAAATGCTTGAAAGAACAACCATAACGTTTTGTTCAGAGTTACAACCAACCTGTGTTGCCAAGGTGTTTGGAACTCTGGGTTTCTACTGTACAAAGCAGCATTGAGGCAGACACACCACTACGCTGAGAGAGGCAGAACCACAAAACTACACAGACTAGAGACAAGCAGACAGAGATACACTGACACACACACACATGCCTACACTCAGGCAGAAAGACAAGCATGACACTGGGACAGTCACACACAGCTACATTCAGACAGAAACACATTCAGCTACACTGAGCCAGCCCCCCCCCCCCAACTCCATTCAGACCAAAAGCCACGCTGAGACAGACACAAGCCCCCAGCTACACTGAGACATTCAGAGGCACACAACTAAATTTGCAAACACACAACTACACTCGGACAGGGAAACACAAAGCTACGCTGAGAGACACACACACCCCTACACTGAAACAGAGAGACATGAAAACCTACACAGGGAGAGAAAGACAGACCCCCAGCTACACTAAAGGCCTGGTCTGCAGTACAGAGTTAGGTTGACGTAAGGCAGCTTAAATCGATGTAATTATGTAAGTATCCACACTGCAGCCTTGTCCTGTCCACGTAAGTGCCGACTACGCTGACATCATAACTCCACCTCTGCGAGAGGCGAAGGGTTTATGTCGGTGTAGTTAGGGTGACGCAGTGTCTGTGTAGACACTGAGGGCTACTTACATCGGCTGGTGGCCGTTCTTTCTGTGCTGGAGCCATGAAATTGACAAGAAAGCCACTCAAAGCTGGGGCTGGGGCCTGGGGTGGGTGGAGGGCTCTAGCCCCCGGGCTACCAGTTTCCTGATCCCATCTGGGCTGCTGCCTGGGCTCCCCACTCCTCACTCCAAGCCTGAGTGCTGCCCGGGCTCCTGACTCTCTACTGGGAGCCTGGCTGGTATTAACTTCCTATCCATTTCCTGCCTTAGCACTGATGCTAGAATTTCTTGGGTTGCTGCCAACTTAATCACCAGTGGCTTGTTTATCTGGAAATTTCAATGCTGGAGCTTGCATCAAGGCTTGTTTTAAATGACAGAAAGTGTTTTCTTGTTCAGGTCCCCGCTTCCATGCTCCTTTCTTTTTTAGTAAACGCCACAAGGGTCCAGTTACAGCGGTAAAAGTCCATGTGTTTCCTTAAACAGTTAAACTCTCCTAACACCAACCTCAAAGCATGAGAATCCTCTGGCCTTGGTAAATTCATTAATGATTTCACCTTTTGTTGATCTACCTGAATTGCTTGTTCCCCTAGGGTCACCCCCAAATAATTCACTCTCCTCTGCACTAGTTGGGCTTTCTCTTTATTAGCCCTGAAACCCATTTCCTGGATGAGCTTTAACACGTTTTTAGTCCACTCAGCCACCTCCTCCTCAGTGACCCCACCCACACTAATATGCCATTTACATATGAGGTGACATTTCTCCCAATCCTCTTTGGATAATTGATCCAGCATTCGCACCGCACGTTGGTGCACAATAGCTGGAGCTCAGTGTGGGCCCTGGGGAATTTTTAAACAAGTCCTGTTGTCCCTTAAAAGTCAACGCAAAGCGGGCCCAGGAATCGGGATGCAATGGGATGGCGAAAAAACAGTTTGCCAAATCTACAACAGTGAACCATTTAGGAACCCCCCTGTATTCTTGCCATCACTTAAAGTAGATTTGCTACTGTTGGAGCCAGAGGGTGGGTGGTTTTATTAATTTGTCTAAAATCCACTGTCAATCTCCAATCTCCTGAGGCTTTTAATACAGGCCAAATTGTATGCGGAATTCCCCTTTTTAAATACTTCCTGTTGTTCTAACGATTCGATTATTTTCACAATTCCTGTCTCTGCTTACATGGGATATTTACATTGTCTCTGCGGTGGCACTTTGTCCCCCACGATTTTAACACAATTTTACCACATTTTGCTTTATTCTTAATCCATACCTGGGGAACTCCTTTACCCACATCCTGCTGATCCAGTGTAATCTCCTCCACTGCTTCTGCAGCACAGATTCTTGGACTGTACCCTGCTGTCAGGACGCTTTCCGTCCAGCCGGGCACATGCCACAGAACTGCATTAGTTAAATCCAAAACTGACCGATTCCTCTTCAAAAAAGGAGTCCCCAATATTACTGGCTCAGCCGCCGGATCTATCTGAAGCATTTGTTCTTTACAACAAACATCCCCCCACTCTCTCTGGGTGTAGCTATTTCTACTGAATGATACATTTTTCCTGTCACTCCTTCCCCAATAAAGGAGGCTCCTGTAATAATCTCTGACACATATCGAGTCAAATCACAACTTCTATTTACACCAGCCCCACTAGCTAATAGGGCACCTTTGGGTCCATTACCTCCCACACTGACTGTTGTCCTTGGCCTCCCCCTTGAATCACATCTTAATCCAGTTACCATCTCCCGCTCCTGAGGGCCCATTTCCAGTGGGAGCAACTTATCATCCGGGCTTCCCTGTACAGCAGGTTTCTCTGAACCCTCGGCTTGCACAGCTGCAACCTTTTCCTGCTCCTTAAACATTTCTTCTTCCATCCTTTGCATTGCTTTGATCAATTCATCAGTATGTCTCCCATTCCACTTATCCACATCTCCTCCCCTCAATTTCAAATGCCTCCAAGCGATATTCCAAGTCACATCTGCTCCCTTCTGGGGCTCATTTTGATTATTCCACACTCTACCTTTTTGGGGTGAGGTGTTTTGTCCTCTACCGCGACCTTTTCCTCTCTCACGGTATCCTGATCTATAAGCACTCTCATCTGAATATGTTATTGCCTCATCAAAAGGTACTCTGGGTTTCAATCCTTCCACCTGGCTTCCCTGGCATCATTCACTGGCAAACTATCCAATGCTCCAGTGCATTCATAACAGTTAACCCCTCATTCTGGGCTGCTTGGTTCAGCAAATTAGTAGACATCACTCATAAATTTCTATCCAGTCCTTCAAACACGTCATTCCAAAATTCCCTCTGATTCAAATCAACTGCCATCAAAG
Source organism: Mauremys mutica (assembly GCF_020497125.1). NCBI lineage: Eukaryota > Metazoa > Chordata > Testudines > Geoemydidae > Mauremys > Mauremys mutica. The sequence continues at coordinate 151,577,995 of NC_059075.1, forward strand.
AATCAGCTGTGAGATGTCTGGCGACCTCTGCCCTGGGATTAGTCATCAGCTGTATTTTTTCTAGCCAATAATCCCAATGTTATTCTCTTTAACAGGTAATCCCTGGGTGAATCTCCAGGCTTCATGTAATCTGCACTGGATAACACCTTCATGGGTCTTTGACCTCTCTCTTTTCCTAACAGCATAATAAATCGTGGTATCAGTTGGTGGGTTTCTGGCTGCCTGTACAAAACATTTTTCACTCGATCCACTGCCTGTCTAATCTCTCCAGTGGAAGCTGTCCTGATTAACCTGTAAGATTCACTCATATTTAAGTATCAGAGGGGTAGCCATGTTAGTCTGGATCTGTAAAAGCAGCAAAGAGTCCTGTGGCACCTTATAGACTAACAGACGTTTTGCAGCATGAGCTCATGCTGCAAAACGTCTGTTAGTCTATAACATGCCACAGGATTCTTTGCTATTCTTAGGGTATGTCTACACTACCAGATTAGTTCGATTTAACTTAATTCGAATTTGTGGAATCGACCTTACAAAGACGAATTTGTGTGTCCACACTAAGTACACTAATTTGACTTTGTGAGTCCACACTAACGGGGCAAGCGTCGACATTGGAAGCGGTGCACTGTGGGAAGCTATCCCACAGTTCCCGCAGTCCCTGCTGCCCATTTGAATTCTGGGATTTCCCCACAATGCATGCTGGGGGGAAAAATGTGTCGAGGGTGGTCTTGGGTAACTGTCATCATTCAACGTGCTTTCGAACGTCTCAAGGGGAGATGGAGGAGCTTACTGACTCGCTCGGATCTCAGCGAAACCAATATCCCCATTGTTATTGCAGCTTGCTGTGTGCTCCACAATCTCTGTGAGAGCAAGGGGGAGACCTTTATGGCGGGATGGGAGGTTGAGGCAAATCGCCTGGCTGCTGATTACGCTCAGCCAGACAGCCGTGCAATTAGAAGAGCCCAGCGGGAAGCGCTGTGCATCTGGGAGGCTTTGAAAGCAAGGTTCCTCAGGGAGCAGGGTAACCTGTGACTGTTCAGTTTCTTTACAGAGAAGCTGAACCTGCCCCTGCTTCAGTTACTGTTGTCTTTCTTCTGTGGTTACATACCCCGTTCACCACGTTTCCCCCCTTCCAACACACGTTTAAAAATAAAGTTAATGGAACATTGTTAATTAACAACGTTTTCTTTATTAATGAATTCACGTTAAAGGGTTGAAACAGGGACGCAGACTGTGGTGGGTAGGGTGTGCAGTGATGTTAACACCGCTTCTACACTTGAGGAATGACAGGCTCCTGCTCCTAGAGTGGTCTGCAGTGCCGGACTGGTTGTTTCAACGGAGCCTGCCATCCCTCCTTTTCGGGACTCTGTGTGCGGGGGCTACGTGACCTTGTGGCGGGGGAGGACGGTTACAGATTCCCCTGCTGCGTGGCTCTGTGGTCCGGGACAAGGACCGCTGCATAAGTTCTGTAACCGCCCTCCCATGCCACAAAGTCACGTACCCCCCACCCACACAGAACATGGAAAACACCTCCCAGACCGACCAGGGTGCCTACTGACTGCACTGTGTGTGTGTGACCTGCTGTTGATCCTGCCCCCGTGTCTGTACCCTGGTAAAGGTGACTGTCCTATGCAATTAACAACCCCCTTCCCCCCCCTTCACAGACAGTCTTCTGTAGAAAAACTTGACGGAAATAGTAATTAACAGCAAACTACTTTTAATAATCAACTACACAGTTAGGGGATGAAACTGGGATTGGGGCTTCGGTGAGCCAGGAAGGGAAGGACTTCTCAACATTTAGGGAATGAGAGCCTTCTTGTATTTGTGCACTCTGCAGGGGTGCAGTGACAGTTTTCACGGCCCCTGTCACCCCTCCTTCTTGTTACTTTGGGTGAGGGGGGTTTGGGACTTTGTGGCAGGGGAGGGCGGTTGCAGATACAGTGCAGGGGGGCTCTATCCTCCTGCCTGCGGTCCTGCAGAACATCCACAAGGCGCCGGAGCGTGTCAAATTTTCCCTGGGCATTTCTTGTGTGGCTGGTCAGAACATCCAAGCTTGGACTGCTGTCCAGAGCGTCAACAGAGTGGTGCACTGTGGGATAGCTCCCGGAGCTACTAAGGTCGATTTCCGTCCACACATAGCCTAATTCGACATAGCCATGTCGAATTTAGCGCTACTCCCCTCGTCGGGGAGGAGTACAGAATTCGAACTAAAGAGCCGTCTAGGTCGAACTAATTAGCTTCCTGGTGTGGACGGGTGCACGGTTAAGTCGAATTAACGCTGCTAAATTCGACATAAACTCCTAGTGTAGACCAGGCCATATTTAAATTCTCTGTTCCTCCTAACTCTTCCCACTGTACTAGCCATGTAGCTAAATTTTTTATATCCATTGGGCCTAATGACTTTACCATCAACTGTAAGTCTGATGAACTGACAGGAAGTATTTGTGTCTCCTTTGACTCTGTCTTCCCTGCTGCATCCTTAATGGTTGATCTCTATTCGATCACTGCTATAGACTTTTCTGGCTTACGCTCTCCTAGCAAGTTTCTTATTTCTTCCCTCAACCCCTCTCAAGGTTGATCAAATTCCCTTTTCTCTTGACCCCCTCGCAGATCCTCTCCATACCAAATATCATTGGAATCCAAATCCAAATCTCTCTCTTTTTGACGCACAGCCGCGACCTGCAGTTCCTGTATTTTCACTTGCTTTTTCAATGCTGCTACAGTTTTCTGGCACAGACTGTCAGAAACACTTGCAATCTCCTCTTCCTTTTCCTTAGTCAAACCTCAAATTAACTGTTTCGTTCCTATCACTCGATGGTCTAATTTATCTTTGTCTGCTTTAACCTTTTCCCAACCATCATTCTTTTCTCCAGGTCCTATTTTGTTTCCCCATTTGTTCTAACTGAGTTTGCATTATCTGTGCCTGCCTCACTTCCTGCTCCAAATTTTCCTGGCACATTTTAAAATTCTCTTGTAATGTTTGTAACTCTGCACAGACTTCCCCCTTACATGCAATTCCCTTTTTTACAGCTTGCCACAACAGCCATACTACAGCGGTTTGCTTTTTACTGGCATTAGGCTTGAGCAGCTGCACATATTTCTCAAACATGTTTTCTAAGGTATCAGATATTACATCTGGTTCCACTGCACTTTCCATCCAAGGGCACGTCCCAGATGCAATTATCTCCTTCTCTAACAGAGAAGGGGCTTTAACTTCAGTCCACTGGGGTGCCTCTTCCACCCCTTTACTTCTCTTCTTCAACAGTGTTGTAACATTCTAACACTAACACCACGTGGTGTCTCCCCACGTGTTTCTTTTTCTCACAAATTTTTCACAGATTTCACTAATAAGGAGTCACCCTTATTAGTCTTAAATAATGACTCCCCAACATTGTAAGACCCCGTCTCAAAATCCGCCACTCCTTAATATCTCCCCCCCCCCCCACATTCTTCACCACATGTTGGACCCCGCAATAGAGGTCTCCCTACGGGATGGGGAGCAGGCAGATACTGGACACCGTGTTGGTATATAATACTCTAAATGCTCGTTACTGATTACAAAACAAACCTTACTCAATCCACATTCATACCCCAAACATACTATACCAGAGTCCAAAGGTTAGAATGGTCCCGATGGCCAGTCAAGATTCTTTCTGATCATAAGATGCGAGGAGCCAGTGAAAACCACATCTATATCCACACGGGGATCTGGATCAATCAATCTGTTTTGCAGAAATCATAGGCAACCTTTTATAGTCCATTCTGATGCATCATTGCTTTTTTGCCTTTGTTTACTAGGCCTTCTGCCCACACAACTCCAAAGAGACAATCCTGGACGAGCTGCCATGATCCAAGGTGTGCCATTTTCTCCAATTCTTATACAATTTTATATCAGTCCAGCTGGTGGTGTTTCCTTTTCTGCTGATTCTCTGTATTTTTCTTGGAACATAACAATATTGTTTTTATACAAATAGTTCTACTAGTCCTTGACCTTAAGTCCTTGCTTCGGTTGCCAACTTGCAACACACATATTCATGTCAAGCATGCGTCATTCATACCAGGCCTGACTGACCTATAACATATTACATGGAGATATGAATCACAATGGATATTGATATATATATACATATATCCCAGCACATAGTCAACTTTACACACTTCTAAGCTGATACAACCTCACACAAATCCACAGTGGAAACGACACGTTTCCCCAATGAGACAATCATGCACAAAGCTGCACTACACAGACAGAACTGCACTGAGAGAACCACATACACAAACACACACAATTATACACGACTGCACTGAGATCCTCCCTCACCCACAACTGTCCAGAAACCAATGCACACACACACACACACATCTCTTGGGCCTGCCTCTTTCTTTTTACCCTTTAGTAACAGTTGTATAGATAATCAATCATCATCATCAAACATGCATAGTCTACTAAGGACTGTTCCCACCAGCCAGAGTGACCATGGTTGATGGTCTTGTCCCAGGCATTGTAGAGTGACGTTCCTACATCTAGATTAATCCTGAGAATTCACCAGGTGGGGTCAGGATGTGCACCCCTCTGCATGTCGATGGAGAGTTGAGAACGTGATATACTGAGGTTTCCGTCCATCCTGGCAACATTGCTGAAGAGAATGCGACGCTGCTTGGAACATAGGAAGGAAGGCCAGATCTTTGAGAGATTGTGACATTTCAAACCACTTTATGGCCAGGATTTGACGCTGACAGCACGTATGGAATTTCTCTAGCTGCTACAAGTCTGCCCGTAAGAGGGTTCAGGTTTTTAACCCATACATTAATGCAAGTAGGACACAGGTTTGATAGACTATGAATTTGGTCTCAGTGCAGAGAAGTTTTTGCATTGATAGGCAAGACATGGCCTTCGTGGCCTCCTAATTATCAGAGAGTGTCTGATCTCTGCGTGCAGCCTAGGTAGATAAACTCATCTGCACTCTCTACAGTGCTTGACCTGACCTGCTCTGGGGGGTTCTGGTGGCCCAGCTCTGAGGTTTTGGACTTTGGTCTTCTACCACAAGATGTTCAACTGGGAGCATCTTGGAACCCTTGAAGACCAGGGCTGAAATTCTCCGGCTTCTCCACGAGAAAGGCAACATGATTGGCATAGTCTTGGTCAGTGGCCACATCTTGGCCAACCTGGATTCCATCATGTGGAGCGGGAAGTCCTAATCTCCAGTTGAGAGCTCAATGGAATAGTGACCTAAATAGGTACTACAGATTGTTACATCACCACTGCCACCAAAAAATCACCAAATTGAGACAACAATATCTCAGTGCCAGGTGAGGGATCTCTGTACAGATAGCCCTTGCACCCTGGGCAGGGGGACTGGGGGACTCCCATCACAATGGGGCCTTGATTTTGATTCTGGTAAAAAAACATGGGTTTTTTTATATATAAACTTTGTCAATATCTTCAGGTTCTCGATGCTTATTTCGATTGTTTACTTACCCCCAGACAGTTTTCTGTTGAGGTTTTTGATCACCAGAGAACTGTCAGAATTGGATTAAAAATTAATGAAAAAAAAAGAAAAAGAAAACACAGGCCTGTTTCAAACAGCCCTCCCTTAAAAGATACATAGTGAGAAGGCCCTGATCCTGCCACAAGTAGTTTCATGCATTAAGTCTCTCTCAACTCCTTGTAACGTTGATTGAAATGGTTGGGGAGACATCTCTGCATTATGACATCTCACAAAGCTGCAGGAGAGACATCTTTGGGTTATGACAACTCATGAAGCTGTGGGAGAAAGATCTCTGGGTTATAATGTCCTGTGAAGTTGTGGAGAAAAGAGCTCTCTCTTTCCTGCTAAGACGAAATCTTGCCAATCTCTTTACTTCCCCCTCTGTGTTTATAAAGATCCCCCAAATTAAAATAGACATGCCCTTCCTGCAAAAAAAATTAAAAGGATAACAATATTACTTTAAAGGGGCATTTTAACAGCAGTCACTTCTCTAAAGCAATCTGGGTTTCCTTTGGTTTTAGAAAAGGTTTCCCAACATGAATCGAAGAAACAAATAACTGACTTAAGGAGAGGGTGAGGGGTGGGTGGAAGACCTGGCTAAGCAGAGAGTAGGGATTCCAGCCGGTTACTTTGAAGATTCAGTGGCCACCACTGTCAAAAGCAGCAAGTTTTTTATGGGAGTCAAATGGGGGAGACCCCCTTACAAGGAAAATGATTCCCCAGAAAGCGCTGAGTGCTCATCCTCTGAAAAATCAGGCTCAGACTGAGCACCCCAAACAGCACCTCTGAAGTGGTTGCATCTTATGGCCGGATGAGGGATCCCTGTATAAACAGCCCCCACAGCCCACTGCGGAGGTGGTTGCACCTCAGCGCTGAGTGAGGGACCATTGTACAAACAGCTGTCACACCCTAGCCCAGAGGTGGCTGCAGCTCAGTGCTGGGTGATGCACTCTGATGTGAACAGTCCCCTTTCCTGACCCCAGCCATGGCCGCATCTCAGTGCCAGACAAAGTATCCCTGTACAAGCAGTCCCCTTGCCCCACTCCAGAGGCAGCTGCATTTCAGCACCAGTGGTAGCAATAGGGGAACATTTTAAGGCAAAATGTCTATTATTAACAAGGCCAGAAAGTGAGACACACAGAAACAGGCTGGGAAATACAGACAGATGAGAAATCAGTGAATCAGCCTGACTTATATCTTCCCCAATTGTAATCTGGGACCCAGCTGTGGCCCCACACACACCACTTCTCTGATCCAGCACAGGGAAGGGGAAGAGGCGAAAGTACAGATGGAGCCAGGAGACCCTGTTCCTCGTTGAAAATATGCAGTGAGACCATCTTTCATCTCTTCATGCCTGTAAACCTGCACAAGAACAAAGCCCTTTCCAGGCTGTGCCTTTCTCCAGGAACCTCTTGTCCCGTACTGACATGCAACTGCATCTGGGGTGGAGCACCGGGGGCTGTTCATACAGGGATCCCTCACTCAGTGCTGAGATGGCTGTTCATACAGGGAGCCCTCAGCCAGTGCTAAAATGTTGGCTGCCTCTGAGGTGGAGCATGGGAGCTGATTACACTGGGATCCCTCACCGAGTGCTGAGATGCAGCCACCATAAGGATGCGGGGAGGGGGAGCTGTTTATGCTGGTTTCCCTCACTCAACCCTGAGATGCAGCTGCGTCTGGAGTGGGGCATGGCAGTTGTTACTGTACCTTGAAATCGGATGTGCAGGGTGAAGTCAGTCTTGTGATCAAGGGGGTCCTGAGATACTGCTCCCCGTCCCAATAAAACTGCTCAGCAGAGTCTACATACAATTTTTTGGAACAGATCTAAGGATCAAACCTTTGCCCTGACCATGCCCCAAACAGTCTCAGTCACTCAGGGTTTAGCCTGGCACCCGCCTCCCTGTTGGGGAGACCCACACTGCAGACAGCATTTGAAAACGTTGGCTCTCGAGTGCACCCACAGCATGTGCAGGCCGACAGCCCAAGAGATCTGCCTGCCAGTTGTGACTCGTCACGGCTGAGATTTCTCTCACCAGCCTGGTATGCAACTGCACACGCCAAACAGTTCACATCATGGCCTGATCCCCATCTCATGATAAAGTGTAAGCGGGGGAACGGTCCCACTATTGTGGGGAACTTTCCTGGCTTACACACGACCCCGGTGAAATGGGCTGGTGAAAGGATCTGAGTCCTCGCTCCCACTGCCTTTACCCAGAGCCCCGCCTGACCTCGAGGGCTCCCCTTCCACTCTCCTGTGTGGCAGAGTACTCGTAACCCCAACAAGGCTGGGCCCAGGATTCCTGGGGGGCTCGACCCCCAGTCTTGTCGTGATCACTTAGGGCAGGGGCTAGGGTGTCCCCACTCCAGGGTGCTCTCTTCACACCACACACTTCCCTGACCCACAGATCATCGCATACAGTTCAAAGCAAATACGATTTATTAAACAGCAACTAATTAAAAAATAAAAGGGAAAAATGGGGAAGGTTAATGGAAAACCCATCACCCCGCTCTGGGGCACGGGGACTCCAAAACCAGTGTCTCTGGAAGTTAGGGGACGTTCACAGTCTGTTCCTTGCACCTCCCAGAGCTCCTGCCCAGGCCCTGGCTGTGCTGCAGGGACGCTGCGGGTCGGACATGTGCTCTGGCAGTGGCCACATGCCCTCAGGCTCTAGGTGGCAGGACTCTTCTTCCCAGCGTCACCCCCGCCCTGTTGGGGTTATGATCCCCCTCCAAGTCTGGCCTGCAGGGCCCCTTGGCTGGGGGTGTCTCCCTGCACTGGGCCCACTGCCCAGAGTCCCCCTCGCTCTCCCCAGCTGCTCCCCACACCCGGCTCCAGCCCCAGCTCCAGCCTCTTCTCCACTCTGCCTGCAGCGCAGCTCCTTGGGCTGCTCCTCTGACTCCCATTGGAGTGGCTCCGCTCCCCAGCTCAGCTCGGGCTCCTGCTCTCTCCTTAGCTCGGCCGGTCTCTTCCCATTGCTCCTGAGGACTGTCAGCGTCAGGGTCCTGATTTCCCATCGATCCTTCCCCTTCCTTTTGGTACTGGGAGCTGGCCAACCAAAAAAAAACCAAAACCAAAAAACCACTAAGTTTCAGTAAGGGGTTGTTTTTGGTTCGGCGGGGCGGCCCTCTGGGGGGGTGTTTTTGGTTCGGCGGGGTGGCGCTCTGGGGGGTGTTTTTGGTTCAGCGGGGCGGTGCTCTGGGGGGGTGTTTTTGGTTCGGCGGGGCGGTGCTCCGGGGGGTTGATTTGGCGTGGTGGTGCTCTGGGAGGGCGTTTTTGTTTGGCGGGGCAGCGCTCTGGGGGGGTGTTTTTGGTTCGGCGGGGCGGCATTTTGGGGGAGTGTTTTTGGTTCGGCGGGGCGGTGCTCTGGGGGGGTGTTTTTGGTTTAGTGGGGCAGCACTCTGGGGGGGTGTTTTTGGTTCGGCGAGGCGGTGCTCTGGGGGGGTGTTTTTGGTGTAGTGGGGCAACACTCTGGGGGGGTGTTTTTGGATGGCGGGGCAGTGCTATGGGGGATGGTTTTGGTTCAGCGGGGCGGCGCTCTGGGGGGGTGTTTTTGGTTTAGTGGGGCAGCACTCTGGGGGGGTGTTTTTGGTTTGGCGGGGCAGCGCTATGGGGGATGGTTTTGGTTCAGCGGGGCGGCGCTCTGGGGGGTGTTTTTGGTTTGGCGGGGCGGCGCTATGGGGGATGGTTTTGGTTCAGCGGGGCGGCGCTCTGGGGGGGGTGTTTTTGGTTTGGCGGGGCGGCGCTATGGGGGGTGTTTTTGGTTCGGCGGGGCGGCGCTCTGGGGGGGTGTTTTTGGTTCGGCGTGGCAGCGCTCGGGGGGGTGTTTTTGGTTTGGCGGGGCAATGCTCGGGGGGATGTTTTTGGTTCAGTGGGGCGGCACTCTGGGAGGGGCGGTGTTTTTGGTTCAGCGGCAGCAAAAAAGTTAGAGCCGGCCCTGACAGGAATAGCTCACCCAGTGCTGAAATGCAGCTGCTTTTGGGGTGGGATACTGTAGCTAAGTATGAGCTGTGCCGCAATAACACACAAGGGGCCCTGGCTCAGCACGGGGGTGCAGCTTTCTCTGGGTGGGGCGCAGGGGCTGTTTATGTGAGGACCCCTTGCCTGGTGCTGAGATGCAGCTGCCTGTTAGGTGGGACACTTCACTTGTTTACACAGGGATCCCTTGCCTGGCGCTGACATGCCTGGTGGATGGGGCGTGGCAGAGTGGCCTCTGTATGAACAGAGTTTATAACCCTTTTGCAACAGTCTGAACTTCTCTCTCCATCGGTGTTTATCTGCCTCACCATCTCCTGTACTTCCGACAAACATCTGAGCCTGATCTTTTTCAATCGGAACTTCCCTTTCCTCTGCCCTTGAGCACGCGCCTGCCTGAGGCCGTTTCCAAACCCTGGGTGCTGGACAGCTGCAGTGTTGCTTGACCGGTCTTGGCACTTCTCCCTTCCAAGTGATTCCATTCCCACCCCGCCTCCAGCTTTTTGTGCTAAAAGAATGCAAACAGCCACCCCAGTCACACAAAAGGAAGCTGCACCTGGCCCTCAAAGAGCTCTGCCAAGGGCAGACGGGCTAGAGAAAAGTGGAAGGAGCTACAGTATGTGCTTCCTAAGTGGCTGATTGCTGGAGCTGCTTAGAAAGTGAGGAAACAATTCTTCAGCACTCCACATTGCATCTGTGGCCCCCGTTACCCCTGTGCCGTAGCTGCAACTCCTAATCCTTAATGTATTTACCCTCACATATCCGTACCCATTTCACAGATGGGAACTGAGATCCAGAGAAACTAAAGGTCACATAGGAAATGTGTAGCAGGGCAGGAAACTGAATGTATATCATCTATATGCCAAGCTGGTACCCTAAGCACTAGCCCAGACACTCTTTTTGTTTTGCAGGTTTTGAAACAAGCCTAATTTTGAAATGTTATTTTTAACCAACTTCTTCAAATGGAAGGATGTCGGATTGGAGGGAGGTGTCAAGGGGGGTTCTGCAGGGATCTGTTCTGGCCCAGTGTTAACATCTTTATTAATGACCTGGATGTAGGAAGAGAGAGCTTGCTGATCTAGTCTGCAGATGACACAAAGCAGGAGGGCTTGCCAACACTGGAGGATAGAGCTACAATTCAGAGGGCTCTTGCTACATTGGAGAACTGTCCTACAGCCAACACAATGAAATCCAGCAAAGACAAATGTAAGGTGCTGCACTTAGGGAAGAAATGCACAAATACAGAATGGAGGGAAACTGGCTTGGCAGCAGCACTGCTGAGAAGGATCTGGGAGTTGCGGTGGGTCACAACCACAACATGAGTCAGCAAAGCGACGCTGTTGCAAAACAAAACAAAACAAACCAAAAAAAATAGGTTGCATTAACAGATTATAGCACGTACGTCAGGTGCTGGTTAGGCCTCAGTTGGACTGTCTCCAATGTTGGTCACCGCTGTACCGAATGGATGCAGAGAAACTGGAAAGGATCCAGAGATGAGAGACAAAGATGATCAAAGAGGTGGAATGCGAGCCCCGGGGGCAAAGGCTGAAGGAACTGGGTCTGTTTAGTTTGGAAAAGAGGAGTTTAAGAGGGGGGACAGGACGACCGTTTTCAAATACTTGAAAGGCTGCCATAAAAGAGATGGAGAAAAGTTGTTCTCTCTTGCCAGAGGGCAGGGCAAGAGGCAATGGGTTCAAACTACAGCACAGCAGGAGAGATTTAGATTCATTTCAGGAAAATCTTCCTATCTGTAAAAACAGTAGGACAATGGAACAGACCTGCCAAGGGAGGTTGTGGAAGCTACTTCACTGGAAGTTTTCAAAAGGAGGCTGGAGCCATCTGTCTGGGATGGTTCAGACACAACAAATCCTGCATCTTGGCAGGGGATTAGACTAGATGACCCTTGCGGTCCCTTCTAACTGTGGGGTTCTATGATTACTGACACTTTTTCACACACCAAAAACCTCAACAGCGAACTGGCTCTCGGTAAATAAAAAAAATGTAAATGATTCTGGAAACAACCTTGATAAAAATAAGTCACAAAACCCAGAGAATATTGACAGCTCTTACCAAAACTTCACATTTTTCTTTCTGGAATCAAAATAAGGGCCCCATTGTACAGCAAAATCCCTTTACCCAAATCCACCTATCCACGGTCTGGTTTAAAAGGCAGCAATTGTTAAGGTTTCCTAACAATCCCTATTAAAAGACCCTGTTTTCAGTGACATAACTTTCCCAAACTTTAATCATTCTGGGGTGAAACTGGATGGCCTCTGGATTCACCCTCAAATTAGTGCTAGCTGAAAAATTGAATTTCCACTTTGTGGAAAATTTTGTGATTTTGGGAGTTTTGTTTTAAACCTGACTTGAGACAAAAAGCTAAATTTTTCAAATGTTACACTAGACCAAATACAAAGATAATTCTGTGTCTGCAACATTGAAAGGGTCAGCTTTAATGATTTGACACATTTTTATTTGAAAAAATGCCCAAATGAAATGTTTTGAGTCAAAAATGTCAAACCTAAAATGTTTTGACCTTTGTCATCTTGGAAGATGAAGGCCACTAGTGGCCATTTTGATTTCTAATCCCACTGCTTCATTGCATAAAAAGGAAGGTAGGAATATGCCAGGTTGGAAAAAATGACCTGCTAAAGTTGAAAAGAAACAGGAAACTTGGAATGAAACTCTAATGTCAGAATGAAGTGAAACAGTAAAGTAAAAAATGAAATAAAAGATCCATTTAAAAACTTGTTCTGATATAAATTTGTTGAAAATTTTGTTAGCATTGACAAAAAAACTAAATGAAATTTTTAGTTCTGACAAATTGATAATTTTTTACCAAAAAACATTAATTGGCCAATTCCCTACCAGTTCTGTTTCAGATGTCCTTAATAGTTCACTTAAGGTAGGGAGACTCTTTTCTTGCTTAGACTTACGGGATAATTTTGCCATGCACTAACGTACTAAGTTGTCCTCAGCTTCTCCTTCTTAGAACCTTCAACTTCCAGTCTAGGCTTTCATTCTGAACATTTGTATGTTTCTACCTCCTGTGTGGGGATTTACCACTATTATTTTTAACTTCAAACTCTCACTCAAATTCTGTTTTCCTTCAGTTTCTCTTTCAGTTCCTGTCTTCTAAGAATCTTTCCCTGTCTTTCTCCAGGCCCCGTCTCGCATTTGTCTTCTTGAAACTGGCTCTTTTCTCTTCTCCACCGTCCTTCAAAACACAACGCTATTCAGAGCCACAAAGAATCGTCTCACAAGACAGCTCTGTTTCTTCTGGGAAAGGTGCAAAAATTGACTCATTTTATCTCACAATATTCCACTCAGCACACACCTTATTTTTAACACAGGACAAGTTCATACTCCTTGTTAGTGCAAAGGGGTATACTGTAATTCCCCGACCCATCTGAGCCAGCCAGTCTAGAACTGGTGTCTTATAAATGAATGGCCCCATATTCCATTCCTTGCCCTCCCTGAGTCAGTCACCACCAGCTTGGCTTGGAGCTGGTGTTCTCTAGAAAGGCAAAGCCCCATATCCCATTCCCCAAGCCAGCCAGTCCCTCTGCCACGGAGCAGGATCAGAATGAGCACCCCTGAGTGGAAAGGCCTCAGTCCCCATTCTTCACCCTCCGCCACCAACCACCATTCCCTCTGCCCTGGGGCTGGATTGGAGCCAGCATTCCCTAGAGAGGAAAGGGGCCATATCTCATTCCCCACCCTCTGAGCCAGTCAGTCCCCTCACATTGGGTCCAGACCACAGCTGGCACCCCTAGAAAGGAAAGGCCCCATTCCCCATCTCCTTGAGCCACCAGCCCCCCTCCTGTTTCAACATATTTATTGATGTTTTAGTTACAGACAAGAATACTGACAGACACCGACAGAAGCAGAAATACAGTTTGCTGCCTCTACAAACAGACGAGCTGAATATGGGGCTAGCAGATTGTCCCTCAACTGGGATCGGGTTGGGTGAATTAGCAATTCTCCTCTGCACTGTTCTCAGAAAGGACAAGATGTTGACCAAACAATGAACCAGGTTTATGACCAGAAACAGTATTCCAGGGCATTACTGCCTCTGCTCAGACAATGGACCCATCTGACCCAGTATCCTGCCTCCTGGCAGCCCCAGGTCAGACCCATGGGCCCACCTAGCCTGATATTTCACCCGCTCCCTGTCACTCTGGATCAGACCAATGGGACTATCTTGCCCAGCATCCTGTCTCCAGCAGCGGCCATCGTCAGCTGCTTCCAAACAAGGTGCAAGAAGCCTCATCATGGGCCATTATAAAATAAATTACTCACCGTGAAAGTTTCTTCCTCCCTCTGCTACATTAGTGTCCGGTTTATGCCCAGAGGCATGACGGCTTAGATCTCTTAGACATCTTTGTCTCATACAGTGGTTTTCAACCTTTTCTCATTAGCAGACCTCTAAAAACATTTCAAATGGAGATATGAACCCCTTTGGAAACCTTAGACGTAGTCTGCAGACCCCCAGGGGTCCACAGACTGAAAACCACTCTTTTACGGTAACAAGCTTTCACAGACCCCTGAGACATAGTTTGTGGACTGACCACGGGTGGAAAACCACTGGTCTAGTGGAAATGCATATGTTCCATATAAATCCTTTCCCTCAATCCTACCGAAGTCTCAGCCCCCATTATATCATGTGTCAGGGAGTTCCAATGGCTAATTAAACCTCATGTTTTTTAAAAAGCATTTAAAGTTCTACTCATTCAAATTGGTCAATGGGAAACATGCACAAACAAAAAACAGAGCAAAACAAACAACTGCCTCCCTCATTCTTAGACACATGCACAGCAATTATGCTGGAGATTTAATACAGGCAAATATGACTCATGTTCACTGCTTGGGACACAGACAGAGATGTGTGATTTGTGGGTTATTCTACCACAAGCAGTTGAAACTCCAAATGCAGGTGGAACCCACAATGTGGGTTTATACCACCCTCTAGTGGCTAGAACAGAGCAAAGATTTATGAGTCTATTTCCTCTAATGTACAAAGCAAGCAATAGAGGCTCATTTTGTTCCGATACAGAGGTTCCCAAATTCAGTTCCCTGAAGATAACTCAGACGAAGGGCCCCAACATTTCAGGCAAGACACAGATGGCCCTAGACAACACAGACACTCCAGGAGGATTGAGTCACCCAGCCAGAGCCCATAAGGAAAGTGAAATCAGCTTTTGAAATGGGATTTCTTGAACCTCCCTTCTAAAGCTGGGTCTGAAGGGGACTGTGCATTAATGATTCCTGCAGAGCAAGGGGTGAAGGGGGAAATTAACCTGACTTGAGGCATTGCACCTCCCCCTACTCCAAGGAGCATTTAGACATCTCTTTAGTAGGGCCCTACCAAATTCACAGTCCATTCCTGAAAATTTCACGGCCACAGCATTTTAAAAATCTTGACTGTCACGGTTTCAGATCTTAAATTTCATGGTGCTGTAACAAAACATGACTCTGACTTTAAAGTCTATGAGTCTATGAATGTGTGTTTGAAAATGGCAAAAGATAAACACACAAAGCCCTTAAGACTCAGTGTTTCTCAAACTGGGGGTCTCGACCCGAAAGGGGTTCGCAAGGCTACTGTAGGGGGGTCACGGTATTGCCACCCTTACGTCTGTGCTGCTTTCAGAGCTGGGTGGTCGGAGAGCAGCGGCTGCTGGCCAGGTGCCCAGCTCTGAAGGCAGCGCTGCCGCCAGCAGCGGCACAGAAGTAAGGGTGGCAATACCATGATTCCCCAAAATAGTCTTGCACCCCCTTTTGGGTCAGGACCCCCAGTTTGAGAAATACTGTGTACTGCTGTGTACTTCTACCCTATAGTATAGGGTACTTTTATAGTATAGGGTAAAAGTAAATAAAAGACCAGATTTCATGGTCCATGATGTGTTTTTCATGGCCATGAATTTGGTAGGGCCCTATTCTTTATATTCCACCAACTGTCCACTAAAGCACAGATCCCTTTAGGGGTTGCTTTGGCTTCTGGTTCCTTCCCTCTGCCCAATATGTTCCAAGGGAAATACACAGAACACCTCCTTCCACCATAATCTACCTGTTGCTGCTTCTGTATTTCCTCCTCTTTTCAATCCTCATCATCTAATTTCCTAACCCATTTACTTATTCTCCAAGGTAAAAATACCCAGTCATCTATGGACAGGTTTGTGAAAGTCCAGAAACAGCCTCAAGTCTTCCAGGAAACCAGAACTGATGCTGGATTCCTCTCTAGTTAATGATGGGTATAAAGCTGGAGTGACCATCCCCACCTCCTCCACTGAAGTTAAGGGAGTTAGGGCTGGATTCTGATCTCAGAGACCTCAGTGTAAATCCAGAGGGAACCCACTGATGTTAATGAAGTCAAGGCAGATTCTGATCTCACTGGCCCTCGTATGAATCTGGAATGACCCCACTGATATCCATGGAAGATGAGTTACAGCTGGATTCTGACCCCACTGACCTTGGTGTAAATCTGGAGCAACCCCACTGATGTCAGTGGAATTATACTGATGTAAAATGGCCATGTAAGTGAGGGCAGGATCAGGTTCCTGGCTTCAATCCCCCTAGAAAGAAGAACTAATGATGGAAACATTGGGGCAAATCTTCACCTGGTATACATCACTAGAACGCCATTCACTGCAGTGGACCCATGCCAATTCACACCATCTGAGGATCTGACTATTGTATCCAGTCCTCAAGGGGAGTATTGGTCACCCTGGAATCAAATTGCCCTGGGAGAAGAGAGTTGACTCTACTGGAGGCAATGTATCAATTCACCAAAGTAGTTAGGATGGACCTTGAGTGGAGACATTGTATCACACTGATCTTGGTCTAGAGATATCACTTGCGAAGAACTGGCCCTCTTGGATACAGTTGTATCAAAGCAACCAGGCCAGAAGAATTGACAATGGTGGAAACATTGTACCAAGTTCTCTGAAAAGAGGAAGAGTGACTCTATTGGAGACAATGTATCAATGCACCCAAGGAAGGAGACATTGCATCAAAGGAACCCTGGCCTACCCTCCAGGGAAGAATTGACTCTCTTAGAAACATTGAATCGAATTATTTACGGAAAGGAGAAATGACCCTGGTGGAAACATTGTATCAAATGTGCCAGGTTAAGAGGTATGTGTGATCCCACTGGAAACATTGTATCAGATGGACCCTGCTAGAGACATTGTTTCAAATCCCCCAGGAGAAGAGCATTGACTCGTAACACTGTTAATCAGGCTGACCCTGGATAATACACTGTATCAAATTCTCCAAGGGACCAGCGGTGACTAGTGGCACCACAAACCCAAGCTGACCCTGAGGGAGATATTGGGTCAAGTTCCCCAGAAGAAGAGCATTGACTCGACTGGTGGATGACATCTCAAGCTGACCCTGGGGGCAACACTGAGTCAAGTTCCCCAGGAGGCCACGTTGGGATTCCTGGTCCACGACTGGAGAGTTGAAGGTCCCGCCCTCTGCCCCAGGCTCACAAGATCTCCCTGGTGTGTGTGCGCCAGTGCTTGACCAGGGTGGAGCTGCGTCCGAAGTCCTTGCCGCACTGGGTGCAGTGGTAGGGTTTCTCACGGCGGTGGCTCCGCTGGTGGTCCGTGTAGTGGGAGTTCTGGGAGAAGCCGCGCCCGCAGTCCGGGCAGACGTAGGGCCTCTCGCCCGTGTGGGTGCGCTGGTGGCGGATGAGGTTGGAGCTGCGGCTGAACTTCTTCCCGCACTCGGTGCACTTGTAAGGTTTCTCGCCGCGCTGGGTGCGCTGGTGCTGGAAGAGGTCAGAGCTGCGGCTAAAGCCCTTCCCGCAGTCAGGGCAGATGTAGGGCCGCTCCCCGGTGTGGATGCGCTGGTGCTTGATGAGGTCCGAGCTGCGGCTGAAGCTCTGACCGCAGTCGGGGCACTGGTAGGGGCGCTCCCCGGTGTGGGTGCGCTGGTGCTTCACCAGGTCGGAGCGCTGGCTGAATCCCTTCCCGCACTCGGTGCACATATTGGGCCGCTCCCCCGTGTGGGTCCTCCAGTGCTGGATAAGGGTGGAACTGCGGCTGAAGCTTTTCCCGCACTCAGTGCACTGGTAGGGCCGCTCCCCTGTGTGCACCCGCTGGTGCTGGGCCAGCAGGGAGCTCCGGGTGAAGCTCTTCCCACACTCGCTGCAGATGGTCGGGTGTGCCTCGCGGTAAGGGGGTTTCTTGGGGGCTGGTCTGGGCTGAGTGGGTGCCAATGGGAGAGGCAGCCCTGGGGGCTTTTCCCACTGAGATTCCAAGGCTGAAGGGTTTTGTGAGCCAGGAGAGTGCTCAGAGGTTTGCCGCAGGGCTGGAACCTGGGATAAAGTCTCATCAGACAATGCCCCATCTGGGTTCTCTTCTATGGACTCATTCCCACCAGGCAGCATCCCATGTGGCTCTTCTCCCACGGAAGCATCCTCATCGGGTGATGCCCCATCTGGATCTGCTCCCACAGGCCCATGCTGCAGGGAACTCTCCTCATCCATCCTGCCACCTGATGGGAGAGAGAGAATCCAGCCAGGGCTCATTCTCTGGGGTTGCCAGGTGTCCAGTTTTCAACCAAACACCTGGTTGAAAAGTGACACTCCCAAGCCGGGTGAAAATGAGTGAGTGAGTGAGTGAGGGTGGGGGAGAGTGAACGACGGAGGGAAGGGGGATGAAATGAGTAGGGTGGGGCCTCAGAGAAGGGGTGGGGCAAGGATGTTCGGGTTTGTTTGGTCAGAAAGTTGGTCTGCTTGGTTGACAAACCCCCCCGGGGTGGCAAATGCCACTGAGCAGAAAACCTGAGGGGCAGGAAGTCAATTCCCTCAAACACTTCCCCAGTAGGGAGAGGAAAGGCTGGTTCTGCCCCAGTGGGTCAGCTGAGCCCTCAGAGAAAGGCTGGGAGAGGGGAGGGTTCCTGCCAGGGGTGGCAGCCGGGAGTGACACCTGCCGTGAGGACAGGGCACCTGCTGGGGATGACACTGAGTGAGAGGAGACAGAACTGGGGGACTCCCAGCAGCTTTGCTGAGATCCCAGCTGTTCCCTTCACTCCTGGCCACTCTCTGAACCAGTGTCACTCATTGCTCACCTTTGCAGGAACCTTTCAGGCTCTCCTGTTCCTCAGCACCCTGGAGATCCGGGACACAAGGCCCTTCCTCTCCCTGCATCACGGCAATCACGGCAGGGATGGGGGAATCCTGCTGGCAGGGAAGAAAACAGGTGAGTTTGTTACATTTCCCCCGAGGGCTCTGTTCAGAAGCTGCTGCCTGGTTTTAAACCTGGCCCTGTTCTGTGCACAGGGGTGGGGGCAGATCCAAGCTGAGGTGAAATTTCACAAGGGCCCTTTTGGGCTCTTCCATAGAGAATCAGTGATCAGCGCCAGAATGATGGAGGAGTCCTGTCTCCCAGCTCTCCCCCTGCTGTAACCCCCCCCCCCCAGACCCCACTCCTCTCAGAGCTGGGGAGAGAACCCAGGAGTCCTGGCTCCCCCTGCTGTAACCCCCCAACCTCCCCTCCCGGAGCTAGGGAGAGAACCCAGGAGTCCTGGCTCCCAGCCCTCCCCCTCCTGTAACCCCCCAGAGCCCTCTACCCTCAGGGGAGAGAACCCAGGAGTCCTGGCTCCCAGCCCTCCCCCCGCTATAACCCCCCCCCCCTCCCGACCCCACTCCCCTCCCGGAGCTGGGGAGAGAACCCAGGAGTCCTGGCTCCCAGCCCCTTTGCACAGCGGCGTGGCTGCTTTCCGCCCCCCATCTCACCCTCGGAAGGACTCAGCCCCAGCCCTGGCCCTGCCCTTTGGCGGTGCTCGAGGCTATTTAAAAGCCGCATCCCTGCAGCTGAGCTGCTCCCTGCCCCCTTCCCGCTCGGCAGCGGTGCGGGGCTCCGCGCGCGGGACCGTCAGCGTCCCCGGGAAGCGAACCCGAACCCACCCCCAGCAGGGGCAGAAGCTCCACCCGCTGGGGTCCGGGGCGAGGATCCGCTCACCCCGCTGCCAGCAGCAGCTCAGCTGGGGACAGGATGCAGTGCGCCGGCAACCCAGTCCCCTGGAAATCTTCCCTGCCGCATCGTTCCTGCTCCTGGGCTGCCTCCCTCTGCCTGCTGCCCGCGGAAGAGCCCGGACTCCTGGGTTCTCTGCCCAGCTCTGGGAGGGGAGTGGGATCTGGGGGGTTGGAGCAGGGAGCCAGGACCCTGGGTTCTCGCTTGCAAAAAATGACCGGGTTTAATGTCTGGGGTTATAGGAACGGGGGCAGGGAATTTTTGTTTAATGCCTTTTTTTAAATCAGAAAATGCATCTTTTATAGCTTTCTCTGCCTCTTGAGGCTCGGCCACATGGAAGATAACAGCCTTCTACAGCTGCATGCTAATACTCCTTTATCTCAAGCAGTAGAGGCCCATGCTGTGGACTTTAAGGGTCTAGAATCAAATCCTGCTGCTAAGTAAGCAGGGGAAGCTTTGTGAAACTTGCATTGTTTGCTACCCAGAGATTGCCCCATTATGTTAGAGCCTAAAAGTGAAATGGATTAGAAACAAAAATGAAATTGACTAGACCAGATTCATTGCCTCACCTGCTTGAAATGCAAAAAGGAAAGCATGTAGTCAGCATGAATCCCTCCTGTTCTGCACGTTGGGTTGTGTTTTATCCTTGTTCCAAAGCAAATGTAAGATGCCCCCATGGAGGTGAGTGGTAGATCTGATCTGTTGTCTTTTAGACTCACTTTGCCCAAACGTGCCAAAAGGTCACAGAGAATCTCTTCTAATTTAGGCCACTTCAGCCATGTCAGGTGTGTTTACTGTGTGTGGAGTAATAATAGATTAATACATTTTAAGGAAAGAAAGGGCCATCAGGATCATCTTAATCTGACCTGTTACCACAGGCCAGAACATTTCTCATAGTAGCTCCTGCATCCATTTCATAACTGCTGGTTGAGCTAGAACTTTTGAAGAGAAATGTCCAATCTTGATTTTGAATGATAAAAGAATCCATCACATTCCCAGATAAATCATGGTTAATCACCTTGACTGTTAAAAATCAGAGCTTTTATTTCCTGTTGGAATTCACCTCCTCCCAGCTCCCAGGCTTTCAATCGTGCTATACATTTGCCTGCTAATATTTAATGATATCAACGACTGTGTTTCTTTAACAGAAATAATTCCACTGAGCTTAGTTGAAACTGTCCAAGAAAGGCAAAGGCATTTTTATCCAGAGACACTCCACCCCAAAGGATTACATCATCAGAACAGATACTCATTGGTGATCGGATCCCAAAGACAGGAAATTTGTAGAGAGGGAGGTTTCTGTAGGTGCATAGAGAGGGAGCATTTTCTCCCTTCTCTGGGATGAGATGCCCTGTTCCAATGAATATGCACAAAATCGGGATGTGCCAATATTTCCCCAGGACTCTTAACTCTGGATTTCCTGATTAAAATAATCAGTTTTACCCAGGCATCAGTGCCTTGCGAATTTTTAATGATGAGGGGAACAATTTACCAAGGAATCGTGGTGGATTCCCCATCCCTGGCCAGTTTAAAATCAAGATTGGATGCTTTTCTAAAAGATCTTCTCTAGTTCAAACAGGGATTAATTCAGGAAAGTCGTAACGGCCTGTGTTATACAGGAGATCAGAGGAGATGATCTAATGGTGCCTTCCAGTCTATGAATCCTTCTGTACACTTTATTCTACTAGTGTCCACTGCTTGCATCCGAAGAAGTGGGTATTCACCCACGAAAGCTCATGCTGCAAAACTTCTGTTAGTCTATAAGGTGCCACAGGATTCTTTGCTGCTTCTACAGAACCAGACTAACACGGCTACCCCTCTGATACTAGTGTCTAGTGATCCTAATTTCATTCAGGGCCCTTGTGCTGAAAAGGGGGGGGCTAGGTCTGAAAAGGGGAAAGATTAAACACTGAAGAGCTGAAAGCGGTCTGGGGTTTCATATCAAATTACTGCTGACTTAAGCCCATGGCAACAACCACCAAATCTTTTTATCATTGTATTAAAGATACCCAAAAAGAAGGAAAACCAGTGAAGGCTGTGAAAAGTCAAGTCTTAAGTAAGGCTTTTATTTTTACCGTCCCCCTTATTCCCTTTCCTTTGAGCTGTAGGGTTTCTTTTTAAGCGTGTCTGACAGTCTTTTAGTGGCCAAGAAGTGGTGGCAGTCCCATCGCATTATCATTAACCAATCACAACACATTTTGCTGACTGCAGCAATAAACGCTCCCTCCCGATTCTCGGCTCTTTCAGCTCCCTGTCACGCCAGCCAGTGACTTCCCCTGGAGCTTTGCAGAACCCTTCGCAGGATCCTACTGCAGCAGAGGGCCCAGCCCTGGTGTTACAGAAGCTGCAGGATCACATTGCAGCAGAAAGCTGAGCAATATCTAACGCAGGAATGGCAGTGTCCCATCCACAGCTCACGGTGCATCCCTGATCTCTACCACTGGGGCGGCCCCCTTGGGTCCTAGGCTCAGCACTGCAACGGCCTCCTCCTCGGTGTGTCCCTGGTGGTGCTGGGTCAGCTGGTGCTTGTGGCAGAAGCTCCTCCCTCACTGGGTGCAGCGGTAGGGCCGCTCCCCTGCGTGGAGGCGCCGGTGCCGCGCCAGGTTGGAGCTGAGGCAGAAGCACTTCCCGCAGTCAGGGCAGCGGGAGCGGGTCTCGCCGGTGTGGGTGCGCTGGTGCTCGATCAGGTTGGAGCTCTGGCCGAAGGCCTGGCCGCAGGCAGCGCACAGGTAGGGCTGCTCGCCCGTGTGGGTGTGCAGGTGAGTCACCAAATGCGGCTTCTGCCGGAAGCTCTTGTCACCCTCGGTGCAGCCGTAGGGCCTCCCAGAGCCCTTTCTGCACCCAGGGGCCCTCCCGTGCTCCCTGGGCCGAGGTGGCCTTGCCACGGCCGAGGGCTCGAAGAGGATGCCCAGGAGCCGGCCGAAGCCTCGCTCCTGGCGTCCGGATGTAGCAGATCTGCTGGGCGGGGGTGCCTCCTGCTGGCTCCCCCAAGCCCTGCCCTGGCTGGGGTTCTGCATGGCCCACTTCCGGGCTATCCCTGGGAAGGTCTGCTGGGGGTCCAGCCTCTTGAGGCTTTTCTCCTGGCTCCGCCTCCAGCGACTCTCGCCTGCCGGGAAAGGAAGAGACATTCAGAGAGGAAGGTGGAACGATGCTGATTTACACCCTCCGGGGATCTGGCCCCACTGATTTTAGGCCAGAAGGGGACCATAACATGATCATGGAGTCTGATGTCCTTCAGGGAACACACGGAGAAAATTTCACAGAGTGATTCCTGAAGAGAATCCAGCCGGGGCTCGTTCCCTGCGCCGGTGAGAGAGGGGTCAGTAAAGGGGTTTGTCACTGAGCAGAAAACCTGATAGGCTGGAAGCACCCCTCCCCCATGAACCTGAACCCTTCCTCGGGGTTGCCCCAACATCCCTGCTGAGCCCTCAGAGAAAGGCTGGGGGAGGGGAGGGCTCCTGCCAGGGGCGGGATCCAGGAGTGACACCTGCCATGAGGACAGGGCCCTGCTGGGGACGATACAGAGCGAGTGGAGACAGAACTGGGGGGCTCCCGCTGGCTTGGCTGGGATCCCAGCTTCCCCCTTCACTCCGAGCCGGTGTCCCTCATTCCTCACCTGGGCGGGTGATCTCGCTTTCCTCAGAGCCCTGGATATCCGGGACCCTTGGCTCTTCCCCTCGCTCCATCCAGGAGATCATGGCCAGGTTGGGGACAGGGAATCCTGCTCGGGGGAAGGAAAGAGGAGAGACAGGGCTCGGTGAAATCTCCCGCAAGGGCTCGGTGCAGAGAATGTGTCCTGATTTTAATCCCAGCCTCGCTCTCGGTGGGGGGGACACAGGATCAGAGTGGAGGGGGAAAGTTCACAGGGACTCTTTGGGGGCAGGGAGATGCCTGGGGGCAGGCGGGCTGTGCCCCCTGTGAGGGAGTCACGGCTCTGCATTATGCTCCATGGGGCAGGGATTGCCTCTGTTCTGGGTCTGTGCAGCACCAAGCTCAGTGGGGGCCCGGCCCATGACTGGGTTTCTTAGGCGTTACCGTAATATACCTAATAAATAATGTACAGTGCCCAGTCCTGGCCCATGACTGGGGTTCCTAGGGATTACCATAATACACTTAATATATAATATACAGCACTCAGCACAGTGCCATGGCTGGGGCTCAGAGGTGCTAGAGCTACATAAATGAAATACATCTCAGTGGTAAGAGGTGGGGGTCTGGGGGCTTCAGGGGCCACTCCACGAGAAATCTACAGAGCTCGGGAAGAATCAAGAGCTGAAGCCACCCTGGGTGCATAACCCCCTCTCCCCCCGCCATCCCCAAGGAGCAGGGGCAGCAGCGCCTCACCCAGCGAGATCAGAGTCTGGTAATTGTCCTGCATGACGTCCCTGTAGAGCTGCCTCTGCCCTTCGTCCAGGAGCCCCCACTCCTCCCGGGAGAAATACACGGCCACCTCCTCGAACCCCACTGGCGCCTGGTGAGTGATCACAGGCCAGACAGTGAAAACAACACTCTTCACATTCTCGCCTGTGTAACTCCCCAAATGCCTCTGCAGTGACCAAAGCGAGTCCCCAACCTGATCTATCCCATCCCCGCTGCCCTGAGCCAGCCAGTCCCCCGCCCCAGGGGCTGGATCGGAGCCAGAGCCCCCTAGAGGGTAAAGACCCCCTTCCCCACCCCCCTTGAGCCAGCCAGTCCCCCTGCCCAGGGGCTGGATTGAAGCTGGCGCCCCCTAGAGAGGGAAACGCCTTGTGCCCCATTCCCCACTGCCCAAAGCCAGCCAGCCCCCCTGCCCGGGGGCCCAGAGCGGTTCTGATTGCCCAAGGGGGTTAGGGCACATTTCTAACCCCACTGCCTCACTCCATACTTATTATTAACTGGGTTGGTTACAGTAGCGCCCAAGGGCAGAGTTCGGGGACTGTTTCCTACCAGGGCTGCCATCCCCCCGGCTGTCTGGTTCTCCTGCTGGGGGTGTGTGTGTGTGTGTGTATGTGGGGGGGGGGGCCTTCTCCCCTCCTCGCTCTCGCTGCGGATCTCGCTCTTCCTCTCTGCATCTGCTCCCCAGCCGGGACACACTGGGGGCCCAGCCCGCGCCCGCCTCTGTCCTTCGGGGGGAGCCCTAGATGAGCACAGCGGCCCCTCCCTTCTGGCCTCTCCCCTGAGGACCCAGGAGTCCGGGCAATCAGCACCGTTATAAACACCATCCCTGGGAAAACAGCCCAGCCGCTGCTGGTTCCTGGCGCAGACTGGCTCCGGGTCCAGCCTCCCTGCGCCGGGGCAGATCGGGTCCGCGCCCCGGGCCCCCCCGCACCCGGAGCAGCCGCGGCGTGGAGGCAGGGGGCTGGGGGGCTGCGCTGCTGGGCCAGCCGGGCTGGAGCCTCGGGGGGAACCCGGGTGCCCAGAGGAAGGATTTCCCGGGGACACCCAGGCTAGAGGCTCCCGCGTTGGAGCCGGAGATGGGATCCTGTCATCCCGCGGAGTCCTTAGCCCAATGCCCTGATCCCCCCACGCTGCTGGGGGTGGGGATCTAGTGGGTTTGAGCAGGGGGAGTCAGCCGGACTCCTGGGTTCTATCCCTGTGTTGGGGGCTGTAGTGGGTTAGAGCAGAGGCTGGGAGGCAGGACTCCTGGGTTCTGCTCCCAGCTCTGGGTGGGGAGGGGGTGGGGGTGTAAAGGGTTAGAGCAGAGGCTGGGAGTCAGGCCTCCTGGCTTTTATCCCCTAGCCCTTCTCTTCCCTTTGTTCCCTGCAAGGGGCACTGCCCCTCGCCCCCCAGAAATCTCACTGCCTCCAGGGGACCCAGTGAACTTTTCCCCCCTGCTTGGATCCAACATCCCTCCGCTACAGAGAACGGGCCTGGGTTAAAATCAGGGCACGGGCTCTGCACCAAGCCCTCAGGGGAGATTTCACCCAGCGCCTCCTCCCTCGCCTGTTTCCTTCCCCACCAGCAGGATTCCCTGATGGAGCCGGGGGCAGAGCCGAGGGTCCCGGATCTCCAGGGCTCCCCGGGAAGGGAGATCCCCAGAGATGCCCACCCAGGTGAGGAATGAGCGGCACTGGCTCGGAGTGAAGGGGAAAGCTGGGGTCCCAGCAAAGCCATTGGGAGCCCCCCCGCCCAGTTCTGTCACATCTCATTCAGTCTCATCCCCAGCAGGGGCCCTGTCCTCATGGCAGTTGTCACTCCTAGATCTCCCAGTTCTACGTTGTTGGGTCTGATGGCCTCTGCCCATCTGTCATTGAAATTATTGTGCAGTGACACTTTCATCAACAGAGCTCGGAGGGTTCTGCTCTGACCTCTGGAATGTGTCTGCAGCCTTAACAAAGTTCTGTAAGATATTAAATTTTTCAGGACCACAGTCTTAGCTGGGGTAAATCCTCTGTAACAACACGTATGGCTCAGGGGTCACCAACTCTAACCCCATCTGTCTAGCGTCTACTTGTCTACCTACCTTTTCATAATTAAACCAGGAGCTATGCTATGTATAAGAAGTCAGTTAAAACCACAAACTAGTAATAAACGCTGATTAAGTTCAATAACCAGCTTTCCTATTGAAATCAGTAAGATTATGTTCACACTGGTTCACTGTATATTAACTGAGGAGATATGAATGAAGAGCAAAGTTAAGCAGCGGGAGCTGAATTAAAACGATGGGTGAGACCCTCCTGCCTGCTCTGGCTTCTCGCACAGCCTAAAACTGGAGTTCTGCAGTCGGGAAGCAGAGGCAGCAAGTGAGTTTGGAAAACCTTCCACCTCCAAAGGAAAGGACCCTAATGAATACTAAGTAAAACATCTCCCTCTCTCCTGTGCTCACATGCAGTATCTTATCATCCTGTACAACCCGCGGCTACAAATCTCTATAATTTACCATGAGTGAGTGGAGACAGTGGGAGGACCAGCGTGTCCTTCTCAGAAGATAGTTCTTTAGCAGAGTCATAAAGCAGCTTCCTAGAGAATACCCACTGATCTCCACCTAAAGGGCCACAATGAATTGCAGGTCAAACAGCATCAAGAAAGATGGTTCCCTTGGAAGCTAGGTGGGTCCAGATGTTCCTGTTCCTTCTCCCGCTTCAAACTAAGAAGAAAACTCAACTATGCAAGTGTGGGCGGGGGGTACGTGTGGGGCCAGGGCTCGACCCTCCCTGGGGCTGAGGGGAGCCACACCGGCTCGCCGCACTTAATGGGGTCAGGCTCTTTGCTTCAGGGCAGCGGCGACAATACCGAGTCGGTAGGGCTTAGGCCTTCAGCTGCAAGGCTGAGCAACAGAGAGTCAATTAGAGCTCAGGCCCTCAGGCAGGGGCTGAGCAGCGAGCGAAACAATAGCAAAGGCCTCCTAGCAGGCCAGGGGGAGGGGGAGTCTGCCACCCTGGGGAGGGTGGCAGGGGGGCGCAAGCCCTCCCGCTCCATTGCATCCCAGCCTAGGGCCCTAACAGCGGCGAGGATCCGCTGCAGTCAGTGGGGATTCTGGCTGCAACACGCTGACATGGGCTCAGGTATATCTGCAGCCTGACTGGGGTCGGCTACCCCTGGGCCACTTCCAATCTCCCTTTCACTGGGTACCTGTCTTCCGCCGGCGTCGTCCAGTGGGTCCCAGGCCATGGGTTCCTCAGGGTACCGGGCGTGGGGAAGCTCAGGCCACTCCTCGGGATAGCGGGCGTGAGGAGGCTCAGGTGGCTCCTCTGGGTACTGAGCACAGGGCAGGTCGGGCCAGTGCTCCTCGGGTACCGAGCACGGGGCAGGCTGGGCCCGGCGGGAGCTTGGGCACCAGCGTCTGCGCTCTCTGGCAGTCTGCCCCCAACTGAACGCTGAGGCTGGGCTTTTATACTTCCTGTCCCGCCCCTTGACTTCCAGGGGGCGGGGACAGGCAGCGGTGGCTCCACCCACTGCAGCATCTGTTCTGGCTTGTCCCTCTCGGGCGCGGCAGGGAGTGAGGCCTCCTCGCTAGAGCAAGAGAGATTTAATTCCCTTATCGGTGTGTATCCACCCCGAACCCATGAGACTTTCCATGGGGGCAGAGAATGGTGCACTGGGGAAGCCCATTTCATACTGTACTGTCATTATTCACAATCTTCTCTCTCCAGGGCTGTCAGCTGGGAATATTTCACCAGCACAAAACTTACTCTGGGAAATTTTAAATGAAAATGTTTGATATTCAAATAAATGAAACACATTTTTAGAAAAAAAAGATTAAAAACCCTCCATTAAACAAGATTCTGTGAAACCAAGGAGTAATTTTAAACAGACTATTTTCATCTTCATATGCACAGCGTATGACACCATTAAACTCAGTACAGCAGAATGGAACAGACACTCGGTTGGTATAAATCACCATAGCTCTGCTGATGCTGATGGATCTTTGACAACTGATGCCAGGTGATGATCTATCCTGATATTCCCAAACTCCGACATGCAGCGTTCAGGATAGTTTAGGCAGTTGGTCCCATTTCACTGCAAGTTATTTTGTGAGAGAAAATGAAGACAACATTTTGGGGTCAAATGCATCAGCACTTTGAGAACAGAAAAACAATCTTTTCTCTTGGTCGACAGAATGGATTTTGAAGCTTTCCTCAGGTATTAGAACTGAAAGAAAAATAGACCACTCACCTTAGTCTTTGCCCCGTAATGTTAAAACTTGTTGCAAGACAGATCTCTCTTTCTTGAACTCAAATGGATTGTGTAAGGGGTAATTGGAGGTGGGGTTTATTTGTTCTGCCAACACAAGAGGACAGAATTCATAGAATAGCAGGGTTGGAAGGGAACTCAGGAGGTATCTAGTCCAACCTTCTGCTCAAAGCAGGACCCATCCCCAGACAGAAATTTACCTCCATTCCCTAGATAGCCTCCTCAAAGACTGAACTCACAATACTAGGTTTAGCAGGCCAATGCTCAAACCACTGAGCTATGCCTCCTGAATCTCAGGTCAGGCACAAGCGGAGTGAGTGTGTCATTAAAATACCAGTTGCGTCTCCCGGCAGCAGGAGGTCGTTAGACACCAATATATGGTCTTCAAATATTGTTCAAGTTCTTAGAAATGTTGATGCTTCTCTTTGTCTTTCCCTCTGTTTCATGCAGTTCATCTGTATGAAAATCCCCCCTAGCAAGAAGCACGTCCAATCATAAATACACTTAGAGGAGCACAGCAAGATTTTAATCAATATCTGCCAGGATTAGGGCTGTGAAGACAGTTTCTTTCAGAGCAGCAGGATTAGACATCTGGATGTCGCACAGCCAAAGGGCAAGGAGCATTCTGCTGCTCAGCGCTGAGCAAGAAGGAACATTGGAAGCAGCAGCATGAGAGGGTCCAGGAGTCCAGTAAAAAGTCAGGAAATGCAGCTGCACGTGCCCATCCGATTCAGATCTTGACTGAGAGCTGTCAAGGGCCCTCAGCAAAGAGCCTGTCATGCCACATGCCATTTAGGCAGGATCCTTATCAGGCAGGATAATGAGGGTGATGCTGCAGCTGGGAACAGGGAATATCCTACCAATGTCCCTAAAGGCCAGGATGTGACCTCACATTAGATCAGGAGGACCAGTTTGGAGATGATAGCAGTGAAAACTCTGGAGAGGGGGATGTGCCTGGGCAGAGACCGGAAGTCTAGGTGGTTACTGCAACTCTCTAACCCCTCCCTCCCATTGTTTTCTAGAGAAATTGGACTTTCAACACTGAGGATTTTGCAAGTTATGGCCAAATAATTTACTGTCCTGGATATTACGCCCTGCATTGCTGTGTGTGTATGTCTGGGGGGTAGTGCAGACGCCACAACATTTGCATGGCCTCCTCTACCTTCCTCTCCCCTCCACCAGCCTCTGCTGGGCACAATCCCAAGTGGATGCAGGGCACTGGGGGGAAAGGTTTGGGAAAAGCAGCTTTGCTGTTTATCCAAGAGCTCACAGTATGGGCTGTACGGCTTGTGCTGAAGCCCACGGTCTGTAGCAAGTCCACAGCTAGAAATCAGTGTCCCTCTGTCCGTTTCACTGCAGGCAGGCAGGTGGGGGTGGAGGGGTTCAAACACGGCTTGGATCAATGCTCTCCATCCTAGCTCAGGCTTTGGTTGGTTTCCTTCGTTTCCCCCCAGTCCTGGTAGCTTGTTCTGGGAAGTTTCTCAGGCAGCAGGAATTCTCCACGGCCTTTCAGGAGAACTGGGAGTGCAAACCTGCTCGGGCCTCCATAATAGCCACGTCCCTACCAAATTCAGGGCTCACTTTGACTAATTTACAAACCCTCTTGCCTTGAAATTGACCGACGTCACCATTTCAGATGTTTCCACCTGACATTTCCTGGTATTGTAACCATGGGGGTCCCGACCAACCTGGGAGAATGGGGGAGTTCAGAGGTTGTTGTGGGGGGGTCACAGCATTGTCACCCTCACTTGTGTGCTGCCTTCAGAGCTGGACTCCAAGGGCAGCAGCCAGCAACCTTTCTGAAGCTAGAGGAGGTTCCCAGATGTGCAGGTGGGTCCCTGCTGTTGGCAGCACCTCAGTTCCTACCTACTACTTGGGAGCACCTCGGCTCCTACCATTTTCGGGGCATCCAGAGAAATGGACTCCTGAGCCCCAGAAGGACCTGCAAGGGAAGCCCAGAGCCCCCGCTGCAGATGCCAGGCAGAAGCCCCAAGCCCAGGCACCCAGAGCGCCGGCAGGAGTTGGGAGGGGCATGAAAGTCCTGAGCCCAGTGCCCCACACTGGCTGGAGCCACAGGGGGCCAGAAGCTCTGAGTCCGGGCACCCAGAGATGTGACTGGAGCAGAAGCTGCCAAGGCCAAAGCCCTGAGCTCAATACTGGGCTGATGCAGCGCACTCACTTCTGCATTGCTCCTGCAGGTGCATCTGATATTCCCACGGAGAGGAAGTCCTGTCCCCAGACGGGCAGACAAACAGCTAGGAGGCCCCTACTGGGTTCTCCTGGCTGAGGGGTCCAGTAGGACAGGAAGATTGCATTTCATGGGGCAGGGCTAATTCAGTCTAGCCAAAAAAGGCACAACAAGAACCAATAGCTGCCAGCTGAAGCCAGAGAAATTCAAATGAGACGTAGGCCCATATTTTTGACAGTGAGGGAAACTTGCCACTGGAACAAATTACCCAGGGGAGAGGTGGAGTCTCTGTTTCCTGGTGTCCTCACGTCACAACTGCCTGTCATTCTGGAAGGTGCCTTTTAGTGACTTACAAGCAATTGGGCTTCATATGGTGCAAAGTGTGTGAAATTTCATAGCCTGTGAAATAGAGGCCAGATTAGGAGATCGAATTGTGTCATAACTTCTATGAAAAGCTCAGTGTGGGGTGCGGAACAGATTCTGCTGTTTTACTGGGTGGCCTGCTTGCTCCTCAGAATAAGTAATGAGCAAGTGGGGTGATCCGGGGTGCAGCTCAAACATCCAGCTGGGCTGGCCAGGGGCAGACATCAGGCCTGCCAGGGAAAGGTGGGTGTGGCAGTGATGTCACAAAGCCTTTGGCAGGAACTCAGCCTATTGGGCAAAGATGATGAGGCGTCTGTGACCTCACAGAGCTCCCTTGCCAACGGCCGGGCAGGACAGGGGTGCGGGGCAGGGGGAACCTCGGAGAGCCCTGTAGCCTTGCTGCAGCAAGCCTCCAGCTCGCGGTCTCTCATTCAGGACCAAGAGACAGTTGCTGTAGAGGAGATTCTCTTCGTGCGTTTGTCTTATCTGTGTGGATTTATTTCAAAGACATTGTCATCTGTGTGGAAGGTAAGAAAAAATATAGGCTCTAGATATAGATACAAGATAGGGGACTCTATCCTAGCAGATTCAAAGGCATCACCACCCTCCTAGGGAAAAAGTTTTTGCTAATATCCAAGCCTTCCACATTGCAACTTGAGAGCATTGCTCCTTGTTCTGTCATCTGCCAGCTCTAAGATTTCGTGAGAATCAATCTTTCATTAGGAAAATAATTCAAAAATGCAAATACAAAAAACTTTGAGTGAAATCAACCCATCCTGATCTTTAGTGTCTGGGGTGTGGGCCTTGGGCGCCAGACTGAGACCCTCATGGGCTAGTAACACCCAGGAAGGCAGTAAAATAATTCCAGTTCTCTTAGCATCCAGGCCTCCCTAATCCAAGGAACAGCTGAGGGCTGCGGGAGACAGAGGGGTGCTGAGAAGGTCTAACTCATGACTGAAAATACAGAGAGGTGTTATTGGCTTTGGTTGGGGGACAAGTAACAAATCCGTTGGGATTCTTGCCCCAAACAACAATCACCCATTGTCCCTTAGAGCACGAGGGCCCTAACGCGCCTGACTTGCTCAATCTCTCCCCTGCTAGGGCTGAGAGAACTTTCTCCATCCCCCAGGATACCGAGGGAAAGAGAAAAGAAGTGACCTCTCTTTGGTCACACAGCAAGGCCATGCCAGAGCTAGAAAGAGAAGCATAAGAAAGAAGTTGTATCAAAATGTTTTGCATTTCAAACTGACAGATTTCTTAAACAAAGGCAATTTGATGTGTGGTTCGTGAACTGAAATGATACATTCTTGTCTCCACATGTTTCTAGATTGATGATCCAGTAGATCTATCCCCTAGTTTTTATCCCTAGA
Source organism: Mauremys mutica (assembly GCF_020497125.1). Taxonomy (NCBI): domain Eukaryota; kingdom Metazoa; phylum Chordata; order Testudines; family Geoemydidae; genus Mauremys; species Mauremys mutica. The sequence continues at coordinate 151,609,968 of NC_059075.1, forward strand.
TTGAGGGAGGAAAACAAGTTTGCCTGTTTTGTGAATTCCCAATGGCTTTCTTGAATTTCCACAAACTAGTCGATTGAACTGAACGATTTGAATAAACTGAAAGGAAGACAATATTTTCTGCACCTTTACTGCTGCCCAAAGCTGGGTTAGTATTTCAGCTAGCTTTGCTTCCGGGGCCTTAGCTATCACATCAGTGGTGCGACTGGCTGAAAAGCTTGGCAGTGAACATGTTCTACTGAATGTTATTTTTTCTCTTCTATTTAAATTATTTAAAAGATTGTCATAAATTGGGCCCTTATCAGAGGTTGTCAATTTCCAATGTAATGATGACAGTGAGGGAGACTAGCCACTGGAAGAAATTACCCAGGGGAGAGGTGGAGTCTCTGTTTCCTGGTGTCCTACCATCATAACTGGTTGGGAAGGTGCCTTTTAGTGAATTACAAGCAATTGGGCTTAATTGGGTGCTAAGAGTGTGAAATTTCATAGCCCGTGAAATAGAGGCCACATTAGGAGACTGAATTGTTTCACAACAATTGTTTCACAGCCTCTATGAAAAACTCAGTGTGGGGTGCGGAACAGACTCTGCTGTTTTACTGGGTAGCCTGCTTGCTCCCCAGAATCAATAATGAGCAAGTGGGGTGATCCGGGGTGCAGCTCAAACATCCAGCTGGGCTGGCCAGGGGCAGAGGTCAGGCCTGCCAGGGAAAGGTGGGTGTGGCAGTGACTTCACAAAAGCTTTTGGCAGGAACTCAGCCCATTGAGCAAAGACAATTAGTTGGGAATTGGTCCTGCTTTGAGCAGGGGGTTGGACTACATACCTCCTGAGGTCCCTTCCAACCCTGATAGTCTATGATTCTATGAGTGAGGCGTCTGTGACCTCACAGAGCTCCCTTGCCAACAGCCAGGCAGGACAGGGATGCGGGGCAGGGGGAACCTCGCAGAGCCCTGGAGCCTTGCTGCAGCAAGCCTCCATCTTCCCTTTACCAGAGAAAGGTTATGAGCAGACAATGGCTGGAAGCTGAAGCTAGACCAATACACATTGGAAATAAGGCGAGGAGCATTTTTACCCTCAGAGTTTGGAGCAATTCACTGAGGGTTGTGCTGGATTTTCCACAACTGGCCTCTTTTAAAATCAAGCTTGGGTGTTTTACTAAAAAATCTGCTCTAATTCCTATGGGAATTATTTTGAGGCACATTCTATGGCCGAAGTGAAAGAGAAAGTCAGACGACAGTGGTTTCCTCTGGGCTTGGAATTAACCTGTGACTCGCTGGGGGTGTTTGGAATGTGGCCATTTTGCTTCCCTCTTCCTCCTTCCCTCTTATCCCTTCTTCTCAATTGGAAAACGGGCCACCAGAAAAGCCTGATTTCCACCCTGTGCCCCTTCCATTCGTGCTGTAAGCTGAAGGGCATTGTGACTTGAGAGTGAATTCAGCCAGTCAGTGCTAACTCTCCACAGGTGATTTGCATAAGTCAGTAAAGGAACCTGCAGGTTTCCGTGGGAGCGATGCCCAAGGCAGGGCTCAGGCTTCGGGTTTATGCTCAGGGTTCGTGGAGTCAGGGAGCGACAGGTGGCCGAGTTACCTCTGGTGTCACAATGTTACTGCTCAGGTTCCTCTGCCTGCTGCACCACCTGGGCAGTGACTGTCAAGGGGAAGGTTTTGTGGATTTGAAACTTAGAAACCAGGAAGCGCAGGAGAGGACTGGCTTAGAGAGTTTGGCAGTAAAATGTAGGTTTTGTGGCAATATCCTGTGCAATTGCTACTGGATCCGGGACGGAGACAGCATTCCTGCCCCTCCCACCACCTCTTAGCTGGGCCTACATAAAAGAGACTAGCTAGAGTTTTGCACACTTGTTTGTTTGAGACTGAGCAAATAAGGCCCAACAGATTACTGCTAGGGTGAATTTTGCTGCCTCCTCTCCTTGACTAGAATACAAGCAGTTTCTGATTCTCTCAGATGAAGTAGTTCTTCTAAAATCAAGGGCAAGACCAATCAGTGGCTTTTTCACAACCCCCCCCCCCCCCGCCCCGAGATTTTTTTTATTCAAACTGGGTTTTTTAAATTTATATTGAAAAAGTTTTTTTTTTAAACTTATCCAGTATAAAATTTGAAATGATGACAAGTGATGTTAAGGCCTCTAGTTGCTCCAGCCTATTAAAGTAATTTAAATAACTACATATATGAAGAAGTCCATGTTTGCTGCCAAGTGTCAGAGGAAGTCAAAGCACTGAACTGTTGGAAGTCATTGCCTAAGAACCTGGGGGTCCAGAAGTTATTGAAACACTCAGCCAGATTTTGGCAGCACTAGCCTCTTCTGCGGGTGCAGAAAGAATATTTTCTTCATTCCAGTTGATGCAGCTACTTCATTCAAATGTAAGAAACTGATTGGGAGTTTGAAAAGGATGAAGGCTTCTTTTCCTCTTGTAATATATGAATAAAGGCTAGAGAGGAGGAGGTGTGAGCTACTACTTCTAAAATCTGGAAGGATGTTATGAGCAGGAACAATCAGTTCAGTGCACAAACTAGAGATACTTCTTTACCTCAGTTTGTTTGAAATGAAAACAAATGGTTCAGTCAACCTTTTTGTTTTTCTGTATCCTGCAAAACCAGCAAGTCAACATGTTTGAATGGATCCCTATTCCTAGCCTCATAGAAGACTAGGGTTGGAACAGACCTCAGGAGGTATCTAGTCCAACCCCTTGCTGCAGGCAGGACCAACCCCAACTTCATCATCCCAGCCAGGGCTTTGTCAAGCTGACCTTTAAAAACTTGTAAGGATGGAGATTCCACCACCTCCCTAGGGAACCCATTCCAGGGCTTCACCACCCTCCTAGTGAACTAGTGTTTCCTAATAGCCAAGCTAAGCCTTCCACAGTGCAACTTGAGACCATTGCTCCGTGTTCTGTCATCGGCCACCACTAAGAATTTCATGAGAATCAATCCCTCATTAGGAAAATCACTCAAAAATACAACTACAAAACATTTGGAATGAAATCAATCCACCCTGACCTGTAGTGTCTGGGGGTGTGGGCCTCTGAGGCTAGACTGAGACCCTCATTGGCTAGAACCACCCAGTGAGCCAGTAACAATATCCACTCCTGTTACCGTCCAAGCCACCGCAGTCCAAGGAACAGCTGAGGGCTGCGGGAGACAGAGGGGTGCTGAGAAGGTCTAACTCATGACTGCCAACCCAGAGATGTGTTATTGGCTTTGGATGGGGGACAAGGAGCAAATCCGTCAGTCACTACAACAGGTCCCACTCGGAGCCAGGGAGACTGGGAATCGAGTCCTGCTGGCACTGCCAGCTCTGGCTTTCTGGAGGAGGAGGAAGCCCCCAGCTCCCCTAGCTGACCCTGAGGCACCTTCTGGTCCCAAATGGAGGTGGCCCCGGGTACAGCTATGGAGTGTCCCAGGAGCGTTCCACTAGTGGCATTGTATTGTTTTCAAAGCCAGTTTCGATCGCTGGTTGCTACCCCTTGCCCTGCTGGCAGGGCATTGAGCGGCACCCGTTTCCGGCCACCTGGGTGCGGAGAGTGAGGAGGGTGAAGGGAGGAGCAACCCCGAGCATCTGTCATTCAGCTCCATCTGATCTAGAGTAAGTAAGTGGAGTTCTCCAGAGCCATCCCCCGTGTGGTGGGAATATCCCACAACTGGGGCTCCCGGCCCATCCCTTGTCAGGGTTTCTTCCCCAGGTGGAGGGTTCCTGTGCCCTGGGGTGGGATATGTCGGGAGGAAAAATTGCCTCAGCAGAGGGGAGGTGGGCAGGGGAGCAGGCAGGCTCGTTAATGAGAGGCTGCTTTGAAGCCAGACTCATGGCTGCTCCCCACTCCGTTCCAGGATGGAGCGAATAAGGCGGATGCTGAGGAGGAAGGCCGGGCACGGGGCTCCAGAGCCGGCAGCAAACATCAGGCAGCCTGCCCAGGAGGAGAGCGGCCCCTGTGTCCCCGCGGGCGGGGAAGAGGCTCGTGGCCAGGGGAAAGGGAGGAGCTGCTTCGCCTGCTGGAGGAGGCGAAAGACAGCAGCTCCTCTAGCTGACCCGGAGGCACCTTCTGGGCCGAAAAGGAAGTGGCCCCGAGTTCCGCTGTGGAGCAGAGAGCCAGGGGAGGGCAGGAGCCGGGGACGGCAGCTCTGGGGCTTCCACTGCAGGAAGCCAAGGAGCCAGGAGCTGTGCCCCAGGGCCCAGCAGGAGCCGCCAACCACCGTGGCAGCTGAGGGGCCTCCCGCCGGCCCCAGCCTGGCCCCGGAGGAAACTCCCGCCGGCCCCAGCCTGGCGACTCAGAAGCCTCCCGCCAGTCCCACTTTGGCGACTCAGAAGCCTCCCGCCAGCCCCAGCCTAGCCCCGGAGGAAACTCCCGCCGGCCCCAGCCTGGCCCCGGAGGAGCCTCCCGCCAGCCCCAGCCTGGCGACTCAGAAGCCTCCCGCTGGTCCCTCCTTGGCGACTCAGAAGCCTCCCGCCGGCCCCAGCCTGGCGACTCAGAAGCCTCCCGCCGGTCCCACTTTGGCGACTCATAAGCCTCCCGCCAGCCCCAGCCTAGCCCCGGAGGAAACTCCCGCCGGCCCCAGCCTGGCCCCGGAGGAGCCTCCCGCCGGCCCCAGCCTGGCGACTCAGAAGCCTCCCGCTGGTCCCACCTTGGCGACTCAGAAGCCTCCCGCCGGCCCCAGCCTGGCGACTCAGAAGCCTCCCGCCGGTCCCACCTTGGCGACTCAGAAGCCTCCTGCCGGCCCCAGCCTGGCGACTCAGAAGCCTCCCGCCAGCCCCAGCCTGGCGACTCAGAAGCCTCCCGCCGGCCCCAGCCTGGCCACTCAGAAGCCTCCCGCCAGCCCCAGCCTGGCGACTCAGAAGCCTCCCGCCGGCCCCAGCCTGGCCCCGGAGGAGCCTCCCGCCGGCCCCAGCCTGGCGACTCAGAAGCCTCCCGCCGGTCCCACCTTGGCGACTCAGAAGCCTCCCGCCGGTCCCACCTTGGCGACTCAGAAGCCTCCCGCCGGCCCCAGCCTGGCGACTCAGAAGCCTCCCGCCGGTCCCACCTTGGCGACTCAGAAGCCTCCCGCCAGCCCCAGCCTGGCGACTCAGAAGCCTCCCGCCAGCCCCTGCCTGGCGACTCAGAAGCCTCCCGCCAGCCCCTGCCTGGCGACTCAGAAGCCTCCCGCCGGCCCCAGCCTGGCCCCGGAGGAGCCTCCCGCCGGCCCCAGCCTGGCGACTCAGAAGCCTCCCGCCGGCCCCAGCCTGGCGACTCAGAAGCCTCCCGCCGGCCCCAGCCTGGCGACTCAGAAGCCTCCCGCCGGCCCCAGCCTGGCGACTCAGAAGCCTCCCGCCGGTCCCACCTTGGCGACTCAGAAGCCTCCCGCCGGCCCCAGCCTGGCGACTCAGAAGCCTCCCGCCGGCCCCACCTTGGCGACTCAGAAGCCTCCCGCCGGTCTCACCTTGGCGACTCAGAAGCCTCCCGCCAGTCCCAGCCTGGCGACTCAGAAGCCTCCCGCCGGCCCCAGCCTGGCGACTCAGAAGCCTCCCGCCGGTCCCAGCCTGGCGACTCAGAAGCCTCCTGCCGGCCCCGGCCTGGCGACTCAGAAGCCTCCAGCCGGCCCCAGCCTGGTGACTCAGAAGCCTCCCGCCGGCCCCAGCCTGGCACTAGTGGCGCCTCCTCCCAGGCCAGAGCAGGAGTTCAGTGACAGCACCAGCTCCGTATTCTCCTGCGGGTCCAGCAGCTCCTCCGTGGGGTCTGGGAGCCCTGTGTTTCGAGGCTCCCTCTTTGGAGGTGAGGGGAGACCCAGGGGAAAGGGAGGAGGACTGGGGCGGTGGGGGACTAGTAACACCCTGTGCCCATGGGCTCGCCAAGACGCCGGGACTGACCCACATGAGCCCCACTGACACCAGTGGGGGTGGCACAGCCACGCCCCAAGGCAGGGGATGCTGGGTGGAGTTGGGGAGCTCTGGCCTCCCCTGATCATGTTGGGGGGGGGCTGACTGCCACGGGGCCCTGAGGCTGATGGGGCTGAGGGCGTCTCTGGGAGGGGCAGGGTGGGGCCCTCGCCGCCATGGGGCTCCTTACAGAGAAAGGGGAAACATGGAGCCTTCTCTGTCCACTGCATCCCCCCAGCAGCAGAAGGGATTAAACTTTCTCCTTCCCTCCCTGGTGCAGACACCCCCAGCGCCCAGGTGTGGTGGGGTGAGGAGGAGGAGGAAGAAGAGGAGGAGGAGGAGGAGGATTCATCCCCCATCACGCCTCAGAAGCCTCCCGCCGGCCCCAGCCTGGCACTTGTGGCGCCTCCTCCCAGGCCAGAGCAGGAGTTCAGTGACAGCACCAGCTCCGTATTCTCCTGCGGGTCCAGCAGCTCCTCCGTGGGGTCTGGGAGCCCTGTGTTTCGAGGCTCCCTCTTTGGAGGTGAGGGGAGACCCAGGGGAAAGGGAGGAGGACTGGGGCGGTGGGGGACTAGTAACACCCTGTGCCCATGGGCTCGCCAAGGCACCGGGACTGAGCCACATGAGCCCCACTGACACCAGTGGGGGTAGCACAGCCACACCCCAAGGCAGGGGATGCTGGGTGGAGTTGGGGAGCTCTGGCCTCCCCTGATCATGTTGGGGGGGTGCTGACTGCCACGGGGCCCTGAGGCTGATGGGGCTGAGGGCGTCTCTGGGAGGGGCAGGGTGGGGTCCTGGCTGCCATGGGGCTCCTTACAGAGAAAGGGGAAACATGGAGCCTTCTCTGTCCACTGCATCCCCCCAGCAGCAGAAGGGATTAAACTTTCTCCTTCCCTCCCTGGTGCAGACACCCCCAGCGCCCAGGTGTGGTGGGGTGAGGAGGAGGAGGAAGAAGAGGAGGAGGAGGAGGAGGATTCGTCCCCCATCACGCCTCAGAAGCCTCCCGCCAGCCCCAGCCTGGCACTTGTGGCGCCTCCTCCCAGCCCAGAGCAGGAGTTCAGTGACAGCACCAGCTCCGTATTCTCCTGCGGGTCCAGCAGCTCCTCCGTGGGGTCTGGGAGCCCTGTGTTTCGAGGCTCCCTCTTTGGAGGTGAGGGGAGACCCAGGGGAAAGGGAGGAGGACTGGGGCGGTGGGGACTAGTAACACCCTGTGCCCATCCGACCATCCCCCAGCCGGGGCCCAATCCACCCACCCGGTATCTGAGCCCTTCCCAGCCAGGAAGGAAACTCCCCCCGAACACCCTGGGGCAGGGGAGCAGCCTCCCCGTCTGGCAGGTGGGAACTGAGATGCAGAGGAAGGGCTGTGGGCCTGGTCACACAATCCTGGGTGTAGATCTGGGAAGTGGACTGGGTCCCGGCCTAGAGCCTTTCCCCCAGGGGCACCTTCGCTTCTGCCCCTTTATTCTCCCCTCCGGCTAGGGGGTCTGAGAGTGTGAAATGAACAGGGAGGGTGACGGGGTCCTGGCACACAACCTGGATGGGAGCTCCCCTTGGCTTGGAGCCCAGGCTCAGAGACATCTTTGTCATCCCGCTGTCCTTCTGTTATTGCTAGGAAGGGAGTCCCCCGATGAGGGGTCTCCAGGCTCCAGTAAGTCATCCACATTCCCTCCCGCATGTACCCCCTGCCCTGCCCTGCCCTCCGGTTTCTCGCTGTTGACTCTGGCTGGACTCTTGACTCCGGTCTCTGGCTATGACTTTGGCGTGACCCTTCTTGGCTCCAGATTTGGGTTCTGAACCCCGGCTCAGTATTCTCCTTGCCTTTCTCTAGCCTCGCTCCAGGCCCTCCAGCCACCCGCTCCAGCCCTGCCTACTCCTCCTCGTGATCTTCCCCGACAACGGCAATTTCGACCACCCGGCTTCGACCTCCGGCGCAGATATGGACTCTGGCTCCGGATGGGCCTGCACATAGTCAACACCTGGCTGCAGTAGACAGGCCCCACCGTAAATCAAACCCCAACCCTGCCCCATGACCCCTTAGTCCCTCCCACCTGTCACCGGAAGTCCTGCCCCATGGGGGTATTACTTCGTGGTCAAGGCGGCCACATGACTGGAAGCCAGGTGTGTCATGTGACCCCTCTAAGAACTCCTCCCACCACCCTCTACCAATCAGGATGGGTTTCCTCCTGGAAGGACCACCCCAAGAGGAGATTTGACCAATCAGGGCGAGCTCTGGGGTGGGAGGGTGACCTATCCCGACGTGTGTCTTGTGACCCCTCTAAGAACTCCTCTCACTGCCCTCGACCAATTAGGATCGGTTTTGTCCTGACAGGACCACCCCAAGAGGGGATTCTGACCAATCAGGGCGAATTCTGGGGCAGGGTGACCCCTCCGGGAGTGGGCTGTTTGACCCCACTAAGAACTCCTCCCAGGGCCCTCTGCCAATCAGGGTGCAGCACCATCACCTCCTAAGTCCCAGTGCTGGACGGACGAGGCCATCTCTCACCAAGGACACATGGTTTAGAACTCGTGGGAAGGCTGCGGAGAGGAAACCTGGACTCCTTCACCACCCCCGTGAGAACTTCGGACTCTGTCTTCGCCCCGAGGGTCTTTGACCATCCGAGGAGAAAGCGCTACATCAGCGACAGTGCCGAGGAGGAGGAGGGAGCGACCGAGGGGAGCCCTTCGGCCCAGCCGTTGATGGACACGCCGGAACCCGAACCCAAAACCCAACTGCTTGTGAGACACCCCGATGAGCATGGTGGCCTCTCTTTGTTCACCCCCTTCGAGGTGGAATGCGACTGCGGCTCGGGGGAGTCACCGGCGCACAAGGTGAACACAGGTAAAGGAATGATTAAGTCAAGGGTGAAAGTAACTTCCAGGACTTCCCGGTACTGCCGGAGTACAGAGGGGGTGTGGCCTCAACCGGAAGGGGCGGGGCCTCTCAAGATTGAAAGGTCCTGTAGCATCGGCTGTGGCTGGGAGCCCCAGGGCCTTTAAATCCCCCCCGCAGCTCTGGCAGCTGGGTTCGAGCGTGGATTTAAAGGTCGCGGAGCTCCCATGGCTGTGGGGATCCTGAGCCTTCCCCGGCTGGAGCCAGGATTTAAAGGGCCCGGAGCTCCTGCCGCTGCGAAGAGCTCTCAGCCCTTTAATTCCCTGCCCCAGCCTGGGTGCTGGAGCTGCGTGGAGGGGAATGAAAGGGCTCTGGGATCTATGCAGCCACGGGGAGCGCTGAGCCCATTAAATCCCGGCCCCAGCCAGCTGCTGGAACTGTGTGGGGGCGGGGAGAGATTTAATGAGCTCTGGGTTCCCAGCAACCACCGGAGCTCTGAGCCCTTTAATTCCCGGCCCCAGCCCAGCTCCTGGAGCTGCGGGGGGAATTTAAAGGGCTCTGGGCTCCCCGCAGCCGTAGGGGTTCTGAGCCAGAGATGAAAGTAAGCCGATACGGGCCAGTACAGCGTAGCGGCAAGAGCCAGTACGCTGTGCCGGACCGCACCGGCTTCCTCAGCGGGGATTTAAAGGGCTCAGAGCTCCGGCGGCTGTGGGGAGCCCAGAGCCCTTTAAATCCCTCCTCCCCTCCCACAGCAGCTCCGGCAGCCGGTCTGGGGCTGGGAATTAAAAAGCTCGGTGCTCCCTGCAGCGGCAGGAGCTCTGGGCCCTTCAAATCCCGGCCCCAGCGCGGCAATGCTCTGGCTCCCCGCAGCCGTGGCAGCTCCGGGCCCTTTAAATTCACACCCGAACCCGGCTGCCAGAGCTGCGGGGGAATTTAAAAGTCTCTGGGCTCCCTGTAGCCACGGGAGCTCTGAGCCCTTTAATTCGCAGCCCCAGCCTGGCTTCCGGAGCTGCGGGGGGTATTTAAAGGTCTCTGGGATTCTGGCAGCTGTTGGATCTCCGAGCCCTTTAAATCCTGGCCCCAGCCCGACTGCTGGGGTTCCGGGGATAATTAAAGGGCTCTGGGCTCCCCGCAGCCGTGGGATCTCTGAAGCAGAGATGAAAATAAGCCATTACGGTCCAGTACGGCGTACCAGGAAGAGCCAATATGCCGTGCCGGACCGCACCGGCTTCCTGAGCAGGATTTGAATGTCTCAGAGCTTTGGCGGCTGCAGGGAGCCCAGAGCCCTTTAATTTTCCCCCGCAGCTCTGGCAGCCGGGCTGGGGCCAGATTTAAAGGGCTCGGTGCTCCCCGCAGCCATGGTAGCTCCGGGCCCTTCAAATCCACACCCGAATCCGGCTGCCGGAGCTGCAGGGGGAATCTAAAGGGCTCGGGGCTCCGTGGCGGCCTGAGCCCTGGGCCCTTTAATTTGCCCCTGAGCCCAGGGTTAATTTAAAGACCCTGCGGCTCCCAGCCATAGCCGATGCCTCAGGACCTTTAAATCTTGAGAGGCCCCATCTCTTCCGGTTGAGGCCACGCCCCCTCAGGATTCCAGCAGTACCGGTAAGTCCTGGAAGTCACTTTCCCCCCTGCTGTGAGCCCTTTAAATCCCAGCTCCAAGCCAGCTGCTGGAGCTGCATGGAGGGGAATTAAAGGGCTCTGGGATCTATGCAGCTACGGGGAGCACTGAGCCCATTAAATCCCGGCCCCAGCCCAGCTGCTGGAGCTGTGGGGGCAGGGGGGGATTTAAAAGGCTCTGGGTTCCCAGAAACTGCCGGAGCTCTGAGCCCTTTAATTCCCGGCCCCAGCCCAGCTCCTGGAGCTGCGTGGGGAATTTAAAGGGCTCTGGGCTCCCCGCAGCCGTAGGAGTTCTGAGCCAGAGATGAAAGTAAGCCGGTACGGGCCAGTACAGCGTAGCGGCAAGAGCCAGTACGCTGTGCCGGACCGCACCGGCTTCCTCCGCGGGGATTTAACAGGCTCAGAGCTCCGGCGGCTGCGGGGAGCCCAGAGCCCTTTAAATCCCTCCTCCCCTCCCACCGCAGCTCCGGCAGCCAGTCTGGGGCTGGGAATTAAAAAGCTCGGTGCTCCCCGCAGCGGCAGGAGCTCTGGGCCCTTCAAATCCCGGCCCCAGCGCGGCAATGCTCTGGCTCCCCGCAGCCGTGGCAGCTCCGGGCCCTTTAAATTCACACCCGAACCCGGCTGCCAGAGCTGCAGGGGAATTTAAAAGGCTCTGGGCTTCCTGTAGCCACGGGAGCTCTGAGCCCTTTAATTCGCAGCCCCAGCCTGGCTTCCGGAGCTGCGGGGGGTATTTAAAGGTCTCTGGGATTCTGGCAGCTGTTGGATCTCCGAGCCCTTTAAATCCTGGCCCCAGCCCGACTGCTGGGGTTCCGGGGATAATTAAAGGGCTCTGGGCTCCCCGCAGCCGTGGGATCTCTGAAGCAGAGATGAAAATATGCCATTACAGCCCAGTACGGTGTACCAGGAAGAGCCAATATGCCGTGCCGGACTGCACCGGCTTCCTGAGCAGGATTTGAATGTCTCAGAGCTTTGGCGGCTGCAGGGAGCCCAGAGCCCTTTAATTTTCCCCTGCAGCTCTGGCAGCTGGGCTGGGGCCAGATTTAAAGGGCTCGGTGCTCCCCGCAGCCATGGTATCTCCGGGCCCTTCAAATCCACACCCGAATCCGGCTGCCGGAGCTGCGGGGGGAATCTAAAGGGCTCGGGGCTCCGCGGCGGCCTGAGCCCTGGGCCCTTTAATTTGCCCCTGAGCCCAGGGTTAATTTAAAGACGCTGCGGCTCCCAGCCATAGCCGATGCCTCAGGACCTTTAAATCTTGAGAGGCCTCGCCTCTTCCGGTTGAGGCCACGCCCCCTCAGGATACCGGCAGTACCGGTAAGTCCTGGAAGTCACTTTCCCCCCTGCTGTGAGCCCTTTAAATCCCAGACCCAAGCCAGCTGCTGGAGCTGCATGGAGGGGAATTAAAGGGCTCTGGGATCTATGCAGCTACGGGGAGCGGTGAGCCCATTAAATCCCGGCCCCAGCCCAGCTGCTGGAGCTGTGAGGGCAGGGGGGGATTTAATGGGCTCTGGGTTCCCAGAAACTGCCGGAGCTCTGAGCCCTTTAATTCCCGGCCCCAGCCCAGCTCCTGGAGCTGTGGTGGGAATTTAAAGGGCTCTGTGTTCCCCGCAGCCATAGGAGTTCTGAGCCAGAGATGAAAGTAAGCCGGTACGGGCCAGTACAGCGTAGCGGCAAGAGCCAGTACGCTGTGCCGGACCGCACCGGCTTCCTCCGTGGGGATTTAACAGGCTCAGAGCTCCGGCGGCTGCGGGGAGCCCAGAGCCCTTTAAATCCCTCCTTCCCTCCCACCGCAGCTCCGGCAGCCGGTCTGGGGCTGGGAATTAAAAAGCTCTGTGCTCCCTGCAGCAGCAGGAGCTCTGGGTCCTTCAAATCCCGGCCCCAGCGCGGCAATGCTCTGGCTCCCCGCAGCCGTGGCAGCTCCGGGCCCTTTAAATTCACACCCGAACGCGGCTGCCAGAGCTGCGGGGGAATTTAAAGGGCTCTGGGCTCCGTGTAGCCACGGGATCTCTGAGCCCTTTAATTCGCAGCCCCAGCCTGGCTTCCGGAGCTGCGGGGGGTATTTAAAGGTCTCTGGGATTCTGGCAGCTGTGGGATCTCCGAGCCCTTTAAATCCTGGCCCCAGCCCGACTGCTGGGGTTCCGGGGATAATTAAAGGGCTCTGGGCTCCCCGCAGCCGTGGGATCTCTGAAGCAGAGATGAAAATAAGCCATTACAGCCCAGTACGGCGTACCAGGAAGAGCCAATATGCCGTGCCGGACCGCACCGGCTTCCTGAGCAGGATTTGAACGTCTCAGAGCTTTGGCGGCTGCAGGGAGCCCAGAGCCCTTTAATTTTCCCCCGCAGCTCTGGCAGCCGGGCTGGGGCCAGATTTAAAGGGCTCGGTGCTCCCCGCAGCCATGGTAGCTCCGGGCCCTTCAAATCCACACCCGAATCCGGCTGCCGGAGCTGTGGGGGGAATCTAAAGGGCTCTGGTCTCCGCGGCAGCTTGAGCCCTGGGCCCTTTAATTTGCCCCTGAGCCCAGGGTTAATTTAAAGACCCTGCGGCTCCCAGCCATAGCCGATGCCTCAGGACCTTTAAATCTTGAGAGGCCCCATCTCTTCCGGTTGAGGCCACGCCCCCTCAGGATTCCAGCAGTACCGGTAAGTCCTGGAAATCACTTTCCCCCCTGCTGTGAGCCCTTTAAATCCCAGCCCCAGCCCAGCTCCTGGAGCTGCGGTGGGAATTTAAAGGGCTCTGTGTTCCCCGCAGCCATAGGAGTTCTGAGCCAGAGATGAAAGTAAGGCGGTACGGGCCAGTACAGCGTAGCGGCAAGAGCCAGTACGCTGTGCCGGACCGCACCGGCTTCCTCCGCGGGGATTTAACAGGCTCAGAGCTCCGGCGGCTGCGGGGAGCCCAGAGCCCTTTAAATCCCTGCTCCCCTCCCACCGCAGCTCCGGCAGCCGGTCTGGGGCTGGGAATTAAAAAGCTCGGTGCTCCCTGCAGCAGCAGGAGCTCTGGGCCCTTCAAATCCCGGCCCCAGCGCGGCAATGCTCTGGCTCCCCGCAGCCGTGGCAGCTCCGGGCCCTTTAAATTCACACCCGAACCCGGCTGCCAGAGCTGCAGGGGAATTTAAAAGGCTCTGGGCTCCCTATAGCCACGGGAGCTCTGAGCCCTTTAATTCGCAGCCCCAGCCTGGCTTCCAGAGCTGCAGGGGGTATTTAAAGGTCTCTGGGATTCCCGCAGGCGCGGGATCTCCGAGCCCTTTAAATCCTGGCTCCAGCCTGACTGCCAGATCTTCAGGGGGTAATTAAAGGGCTCTGGGCTCCCCGCAGTCGTGGGATCTCTGAAGCAGAGATGAAAATAAGCCATTACGGACCAGTACGGCGTACCAGGAAGAGCCAATATGCCGTGCCAGACCGCACCGGCTTCCTGAGCAGGATTTGAATGGCTCAGAGCTTTGGCGGCTGCAGGGAGCCCAGAGCCCTTTAATTTTCCCCCACAGCTCTGTCAGCCGGGCTGGGGCCAGATTTAAAGGGCTCGGTGCTCCCTGCAGCCATGGTAGCTCCGGGCCCTTCAAATCCACACCTGAATCCGGCTGCCGGAGCTGTGGGGGGAATCTAAAGGGCTCTGGTCTCCGCGGCAGCTTGAGCCCTGGGCCCTTTAATTTGCCCCTGAGCCCAGGGTTAATTTAAAGACCCTGCGGCTCCCAGCCATAGCCGATGCCTCAGGACCTTTAAATCTTGAGAGGCCCCATCTCTTCCGGTTGAGGCCACGCCCCCTCAGGATTCCAGCAGTACCGGTAAGTCCTGGAAATCACTTTCCCCCCTGCTGTGAGCCCTTTAAATCCCAGACCCAACCCAGCTGCTGGAGCCGCAAGGGCTCTGGACTCCCTACAGCTGCCAGAGCTCTGAGCCCTTTATATCCCCGCCGAGGAAGCCGGTGCGGTCCGGCACGGCATACTGGCTCTGGCTGGTACTCCGTACTGGCCCGTACCAGCTTACTTTCACCTCTGGATTAAGTGACGGTCGAGGTCGTGAGACGTTCCATAGAGCTCTCCTGGCCGCAGTGCCCATGACGGAAGGTGGTACGTTCCGTTCCGCCATGACATTCATAAACACATCCCATCTTTAAGGTCCATGTCTGCTAGGAACTGAGCGCGTCTGGGTCACGGCCCAGACTAAGTCGAGCATGTTAGAACCATTAACCACAGAGCCTTTGTACACAAAAGCCCCTTTATCGTTCCATGAAGAGAGATTTGTAGCCTGGCCCAGCTTCTTTAGCAGTACGAATGCATTTTTCTTAGAACGCTTCTTCACGTTATCCAGCACCTGCTGAGCAACAGACTCTGAGCTCTTTGGTGTTTCTGGGGGGTTGCAGTTACATTCTGTCCCTGTTCTGGTAGATACAGACTGATTTTCACTTTCTCCGCGTCGCTCAGCTTCATGTACATTAGGCACCTTTGAAGCTCGGCGCTGTAAGGTTTAGCCTTTTAGTATTCGGCTCAGTCAGTTCTTTGAAGAACAGACTCGTTTCAGCATCCAGTAAGTGAGTTGTGGTCGGTCGTTATGCCCCCTGAGGATACAGAGGTCACCAGTGTTCTGAGCGAAGCGTCAGATTTTTCCCAACTCTCTTTAGAATGCCGTTTTTTAGCCCCCCCGCCCGCCCTCTGGGGACACAGCGTCCATCAGTTTTCTGAATGAACCATCAAACTGTTCCCAAATACTAGAATATAGGGGAGCGGTGACGAGCTTATGGTTTTGGGAGAATGGTTTGTCAGTCCTTGGTGTTTTATTCACAACCCCTAGAGCGCATGCTCCGGGTTTGTGAATGTGTGTGGTTCTGCGCACGTTCAGAGTCCCTCGAGCGCATGCTCCGGGTCTGTGAATGTGTGTGGTTCTGCGCATGTTCAGAGTCCCTCGAACGCATGCTCCGGGTTTGTGAATGTGGGTGTTTTCTCAGGGTTTGCTGTGGCAGTGGCTGCTGAGGAACTGGAGTTGTGGTTGTTGTTTACCAGAGTCTTGTTTTGCCCTTGGGTTTGCCGGATATGAGGTTTGGACTGCCCGGATGCTTCATCTGCACTCTTGTGCTGTTTTGCGTTGTTAAAAGTCTCAAAGCAGATTCCTGGTTCTTTGGCGGTTCTGGAGGAGGTGTCCTTGTAGCGCGGACTAAGCGTTGTCAGAAAAGTTGCCCATGCCTATGGGGGGTGGGGGGAACCATTTTACAAAACTGAACTTTACCATCTTTCTCACCCACACCTATGTATTCACTTCAAATACAAAACCTCACAGAACAACCCAACCAATAAGCAATATATATTTACTGGGCTTCTTCCATCCATCAGTCACTGATGCTGGTGAATTTTCCCTTTCAGCTGTCTCGTTCCCTTTTCTTCTGAGCTTGTTTTCCCTCTGCTCTAAGGATCTCTCATGTTTTCACCGTACTGTGGAGCAAACAGCATTATTATAAAACACATGAAACCGTCTTGTAAACTTAAAAACTAAATATTCATTAGGGTGTTTTTCTGTTTAAAAAGTCACAGCTTTAAAACAAATCATCCAGTTCAGGCTGTACGAGAAACACCGGTTTTGAGTTTATTTCTACCACTTAAAACATAAACCAAAAAACAACAAACAAAAAAACAAACAACAAAAACCTCAAAAACATTTTTTTAAAATACATCTCATTTTGCAGAATAAAAACCAAACTGCTTTTAAAATCCATTTTAAACCACATTTTGCACAGGAAAAAACCTTGTTGGTTTGAAACAAACCAAGTACTTTTAAAACCCTACACCTATGCCTTGCCCAGACCCCTTTCACACACAAATTAGCAGCTTTAGAAACACACTAAACCAAGTTTGCCTCCATATACTTTTCAATAACTCCCACCCCCCCATGCATTTAAAAGTCAGTTGCAAAAAAGTTCCCTTTCACTAAGGGATCAAGTGTTGCAGGCACATGCTTGTCCCGTTCCCCCATGTGTGTTTGGGCCTTCAGGTTAAAGAACAAGCAAAAACGTTAGTTACTATTACCACCAAATCCCTATACAAACTGTGCAATACTTAAAGATTTTTAAAACAGTATTAAGCACAACTATAGTTAAAATGGTTTTTACCTTGGCCTGGTGGTGAACTGCAGCTTAACGTTCTGGGTCCATGCTAAGCAGATCACGCTGCAATGAAGATAGGCACCATGATTTTCCTAAGACAGCCTGGGCAAAGAGTGGCATTATACAATGTATAGTTTCAGAGTTCAAGCCAGCCAGCCCTACCTCTGTCTGCCGTCCAGCAGCCTTCCAAGAAAGTTTCTGTTGAAAAGGACAGTCTCCAACAGACCTGAGGTTTTTAGACCATCTTAGCCCATTGCACAAACAGACTTCAGCATAGTAGCTAGCAGGTTAATTTAATCCCCACGGCTCTGAACTAATAGATCCTTAAGGACTTTAGGCACCCCTCCCGCAGCACCCCCTGTGGTGATCTGGGATGGGGGAACCAAGCTGTCTGCACAACAGGGCTTTTTTTTTCTTTTTTCCTTTTTTCTGTAAGTTAAAAGAAATGTTTCTGTGGGGCCTTCTTAGAGTATTGAACAGTCCCCATTTCCAAGCGGGGGGCCCTTTGCAGATATCAATGAATGTCTTGGGGCTTGGGTTTTTTTTTTTTAAACACGTTTCTTTCATGCTTAAAGTTTGGGGTGGGGGTGTTTTCTAGAAAGAATGACCCAGAGCATTCGACCAACTCCAGGGCCATATTTAATCTGTCCAATAGTGTTCCACCAACTCCTGGGGTCATATTGAAACTGTCTAATTGAGTTCTGCCAACTCCAGCAGTTATATTGAAACTGTCCAATAGCATCTGCGAATTCCTGAGGTTTTATTTCATTTCATATTAATCAGAACTCACCATCCACCCCCACCCACCCCCATCAAATTTAACCCTATGGCAACAAGGGTAAGTAATCGCAGTCACCCTGGCTATTCAGTGGGGGGGGGGGTTAAACCCACTCAGTTCAACAGGATAAGTCAACTGTATTGTACTCAAACACAGGTCTGAACAGCCTGCTTGTTTTATTGTAAGCACATTTCTTAGGATTTTCCCCCCACCCACAACATACATTTCAGCTTTTTGCTGTAAATGGGTCACTTTTACACTCAACACCCACAAGCGCTAGCTTCTCACAAACAATTGATTTTTTATTTAAAAGACATACAGCTCCTTGAAACCAAGCCAAGATGCTTCATTAACACTTTTAGCTCATTTAAGGGCCAAAGGCCTTTGAACAGAAACACAGATAGTCACAAAGCCCGTTTCAATAGGGTTTATTTTAAAATTTACAGCTACCAAGTTTTCTATTGCGTGTTTGTCCCCTCACCATTCTCTAGCTGAATCCTTTTAGATTCCTTACAAATAGTCTTTTCCTTAAGCAGGAATCTGTAACTTTTTGTGCAGACTAGACGGCCAATATCACGCCGTGTCGTGGATAAATGACCCCGCGTTGTGTTTGGATCAGAATCACACGAGGCCCCTTTATTACGAGCATGCCGGGGGCGGGGACCAGCGAACTGGCTTACCCCTGAATAGAGATTTTTCAACAGGTTTTATAGCAAAAACCCCATAATTTGTGGGTCCTTGTTCACATGATTGCCATAACTGGAGAAATGCTGTGCAAGTGAGTGAGTGGAGACCCTGACTGTGTTTTAAAGAAAATGAACCAGAAGGTGCCTGCAATTTTTTCACTCCAGCTGTAAGCAGGTTATTTTCTTTAAAACACAGTCAGGGGCTCCACTCAACTGCACAGCATTGAACAAGGTCCCCCCTTGCACTAAATGTTCTTGGCTTAGGCACAGACATTGCACAGCAGAACCTCTGGCAATCACAGTGTTTAATCAGCTTTCCAAACCCAGCTCAGCAAATAGGCCCCAGAGCTTGTGGTTTATATCCACTAAAGTGCAAGACACTCAGTCGTGGGGCTGTTGGCGTGGCGCATCTGTGACACGGCCCTTGCAATCTTCACAAAGCTTTTCCCTCAGGCAGTGCTTAAGGGCAGCATAAACAGCAACGCGTACAATAGTCTGCGTGACTTTTTTACGCTCACGACGTGGCACTGGCTGAGTTAGTTCTATGCCAAGCCTCCTCCGAAACCCCTCATGACCATCATCCGCAGAGTCCTCTTCAACAATTTGTATCGGCATTGAGCAAAACCGAGGTGGGCCCAGTTCATCTTCCCTGCTTGATGCAACGCTGTCCAGGGCTTCCAGGCCGTCTAGAAAGGCATTGTCGAGCTGTTGAGAGATTTTCAGAACAGAAACAGTGTAAGCGCCACAGTGTTTGTTTTTAGATTTACACAACTCCTGGTTCCTTACCCGTTAAGAAGCGATTGCTTCTTAATCATTCATTTACCTGTGTGACGTCTTTACCATTCACCTTGTCCACCGGTGACTCCCCCCAGCCTCAATCGCATTCCACCTCTAAGTGGGTGGACAAAGAGAGGTCACCATGCTCATTGGGGTGTCTCACAAGCAGTTGGGTTTGGGGTTCTGGTTCCGGTTTATCCATCAATGGCTGGGCCGAAGGGCTCCCCTCAGTCACTCCCTCCTCCTCCTCGGCACTGTCGCTGATGTAGCGCTTTCTCCGCGGATAGTCAAAGACCCTTGGGATGAAGACAGTCTGAAGTTCTCACGGGGATGGTGAAGGAGTCCAGGTTTCCTCTCAGCAGCCTTCCCACGATTTCTAAACCATGTGTCCTTGGTAAGAGATGGCTTCATCTGTCCGGCGCTGGGACTTAAGGGGTAATGGTGCTGCACTCTGATTGGCAGAGGGCCTTGGGAGGAGTTCTTAGTGGGGTCATACGGCCCACTTCCGGACGGCTCACCCTGCCCCGGAATTCTCCCTGATTGGTCAAAATCTCCTCTTAGGGCAGTCCTATCGGGTCAAACCCATCCTAATTGGTAGATGGCGGTGGGAGGAGTTCTTAGAGGGGTCACACGACCCACTTCTGGATGGGTCACCCCACCTCGGAACTCACCCTGACTGGTCAAATCTCCTCTCAGGGTGGTCCTTCTGGGATGAAACCCATCCTGATTGGTAGAGAGTGGTGGGAGGAGTTCTTAGAGGGGTCACATGATACACCTTGCTTCCAGTCATGTGGCCACCTTGACCCCGGAGTTAAACCCCCCATGGGGCGGGACTTCCGGTGACAGGTGGGAGAGACTAAGGGGTCAACGGGTAGGGCTTGGGAGGGTCAAGGGGAGGGGTTAGGGTTTGATTGATGGTGGCCTTCCTGATGGTGGATCTCCCTGCGTACAGTCATGAAAACCAGTCCTAAGAGCAGGCCCTTTTGGGGAAGAAGAAATGTGGGACTCTGCTACGCCTCTCTTTAGACAATCAGCTCCTGAACAAAGTGATCATTTGAAACCATTACCCTCTGCTGCCACAAAAAAAAAGTGCCACAGAAACGTCAATCAAATCTCCAGAAATTCACAAAATCGTAGGTAGCCAGCCAGAGATGCCAAATATGACAAACAGGGTTCAAAGCCGAAAGGAAGTCCCTGTTTCGATGGAGTCTCTGGTTAAACCCAAAAAACAAATAAAGATAGCGGTATGGAATGTTCGAACAATGTATGAAACAGGGAGAACAGCATTAGTAACAAAGGAAATGAGAAAATATGGTATTAACATCCTTGGGATCAGTGAGATGAGGTGGAAGGACACTGGTATGTTAACACTGGACTCTGGTGAGACAATTTTTTATTCAGGACGCACAGATGGATATCACCATGAAGGGGTGGGCATCCTTGTCGACAAACAGACGAGAAAGAGTTTGTTAGGATGGAGTCCTGTTACCTCCAGAATAATAAGAGCGAGATTCTTCTCCAGATATGCGAAGACCACCATCATCCAATGTTACGCACCTACTGAACAAGCCGAGGAAGAGGAAAAAGACTTGTTCTATATCAGACTTCAGGAAGAGATACTTAAGACCCCATGCCACGACATCCTGATTTTGATGGGCGACTTCAACGCTAAAGTCGGTTCCAATAACGACGGGTATGAAGCATGTATGGGGCGGGAAGGAGTTGGAGAGAGAAATGATAATGGTCAACGATTTGTAGATTTATGTCCTGAGAATGGACTGGTGATAGGTGGAACAATTTTCCAACACAAGACAATACACAAGTTGACGTGGATATCACCGGATGGGAAAACCAGGAACCAAATTGATCACATTGCGATCAATCGAAAGTGGAGAGGGTCGTTGTTGGACACCAGAGTATCAAGAAGTGCAGATGTAGGTGGCGATCATCACCTTGTATTGAGTAAGCTTCAGATAAAACTGAGAAAGACGAAGAAAGTTTATGGGCAACAAATTTTCAACTCAAGGAAGTTGAAAGAACCGTCGGTAAAGGCACAGTTCATACTGGAGCTCTCGAAAAAGTTTCAACTTCTAAATGATTTGCAAACTGGTAATATACATACTATTTGTGATAACGTTGAGAAGGTATATGCGGAGGCCAGCAAGACAGTGCTTGGCTATGAGAAAAGAGCGCAGAAAGTATGGATTTCAGATCATACATACATATTCATTGAGGAGAGGAAGATAACAAAATTACATATGCTGACTGGAAGTGGTGAACAACAGAAAGCTGCGAATGAAGAATACAGGGTGAAAAACAAGGCTGTGAAGAGAAGTGTTCGAAAAGATAAAAGGGATTATATTACCAGTCTGTCAAGAGAGGCACAATCAGCAGCCGTGCGGGGCGACAAAGAACTGTGTATAGAATCACGAGGACTTTGACAGGAGGGTTCAGCAATAGGTCAACAGCAGTTAGAGGAAAGGATGGGAGAATATTGATAGAAGAGAAAGAACAAATTAATCGATGGGCAGAGCATTTTCGAGAGACTCTAAATAGACCAAATCCTGAAGAGGTAGCTGAAATAGAGGAACCGAGTTTTCAGATGGAGGTGGAACAAGGGCCTATCACAGAGCGAGAGATAGAAGAGGCCATTAGACAGACAAAAGAAAATAGGGCACCAGGCGAAGACAGAATGACCGCAGAAATGCTAAAAGCCGACCTGAATATGAGTGCCGGGATTCTAGAGGAGCTATTCAACAAGGCATGGGAAGAAGAGAAAGTACCTGAAGCATGGAAGAAAGGTATCATTGTGAAATTACCAAAGAAGGGTGATTTGTCTTTGTGTGATAATTGGAGAGGTATAAACCTGTTACCAGTGCTCGGGAAGGTTTTCTGCAGAGTCCTGTTACAGAGAATAAGACAAGCAGTAGAAGAGGTCCTGAGGGAAGAACAAACAGGATTTAGGAGTGGGAGAGGATACGTTGATCAGATATTTGTATTACGTATGATAATGGAACAATCCCTTGAATGGAACTCGCCACTGTTCATTAACTACCTTGATTTCGAGAAGGCATTTGATAGCGTCCACCATCCATCTCTCTGGAATATCCTAAAAACATATGGATTCCCTCCGAAAGTTATTAACATCCTCAAAGATATGTATGCCGATGATAAATATTGTGTTCGCCATGAAGGACAGCGGAGCGAGTGGTTCCATGTGAGAACGGGAGTTAGACAAGGATGTGTTATTTCACCCATCCTATTTCTTGTGGTTATAGACTGGGTGATGCGGAAAGCCACCGAAGATAGGCCAAGAGGGATCGCATGGGGACCCTCTGGTTATATTGAAGATTGTGACTTTGCGGATGACATCGCCCTGATTTCAAGCTCTCAGATGGACCTTCAAGAGAAGACTGATAGAGTAGGTAGAGCAGCAAGGTGCGTGGGACTTAATATCCACACCGGTAAGAGCAAAACAATGAAAGTAAAAACAGCCAGCTCAACGAAGACAGTAGTATGTGACGTAGAATTGGAGGAGGTGAACGATTTTAAATATCTTGGTAGTTACATATCAGCTGATGGTAATATTCAGAAGGAGATATCTACCAGAATTGGTCTTGCAGCAACTGCATTCTATAGACTTCAGAACATTTGGAGGCCGGCCATCTTGCAAGTGAAAACCAAGGTAGAGATCTACAGGTCGAACGTCCGCTCTATGTTGCTTTATGCGGTGGAAACATGGAGGACCAAGAAGAAGATAGAAAGTCGGCTTTGGGGTTTTGAAGGAAGGTGTATTAGGCGAATTCTTAACATACACTGGCCGCAGCGTATCACCAATGTTGAAGTGAGCCGATTAACGGGCATTAACAACATAGTGGATGAAGCCAAACAACGAAGATGGAGATGGTTGGGGCATGTGTTGAGAATGGGTGCTGATAGACACCCTCATATTGCCCTACAATGGACACCACAAGGAAGAAGGAGGAGAGGTAGACCATTGGGGACGTGGCGAAGGACCATTGAAGAGGAAATGAAAGGCATGGGAATGAAGTGGGATGAAATTTGCTGCCTCGCTCAAGATCGAAACGAATGGAGGAGAATGGTTGACGCCTTATGCTCCACCGGGAGTGAATAAGAGGAAGAAGAGCCTCTGCTGCGAATCCCACAATTGTTGGCTCACAGGAAATCTGCAAAGGGTTTCATCAAACTTCCTCTGCAAGGATTTCCAATCTAAGGCTCGTTTGGGCAAGGGACAAATGGAAGACAGATTTCAAAACACACGATGGACATTTTAACGGTCTGATATGCTATTTGAGCTAACTAAGGGTCCCCTGACCTTGAAACACTTAATCAGTGATGTATTTGGGGACAGTGTCATCTATTGGGGTGACATACGTCTCTTTTTGGAGAACCCAGAGCAGCACGCGCAGCACATCCGAACCTGGAGAGGTTTCGGCTGCATGGTCTCAACGCAGAATTGGAAAAGCGGAACCTCCAGCCAACTCTCCACAGAGTTTTGGGGGTACATCCTCTCCCCAGAAGATGTTATGATTGATGCAAATAAGGTGGAAGCCATTGATAAATGGGGCAAAGTTGGAAGTCCTCAAGAAGTGCAGCGTTTCCTAGACTTCACTCATCCTGTGAAATCGAGACATGCTGGCTCTCAGTGAAGCTTAGACGGAAAACCACGCACCCCACACAGAGGTTGGAACCACCCACTCCCAGGTTGTCCTGAGGAGCCATGATTTCTCCAGGAGCTGGGGAAAGGGCACCGGGATCAGCCTCTCAAAGGTAGGGGAGGGTCGTGTGAGGAGAGGGTCTAAGAGAGGAGGAGCGTGGGCTAGGCTCTGTATTTGGGCTTGGCAGGGATCGAGAGAAGGGAGAGGGCCGTTAGAGGGCAATGCGAGGTGGGAGGGGGGTCGGAGATGGGGGCAAGGCCTGAAAAGTTCAGCTGCTTTAGATCAATTGTGCCAGAGAATCACTGGTTGAAGTGACTGAAAGCTCTGAGCTGGGGCTGGCCAAAATCCTCCTCCTCAGATGGGAACATCCCAAAAGTCTGTAGAAGCTCAGCCTCTGAGGTGAACGTTGTGGCCCTAACCTCTCTCTGCTCTGTACCTCACAGGATTCCAGCCGGCTGTTCCAATCCAGGAGGAAAACTGTGCCACCGAAGTCTCCCAGCACCTGGGCAGTGAAATGCCACTTAACCCTGCTGTGATGCACAGACCTTGCCCTGGCTGGCTGCACAGGGCTGAATTTCACCCCGTCAGAGTGTAAGGAAATAATTGTCTGAAAGCCTTTTTCTTTTTGGATGTCTGTCTAGTGGGAAAGAACCATGGGGATTTTTACCTGTTTTGCTCCTATGCCTGGTGCTTCAATGATGCAGAGACGTGCTGATGCATTGGTTGATTTCCCCACCTTTTAATCTACTCTCTTCTTCTCTTTTAACAGGTATTCTAAGGGCCCCCCCCCGTGCATCATATGGGCATTCTTGAGTGTGTAGATTGCATCAGACCTGCACCTGAATAATTAATAGTGACTGAAATATGCAGACACTAAAGTTCTGCAGCCAAATTCTCAGAAACCTTCCTCTTCAATGTAAGATCAGGATTTTGGTTTCAATTTATTTTTATTTAAAAAAAAAGTGCTAAGCAGATGCTACACTGTAAGAAGAGGAAAGAGAATCAAAAACTGAAAGATTGTTACTAAAACCAATGAACAACTGCAGAGAGTGGAGACCCGGCAAAGCAAACAAATGAATACTGTGAGTAAATAACCTGAAAGCAAATGGGGAAGAAAACCTCATCTGGGTAATTGTGGCTCTTGGGACAAAAATTGGGTTCCTGGTACGTAGCCTGGCTGAGATCATCCCTTTTCCCTGGGATTCAAATGTCATTCTCTGTGTGGTGTCCTTATTTTATTCCTATGAAAAAGATCCCCAAAGGAGATGTAAGGATTCGGAACTCTAATGTCTGCCAGAAGCTTCAGCCACCTTCACAGGTAGAAGTCACTGGCTTTCCTACAATGCCACTAGTGCTCTTTCTGCTTTCCAGGTCTGCTCCCTTCAGCAGGACAGAGACACCCCTTAACCCCCTGAGTCCTGATTTCCTGCCATTCAAGGGGCTGAGGGTTTGCATTGCCCCCACCCCCACCATCAGAGACTTTTCCTATGGGAATCTCCCCAGAGCAGGGGAGAAATCTGTTCTTCCGTTAGAACCAGTCTGCTCAGTAAATCCACCCACACTGACCTCATCTCAGATGCTTTGTTTATCTGAGATTAGTGGTATCTTTGGAAAACCCTTAGCGTGTCGAGGTGTGAGGTGGAGCAGGGAATACAGGAGCACCAGCAGATTCCCCTGAAGAACACCACCCTGTCTTTCTCTGATCAGGCTAGGGCTCACCGTCCATTGCGGAGGTGAAGACCAGATGAGAGCTGCTGGATTGACCTTGATGTGCCATGTCCTTGTGTGGATGAAGGACCTCCATCTCAGGGATGGCCAGCAGCAGATGTAACACATGTGTCCAGGAATGGGCTAAATAACCTACATTGAGAGGTAGGTAAAATCGTGGCCACATGTAGACATCACAGGAATTGGTGGGGATTGACCCAGGGTCCTTCAGCACAAGCCCCTCTCACTCACTGTCAACAAATCCAGCTCCACTCACTAGACCACACCCCATTCCAGAGCCCCAGATCCCAGGAGCCCTGATTCTCAGACCCAGGCCTCACATCACAAGGCCAAACCTCCTCCCATTCTGTGCCCTGTAGAAGGGACCATTGGCAAAAACCTCCTCTACATTCCCCCTGTCAGAGACTGCGGCCACGGGTGACAAGTGAATGAGCTGAGATCTCCCCTGTGGGAATCCGAGGGGCTGCACATTGGGGGTTTCACAGGGATGGCCTCTGGCAGCCATTGACAGAGTGTTCCTGGGAGGAGATTTTCCATCTTTAACAAAGGGTTTCTGTTCCCCCAGATCTCAGCCGCCCAGCAGAATGCGGGAGAGCCGAGTGCTGATGGGCTAGAGGGTCCCAGGAGTCGCTGTGCAGCAGGGGCAGTGTCTGCAGTCACCATGGGCCACACCCTGCGCTCCAGACAACCCAGGCTGGTTCCCTGGATTGCAAAGGGGACTTTAGCTTGTGGAATTGGTGCTGGTGCCTGTGTCCACAACTGGGATGTTTTCATGAGGGTACTCCATGGTCCATGAAGCGCCATGCAAGCAAGGGGAGAATGGACATTAGAGAGCAAGGCCGGTGCCTTTGCAGGGCTGCTGCAGTCGAACATCCACAGCCAGAAGAGAGACGATGGGAAACTCGCTTCAATGGCTGGCCACAGCCACAGCAGCTGTCTCATAAAGCTCTGCTCATCCTCCAGCCAACAGAGGCAGGACGAAGAGCCACACTGGGAGAGCCTGATTTGCAATTAGCAAGACGTGGTTTTTTCAGTGGATTATGCTGCCCTGACCGTCTATTTCCTGCAATGTGCACATCCAGCCTCCCTGGCTGACCTCAGTGGGAGCTAGGTTCTCCGTGCCCATAGGACAGGGCTGGCCTTACCATGAGGCGAACTGAGGCGGCTGCCACAGGTGCCAGACTGTGGGCGGGCGCCACTAGGATCCAGAGTGTAGAAAAATTGTGTCTGGTGCTGGTGCATATGTTTTCTCGCTGCTGTAGATGCACAGAGATGGTGGAGTGCTGTGCTGGAGGAAGGGGGCCCAAGAGACATAACAGACAGGCAGGAGAAAAGGGGAGAGGGAATAACAGAAAGCAACAGGAGCTTCAGGGAGAGAGAGGAGGAGGAGCCTCTTATGTACCTCTTGAGCACCCCCAGGAGCTTGGACTGATTAACACCAGCTTCTCAGGGAGCTTCCTATTTCCTGAAGTAGTAGGAGCCGGTTAGGCCCTTAAGAGGCTGATATTTTCCCTCACTCAGGCCCTGCTACCAGCCTGCTTCTTTGTCCCCTTCAACTGAGTGTTGAGAGCCACTCAAGCTGGCACAGAACAGCCGTCATGAGTGAAAGCAGAAAACGCCCCTCTGGGGCAGCATTCAGAAAAAGAAAGCAATCAAAAGAAGCTTTTCTGTCTAAGCAGGAAGGAGCTCTCCCGAGATACAGAGACACAAATGTTCACGGTGAGCCTTCCATCCCCAATGAGGATGTGAGTGGTGAGGAGATGCCTGATCTTCCAGTTAGTCAGAGTGCAGGCGACCTGGCGGCTACTGCAGCATCCATATCTCCATCCCAAATGGATGTAAACCATGCACATGCCTGAAGAAAAGTGTAGATCAGAGAAGAGTGTGGTGGAGGCACAAGAAACAGCTGCTGCTGAGTTTAGTTCCTTAAGTCTAGATGATCCAGGACTGTGGACCCACCTGAGCAGTAGCCTGAGGGACTTCCTTGTACTGCATGGGCCACAGCGAGTGAAAAACTTCATGTTCCCCAAAGACAATGAAAACAGAAGCTTCCATCCAATACATTCCTGGTGTGAAATCCCCAATGGTGACAAAGTGGAGAGGTCATGGCTTAGGTACTCAAAAACCCAGAATACTGCATCCTGTTTTTGTTGCAAACTCCTCCAGTCTAACGTTCCAGCCACATTGCGTTCTACAGGAACAAAGGACTGGAAAAATCTGGCTAGAAATGTGGCATGCCATGAGAAGGCAGCAAATCACCAGAGAGCATCTCATAGGCGGAAAGAGCTTGAGATGAGCCTAAGGGTAAAGTCCACCATAGATGATCAGCATCAAGAGAAGATTGCATCAGAGTCTCTTTACTGGCAAAATGTTCTGAAAAGGCTCATTGCCATTGTGAGAATGCTGCTACCCAAAACCCAGCACTGTGTGGCACTTCAGATCAGCTACATATGCCAAACAATGGAAACTTCCTTAAAATTGTGGGGCTGATGGCTGAGTTTGATGCCATAGTTGTCATTATGGAGGATAATGCTATGACAGGAACTGTTCTTGGGAGAACAGTAGCAGAGGGAAATGGAATCACCAGAAACATACTTAACTTCAAATTTCTGTGTGGCTTAGTGTTGTGGCATGACATACTGTTTGAAATAAATGTTGTAAGCAAGAGACTCCAAGTTGTTGACCTTGATATATCTGGCGCAATGGAACAACTGGACAAAGCAAAATCAGACCTACAGTCTGACCGGTCAGATGAGGGATTTCAAACCGTTCTGAAGAGTGCACAGAAGTTGGCAGAGGAACTTCACACTGAAGCTATTTTCCCACCCATTCAAGAATACAAGAGTCACCGAAGAAGAAGACATTTTGACTACGAGGCAGGGGATAATCCCATAAGAGACCCCAAACTGAAAGCCCTTTCAAGTTACATTTCAGCGGGATCTACTCCAAAGTCTGTTCTGGAATATATGTGCACAAATAAGATGACCAGCCTCTTTCCAAATGCTTTTGTTGCTCTGCACATACTTCTATCACTTCCTGTAACAGTTGCCACTGGAGAACGCAGCTTCTCTAAGCTGAAGTTAATAAAAACACGTCTACACTCCACAATGACACAGGTCAGCCTTGCATCCATCTCAATAGAGCGTGAGCTGGCCCAGACGGTGGACATGCAGGAAGCAGAAGCAGTTCAAATCTTTGCAACCAAGAAGGCACGGAAAACACCGCTTTGATTATTCAAACAGATAAAAATGCCAGTGTTTCCCATGCAGACAAGAAAAGTTACATTTGCTGTTCAGGCATGTGAAAGTTGTGTTACTTAAAATTTTGGAACAAGGCATTTTAAGTTATTAGTTTCTCCTTCTTGTGGGAGGTAGCAGAGCAGTACCATGAGAGGAGTAGAACAGGAAGAAGGCAGAATTGAGACCTTTCAAAGTTTTGGCCCGAGCGAGGGGGTATGGGGGGTGTCATTTGAGCTCCCTGCCTCAGATGCCAAAATGTTGTGGGCCGGCCCAGCCACGGGATCAGTGCTCAGAGTGTTCTCGCAGCAGCTTAGCCTTCAAAAGTGGAATATGAGGGATGCAATGGTCCAAATAGTTAAAAACTCGTCCTCCCTGTTTGTCTCTGCGGTTTTTGTGTTTGCAATTAAAGGAAGCCAGATATCTAGCTACTTGAGAGCCCCCTTGTTCCAGTCAGAGTGAAAATCAGCGCTCACGTGCGCACAAAACATTATAGATGGATTTTTAACCTAAAGCCACACTCAGTTCAGAAGATACCAAGAGGAACTGCCCTCTTTCAAAACAGCTTGTGTCTTCTATTCTCAAGGATGGCTCTCTGGGCTGACATGGACCACCAGCTTCTGTGAGGGCAGCTTGACTTTACTGCTTTGGAAATAATGGCAGATGGTGGTGTTCCTATTGAAAGAGGACCTCTTTGCTTAAAGGCAGCTTTAGCCTCATTCCTGTCAACAATGATGAGAGCTGGTGGCCATTTTGAAAGGTTGCAATTCTCTGAAGAAGAACAATTCACCATTAAAACTTTCGGAAAATGTGCCCCTTGCCTATGGACTTTTTACACACATACACATAAATTCTTATGCATCAACCATTTTAGCAGAAAATTTCAGCTTTTTCTCAAAAAAAATAAAGCTTGAACTCTGGACATTTTTATTTCTCTTCTCTGGACTTTTTCAATTCTAATCTATCTATCTTTTTTTTTTTAGATAGGGCAACCAGAACTGCACAAAGTATTCAGGGACTGAGGATACAATATATTTATATATAGGCAATATGATATTTTCTTTCTTATTATTTATCCCTTCCCTAATGGTTCCTAACATGAAGTTAGCTATTTGAACCACCACTTCACATAGTTTTCAGAGAACCATCCACAATGACTCCCAAGATCTCCTTCTTGAGTAGTTTAATGCAGTTCTTTATGGAACCCCGTTGTTTACCTCTTTCCATTGTGAAAGCTGACCATTTATTCCTACCCTTTGTTTCCTGTCTTTTAACCAGTTAGTGCTCCAGGACAGAACCTTCTCTATTACCCCATGACTGCTTAATTCGCTTAAGAGCCTTAGGTGATGGGCTTGGTCAAAGGTTTTCAGAAAGTCCGGGTACACTATATCCATTGGATCACCCTAGCCTACATGTTTGTTGACCCCCTCCAAGAATCCTAATAGACTGATGAGTCATTATTGCCCGTTCAAAAACCATGTTGACTCTTCCCTAACAAATCATGGTCATCTGTGTATCTGATAATTCTATTCTTTACTATAGTTTCAACCAATTTGCCTGGTAATAAAATTAAGCTTACTGTTGTAATTGCCAGGATCATCTCTATGTCGTTTTTTGAAATCAGGGTTATATTAATTTTCCTGCAGTCATCTGATACATAGGCTCATTTCGGTGATAGGTTACATACCACAGTTAGTAGTTGCGCAAATTTCATATTTGAGTTCCTTCAGAACTCGTGCTTGAATAACATCTGGTCCTGCAGTAAAGACTGATGCAAAAAAATCCATTGAGATTCTTCCCAATGGCCTTATCTTCCTTGAGTGCTCCTTTAGCACCTCAATTGTCCAGTGGCCCCACTGGTTGTTTAACAGGCTTCCTGCTGCTGAGGTACTTAAAAACAACTTTCTGTTTATGTGTCTTTTTTGCTAATTGCTCTTCAAATGCTTTTATGGCCTGCCTGATTCTATTTTTACACTTGGACTTTCTCTTAAGCTTGGTTTTCCTCTGCTAGCCTCAGGACTTGCTCATGCAATACTCCAGGTGCCTATGAAATGCTACCTCACTTTGAAAAGGCTGCCCCGGGTCACTGTAAACACTTCCTGGGTTGCATCTCTCCGTAGGAAGGTAAAATCTCCACGGAGTCTGAACTAAGGTGGAGTTGCTATAGGAGCTCACAAGGGGGCACAGGGGGTGCTGGAGCTCCACCACCCAGTCCCAGAGCAACTGAGGCTGCATGTCCTGCCCTTGGGAAAAGTGGTGACCCTTTAGACAGAGTACTAACGAAAACAAGCTTGCAGGTACAGTGATTTAGAAATAAATTACTAGGTGAATTGTTTCAAAGACTATGACACTATCAATAGTGTTTTGTTAATACATCTTGCTCTGAAGGGGACATTTTCAGTTCAGTAAAATAGCAGGGAAAAAGACCTAAAAGTTCTTTAAAAAAACTACCCACTGCCCCAGATCCACCCAAGACTTAGTTCTTTGGTCATTTCCATTGAGATAGGGAGGACCTGGGTTGGGTTATTTAGGGAGAAATAAATGGTTTGACGCTGTTAAATTTTTAAAGGACATCTTTTTAAAATTAATTTTAACTCAGAAATTAATTAACAGATTCACTAGCAAATTCTCAGAAAATTCATTCTTTAGTTAGGGTGTAGTGCTGTAAATACGAAGAGGACGTGGCTTAAATATCTCCAGAGTCAACAACTGGACACAGACAGATTAATAGGGGAGTACAAGGAAACAAGGAATTAATATGGTCAGCATGAAAGGCAGTGACCTCAGCACACCATAGTGAATCTCTGCTTAAGTGGAAGCAAAGTCAGCCTTATCTGTGGCACTACCTCCATGCTATCCAGTACATACATTGCACTTTGAGCCATATGGAAATTTTTTTCAGTGTTGCAGAAAAGTTAGTTTGTCATTTAGTTCTGCTTTACTGGTTAGAAATATATTGATAATTTTCATCTCAGTTGCATATATGTCTATATTTTGCACTAAAACCTGATCTTATTAAAGACAAGTGGCAAAACTTCAATTGACTTCAAACTACCTGAACTCTAATAATGCATATGCAGAAGGGGAAAGAGTTAAGATTTCACCTGTACGTTTAACTTTGCTGTTTCCTAACTCTTGTGTAACACTGGTAAAACTGTTTGTCATCTATGTAGCCCCTTCTTTGTTTAGGACCAGAATGTGGTATATTGCTACCCAGGTCGAGTCCAACTTCCTCTGATGTTTCATGGGGAAACCAAAGGAAACCAAACCCCAAATATTTGGGCGGGACATTTTCAGTGTGTGGTGAAATTTGGAACTAAAACCCTACAGATTTTAATAACATTTTTTCCAAACCCAAAATATTTACGTAGAGAGGAGAGATGCTGTTGTTTTGTTTTTCTGAAAACTGTGATGTTCCTGGGGGGGAACCTCCATGATGTTTCCCACAAAATTAAAATTTAATTATTAAAATTAAATTAATTATAATTTAAAATTTCTAACCAGCTCTAATGCTGCTCCATGACTTATCAATGTATATGAATGGTGCATAATTAAGTAACTGAGACTCATGTTGCAGACAGCCATTTTGGGTACAGAATAACTGCCCTCAGATATATTGTTCTGTTGGGAGTGGGGGTGTGAGAAGAGATTTTTACTCATGCCCACTATTTCTATTCCTGTTTTCTTGCACAGGGATAATGGATCTTCCACATTTAGGTGGAAGAAGGTCCAAAATAAAGCTCCAATTTCTGATTCTATTCTATATAGACTTACATCACCATAATATCTGAGCATCTTCCTGCTGTGTATTAAGTGACATGATTATTTGTTCTCACTTCTTCTCCCCATTATTCCTGGGGGAATTCTGCACCATTGCACAATGCGCAATTCACGTTGCATTAATATTCTGTGCAGAATTTCCTTCACCTCCCCCAGATTTGGTAATGCAGAGCTGCTGGCTGCCACTAGGGGCTGCTGGACCCAGAAGAGCCCAGCTCAAAGCTTGCCCATAGAAGATGCTGCCAGGATAGAGAGATGGAGATGAAGGGTTCCCGGCACACCCTGAAAGGAGGAGGTGACATGCAGGAAACGCCATACAAGCACATGGCCCAGCGTCGGGTTGTTTCTCCCTCTGGATCCCTGGGCTTTGGAAAGGGAGGAGTGCGAGTGTCTGGGCTTGGAAGGCTGCAGCTTGGCTTGGCGAGACAGTATGGGTACAGGTGTCTGTGCCAGGGGGGCCCTGTGGCTGGCAGGTATTTTGAAAAATTACCCAAATAATTGAAACCAGTGTGATTATATAGTGCTATTTTGACAAATTAAACATGCAGAATTTTAAAATATTGTTTTGGTGCAGAATTCCCCCAGGAGTACCCCATGGAGAAATCTCTGTACAGTGGAGTATATTGTTGTGGTTGAGGTTATTAATTATTATTATTTATTATGAGCTGGTTTACACAGCTGGAACGCCAGAGGATTTCAGTGTAGTTCCTCTTGATTTGCATCTGTTTATAGCTGTTTAAGAGAGACCTGAATCAAATCTGACTTCAGATTTCAGTTTTCAGTGTAACGGCCTCGAAACTCGCCTGTCACAAGCACCCCCTCTCTGGCGGATAAGTGCCTACAGTCACTCAGTTTGGAATGGGGCAGAACCCACTGGTTCAGATTCTCTCTTTAGAAGGAATTTGATCTGCAGAAGCATTTGGATTCACCAGCCTTTTTATGAAACACTGAATAAACACATAGAAATTGCCAGATTGGATCAGACCTGAGCTCCATCTAGTGCAGTATGTTGTCTCTGATACGGGCTAGTATCAGAGGTTTCAAAAGAAGGTGTAATAACCTTCAACAGGCAGATGTGGAACAATCAGCCCTTCCCCACATCCTGCCATGATCTGTAATAATTAGAGATTGGTTTAAGCCCTGAAGCACGATGTTTAGTATCCCTTAAGCATCCACATGTTCCATACACTATGCCATATAAAGCTGTCAAATCCCTCCAGTTTCTTTGCAGTGCTGCTCTAACAGCTTTCCTAGGATCTACAGACATTTCCCAACTTCTCAACTCACCCAGAACAAAAGCTCAGACCAGCAAGGTACTGAGCACGCTAGCCCCAATCCAAAGAAACATAAGCACAAGCTTAACATGCTTTAGACCAGGGGTCTGCAACCCGCGGCTCCAGAGCCGCATGCGGCTCTTCAGCCTCCTTGTTGTGGCTCCCTTCGGCCTTGACAAAAGAAAAAAGAAAAAAAGAATAACGGTTATTTATTAATTTAATTTTTATTTATATATTATTTTATTTTTGTTTATTTTGTTGCACAGTTATCTTGGAGTTCGAGGTGATACTTTAACATCAAATTTTTAAAAGTTTTTATAATTTGTCAATTAAAATATGCGTCACATCCACGTCTATAGCCCTCGCCTTTACCTGCAGGCGGCTTCTAGAGTGTGCGACCCCCGCGGTAAGCTAACCATGAATACATCCCAAAAAAGAAAAATCTCAGAAGAAAATAGAGAGTTTAATTCTGCATGGACAGATTCCTTTGCCTTCACTGCCAACGACGCTGGCTTACCTGTGTGCTTGATATGTGGCGAGAAATTAGCAAACAAC
Source organism: Mauremys mutica (assembly GCF_020497125.1). NCBI lineage: Eukaryota > Metazoa > Chordata > Testudines > Geoemydidae > Mauremys > Mauremys mutica. The sequence goes on from NC_059075.1 coordinate 151,643,851, forward strand.
AAAAAATGTAACGTTGAAAGACATTTTCAAAACAAGCACTCAGCATTTTCTGAAAAGTACCCAACTGAAGATGGGCGAAAGAGAGCGATTTCAGAACTACTACGGAAAGTTGAGCAGAGCAAACATACTTTCAAGAAGTGGATCAACTCTCCAAACTCAACTACAGCTGCTAGTTTTGTGGCAGCTCATGAGATCGTAAGGAGGGGGAAGCCGTTCACAGACGGAGAATACATGAAAGAATCGTTCATAAAAATATCAGAGCATCTATTCTCCGAATTCAAAAACAAACAGGAAATTATTCAGAAAATTAAAGAAATGCCTCTCTCTGCAAAGACCGTCAAGGACAGGACCATTAAAATGGCAACAAACATCACCAGTAAGCAAATTGATGACATCAATTCAGCTCAAGCATATTCAATTGCCTGTGATGAGTCAAGTGATGTAAACGATATTGAGCAGACAGCACTGTTATGCAGATATGTGAACTCTGATGGGCCGCAGGAAGAACTGATTGAACTCATACCGCTAAAGGGCCAAATGCGGGGACAGGACATTTGTGAGGCTGTTTTGAGTTGTCTAAAAGCCAAAGGAATAAACACCACTCACCTGGTGTCAGTGTCTACTGATGGTGCAACCAGTATGAGAGGAGCACAGAAGGGCTTTGTGAATTTACTTCAAAAGTCGCTGGATCGAGAGCTGATGACGTTTCACTGCATCTTGCACCAAGAAGCACTGTGCGCTCAAACATTCCCCCCTGAATGTGTGGAAGTGATGAACCTCGTTATTAAGATAGTGAACAAAATAATTGCAAACGGGTTAAACCACCGACAGTTTTGTTCATGGTTAGATGAAGTCGAGAGTGCATATTTGGATCTCCTGCTGCACTAAGAGTTCGGTGGCTGTCAAGGGGAGACGTGCTGAAACGCTTCGCTGCTTGTCTGGAACATGTGAAAACCTTCTTGGAAAGCAAAGGCCTCAGCTATCCCGAACTGGGAGACCTCGATTGGCTGGAAAAGTTTTACTTCATGGTGGATATGATAAGTCACTTAAACACGCTGAATAAAAATCTCCAGGGAAAGGGAAGCACGGCCCTGCAGTTGCTGGAGGATGTTCTGGCGTTTGAGCGCAAGATGACAGTGTTTGCCAGAGATGTACAGAGAGGTACACTCTCTCACTTCCCCTCCCTGAGAGAGTTCAAGGAAGAGAACAATCACATAAATTGTGATTATTTACACTGTGCAATTATGGCAATGCAAGCTGCATTTGAAGAAAGATTCAGCGAGTTCAGAAAGGAAAAAAACACTCTGTCCTTCCCTGTCACACCGCTGGACATCGACCCATCCCTGGTGAACATATCCACATTCACAGGGATAAGTCAGCCCGATCTTGAAATTGAACTGGCCGACATAGCGGATAAAGACTTATGGGTGTCCAAGTTCAAAAGCCTGACAGCGGATCTCGAAGAAGTCGCCCGTCAGAAGGCCACTCTCGCTAAAGAGCACAAATGGAATGATATTGAAAACCTCCCCAAACCCGACAAACTTGTTTTTGAAACATGGAGTGCCATTCCCGACACGTATATGAACATGAAAAAGTATGCATTTGGAGTCCTGTCCATCTTTGGCTCAACATACTTATGCGAGCAAGTTTTCTCGAGCATGAACTTCATAAAGTCCAAATATCGCTCCCGCCTCACAAATGAGAGCCTACAGTCCTGTGTGAAGATCAAAGTCACATCTTACAGCCCCGACATAGGGAAGATCAGCATCGAGCTTCAGAAACAGAAGTCACATTAAACAGGTGAGAACACTAGCATTTAATAGGCTATTATTATTCAGAAAAAAACATTTATTTCAGACCCGGAGCTGATGTAGTTTTTTATTGTATGTTCAGGTGCTTCGGTTGATTGCTGGCCGAGAAAGAAACCCGAAGAGGATGAGAGCACACTGAAATGGACTTGTCAAAAAACGTTCCTAATTTTATGTTTACTTTTTTAAAACTGCTAAGCTGCAACTATATGTTTTTTTATATTAAAGTGGGCTACGTTTTATTTTAATTTTACACAAATATGGGAAGGACTCAAAAAGGCCTGCATAGTTCAGTGTTTAATTTATTTCAAAGTAGGCCTACACATGCACACTGCACTTCTGTTTGTTGTATTCTGTTGTTGTAACAGGTAAAATTTAAAAAAGATTAAAACTTTTAAAAGTTTATAAGCAGTGTTATGTTTTGCGGCTCCAGACTATTTTTCTTTAGTGGAAGAGGGGGCAAAATGGCTCTTTTGATAGTAAAGGTTGCTGACCCCTGCTTTAGACTGTAAGAAGCCCCGTTGAAATCAAGGACCCTGGGGCTCTGGTCTCAGTTTGCACGTCCAGTCACTACTGTAAAACTAACAACATTGAACTACGGGCAAGTTTCAAGTTTCAACCACATGCCAGGCTCCTTCTAGGATCCTTTGATTTTATATGTCTGACCCAACAGGGCTCCCCCCTTCAGGAATGGAGAGATTGAAAAGTTCTGAGGAATCACAGCCTAACCCCTAGGCCCGCTGCCTTTCAGACCCATGACGCCCAATTTGCTCCCTTCTGCCTCCTCCTGCTGCCACCCCCTTTCCGCCCTCACCCAAACACAGAGGAGTTTTCCTCTCACTCCCCTGCCCCCAACACAGCTCAGCCCCAGGGCCAGGGAAAAGCAATGCTAAAGGCTGGGGAGCCGGCTGCGTGGCCTACAGAGGTAACAGTCTCCTAGAGCTGAGAACTGTGCAGGCAGAGGAAGGGGGCAAAAAACAGGACCACACCCAGCTACCAGCACCAGCCATCTTAACAGAAAACATCCCCCAGCCCATGAAAGGGTCATAGGACTGGAAGGGACGTCGAGATGTCATCAAGGACAGGCCCCTGCACTCATGGCAGGACCAAGCACCAACAGGAACATCCCTGACAGGAGTTTGTCTAACCTGCTCTGAAAAGTCTCCCCTTATGGAGATTCCACAACCTCCCTAGGCAATTTATTCTAGTTCCTACTACCCTGATGATTAGGAATTTTTTCCTAATGTCCAACCTAAACCTCCCTCGCTGCAATTTAAGCCCATTGCTTCTTGTCCTATCATCAGAAGTTAAGGAGAATAATTTTTCTCCCTACTCCTTGTAACAACCTTTTAGGTATTTGAAAACTGTTATGTCCCCTCTCAGCCTTTTCTTTTCCAGACTAAACAAACCCAATTCTTTCAATCTTCCCTCATAGGTCATGTTTTCTAGACCTTTCATCATTTTTGTTGCTCTTCTCAGGACTCTCTCCAATTTGTCCACATGTTTCCTGAAATGTGGCGCTCAGAACTGGACACGCTACTGCAGTTGATGCCTTATTAGAGCTGTGTAGAGTGGAAGAATTACTTGGCCTGTCTCGCTTCCAACACTCCTGCTAATGGTAGATTGTCTGTCACTTGAAGTCTTTCCAACTGGGTATCTAGCTAAAAGATGTGTGAGAGCTAAAAGAAATAATAATTACGGGCTTGATACAGAAATTACTGGGCAAGGTTTTGCTATGCAGGAGGTCAGATTAGATAATCATATTGACCTCTTCTGGCCTTAAAACTGTAAGAAAAATCAGTTTTACCCAATCAGGGGTGGTAAATTGTAAGGCATTATTAGGCACTAATTTTAAGGGTAGGGTGATTGCTTGGCATCTACGCAGAACAAAGTGAAAGTTGTTTGTTTGCTGTAACTGTGCTTTTTCCATAGTTAAACATGTCTGGATTTCTTTTAAGCCTAACTTTGACACCAAATTCACTGAGTCCTCCCTACGGAAGGAAAGACTGAACCATTCGTTTTCAGTGACACTGCTCTTGAGACTTCTCCCTGTGGCTCAGCAAAACAGCAAGAGCTTTCCATAAAACTAAGCAAAGGCAAATAACCAAATCTACTTAGCATGTTAGGGCACCAAGGAGGGCATTGTAATGAGCCCCTCTGTGCCTGCCTTGAGACTACAATTGGAGGTGTGACTTCAGGCACGTGATCTCTAAATGACACAGAAATTAATATATAAAGGTTGTTGGTGCCCTAACATGATCCCTTAGGGATAAGGAGTGATTGGACACTCTCTTCCGCCAGTAGCTGTGATACAATACTTCTTTCTTTCAGTGGAGGTGGCATAGCTATTTTCCTTTGGTTCTGAATCCTGGACATAACTTTCCATTTTCTCCATGTACTTGGAAATGTGATGTTAGTGCAGTCAACAGTTTTGCAACTTAAGACAGACATTGTTTGTTTGTTCATTCTTCTGTCTCAGGATAAATTGCAGTGGCAATGGACATGGTTCATGGAAGACCCTGAAAGGTCCAAATGGATATTAGGTAAGACTCCAGTATTATACATAGAGATGAACCTGAGTTACACACTTCAGATCTGGAATCCGATTCAGATCCGACTTCTTCAACCTTTGAGGATTTTCAGATTCTGGGCTTTGGTTCCAGCCAATTATAGAGATAAGTTCAGGGTTGTAAAGTTTGTATTTATTGCTGTTGTGTTGTCAATTAGAGGTCAATGCCCCACTGTACTAGGTTCTCTGGATAAACATAGTAACAGAGAGTTCCCACCCTCAAGAGCTTACAGTCTAATAAACAAGACAGAAGAGGGTGGGCGAAAGGAAGGATTATTATCAACATTTTACAAAGAGGGAATTGAGGCAAAGAGGAAATCTTTGCTTTGTCCAAAATCACACAGGGGGTCTGTAGCAGAGCCAGGAATTGAAGGACGATCTCAGTCTAATGCCCCTAGTGCCAGTCTGACCATTACCCAGTGTTGTGTATGCGTGTGAGTGAGGGAGGGAGGAGGACGGACACTTGGAGCCAGTGGCTTCTGGTGTGGCCGATCTCTAACCATAAGGAGGAAATAACAATAATTATTTGCACTGCAGCAGCCGCAGTCATGGTCGTGTTTGTTTGAAAAATGTAACCACTGGGCAGCATTGGAAGGGTGGAGGTGGTAGATGACATTGCAATAGCCGATGAGCCTCACTGTGTTAATAGACTGGGAAGGGCCTTCGATTGAAAACAAGCTGTTTGTGTTTGATGAAATGGGGAAGGGGGAGCCAGAAGAAGGAAGCAAATGGAGACACCTCACTTTTGAGGTGTTCCATAGTTTTGCCTTCTTACGATACCAAATTCTGAAATATAAAAATCGTGCACAAAACAGAATTACACTTCCCTGCCCCCTCTCTAAACGCTGGGTGTGTTATTTTTTAAAAGATCCCAAGATATTAAGCCAATTGCATGATTTTTGGAACCCTGATTCATGGTTTTCAAATGCTTGGGATTAGCAACACTGCCAGGGGATGTGTTACGAAGCAGCAGTAACCAAGTGACTGGGACATAACAGACATTGTGGTCATCTAAAAGGATTATCTGGAATAGGGTGACCAGATGTCCCGATTTTATAGGGACAGCCCCGATTTCTGGGTCTTTTTCTTATATAGGCTCCTATTACCCCCCACCCCCATCTTGATTTTTCCCATTTACTGTCTGGTCACCCTAATCTGGAAGGATCTAAAAAGTATGAATGCTTTCTAACTTACCCTCAGCGAGCAGACACTATAAAGTACCCAGCTCAAACCCAAACACATACCAGGTATATTTCATTGGAGAAAATTTGTGATAATGTACATAAATCTGGAAACTCCCTATGGGGAACTGGATGCCTAATTCCAGTCAATTTTATGGAGACTTGGATGTCTAAATCTCCTAGACAGCCTTGAAAATCTCAGCCCTGTTAAAAAGTGAGTGTAAATCTAAAGCTCCATCCCAACTCTTCCCAGACATCTCGGTGGCTGGTTTCCTGTAAGATATTCACTACCTACATTCAAGACCAATGGTGTCATTCAGATTTAATTCATGCCATGAAATTTCCTTCTTCCATGCTGCTCACTCTTATTATCCTGGCAGGTATGGTTTCATGCACCCCTGTATAAATGGCTGAGGGCAATCATAGCACGGTGACCCAGTTCATCCTCCTGGGGCTGACGGATCGTCAGGAGCTACAGATACCCCTCTTCATGGTGTTCCTAGTGATCTATTTTCTTACGCTGGTGGGGAATCTTGGAATGATTGTGTTGATCAGAGTTGATCCCCGACTCCATACCCCCATGTACTTCTTCCTTGGTAACCTGTCTGTTGTTGACCTCTTCTACTCCTCAATCTTCGCTCCAAGGATGATGGTGAATTTCTTAGTGAGGAGTAAAAGCATTTCTTACTCTGCCTGTATTGCCCAACACTTCTCTTTTGTTGTGTTTGTGACCACAGAAGGGTTCCTGCTGGCAGTGATGGCATATGACCGCTATGTAGCCATCTGTAACCCTCTGCTCTACACTGCTGTTATGTCTAAAAGAGTCTGTATTCATCTAGTGGCCAGCTCATATGTAGGGGGGCTCGTGAACTCACTGACCCACACGTGTGGCTTGCTGAGGTTGTCATTCTGCGGGCCCAACGTCATCAATCATTATTTTTGTGACACTAACCCATTGCTGAAGCTCGCCTGCTCTGATCACCACATCAATGAGATTTTGCTTGTAACGTTCTCTGGGATTATTGCCATGTCCACCCTCCTGATTGTTATAATCTCTTATCTGTACATCCTCTTCTCTATCCTGAGGATCCACTCTGCCAAGGGCAGGCGTAAAGCCTTCTCCACCTGTGCCTCTCATCTGACAGCTGTCACCATGTTCTATGGACCTGTCAGCTTAAGCCACATACAACCCAGTTCCAGCTACTCACTGGAACAGGAGAAAATCTCTGCTGTGTTTTATACCCTGCTGATCCCCATGTTGAACCCCCTGATCTACAGCCTGAGGAACAAGGAGGTTAAGGATGCTCTTAAGAGGGTGATAGACTGGAAAAACATTCTCAGCTAATTTGTTCACCATGACAATTCCAGTCAATTGAGAAGAACAATTGGAAGAAGGATCGTAGTATGGTCTATGTGTCACTGCCTTGGTTTGTGTATCACAAATGTTGTATAAGAATTAAATGAAACTCAAAGAACTGATGTAGCATGTGGAAATTATGTTTTACAATTGCTTGAGAGGACCAGTGTTACCTAATGTCCTGTCATTATGTGGCTGTCGGAATATAGGCACCTTTCCTTGTTTCTTGACCATTACTCTATTTAAAATGGTGCCCTGCAAGGTTATCTGAGATTAAAAATGAAATAAACATGCTTAATTTCTTAATGTGTTGCTTTAATTAATGCTCAGTATGTAACTTGCACTATGAGAATTCAATGCTTTTGCTCTCTTTGGTCTCTGAGCCTCATACGGCCTGCCAGAGTTGATCTCTGTCCCCTGTATAACAGCCCTTAATGGAGATGAAGACTTATCAGGTCCCTCCTCAGTCGTCTGGTCTCAAAACCAAAGATGCCCAATTTTTTTTCAAACCTTTCCTAATAAATCAGGCTTTGTAAACCCTTTTTGTCATTCCCCTCTGGACTCTCTCCTATTTGCCCATGTCTTTGCTAAAGTGCGGCTCCCAAACCTAGACACAGAACTTCAACTGAGGCCTCACCAGCGCCAAGCAGAGCCAAACAATCACCGCCCTGGTCTGACATACAACACACCCGGTAATACACCCCAGACAGACTTTTTCACAACTGCATCTCGTTGTTGGCTCATACTCAACTTGTGATGCACTTGAACTCCCAGATCCATCTCAGCAGCACTTCTCCCTAGCCAGTTATTCCCCACGTTGTATTTATGCATTTGAGTTTTCCTTCTAGAGTGAAGTACTTTGCACTTGTCTTTATATTGATCACATCGATATTCATACTAGCGCTATATACATCTATTCTTAACGGTGTTGTCATATATACTTAGGCTTGGAAGGAACAGATTTTTCTCAATAAATGTTGGTAAATATTGATTTCACCATATGCACGCAAACCAATGAAAAAAATGTTGCCATCAATAATAATTGAAATTTACAGCTAGGCAAAAGAAGAAAAATTACAGCTTGCGACTGTATTAGAGTTTGATTTAAGGATATTTATGTTGTATATTTTGACATGTCATGTTGGCAGTTATAAAGCTTTAACTTTTTGAATCTCAGTGTCGGCTGTCATTAAAAAATTGATGTCTGACCTCCCATTGTCTGATCCCCCATAATTTCCCGCAATTGTAAAGGTTTAAACATTTAAAATAAAAAAGGCTTAAAAATAAACATTGATAATATAAATTAAATGTATAACTAACTTAAAAAAATCCAGTTCTGACAAGGCTCTATATACTCGTTATACGGCTTTATTCTCAATCATCTTGTGGTCATTTTGTGCTGCTCCCCATCTGTTTGTCATCTGCGCCGTTGGCTCTTATTTTAAGTTTACATTACAAGCTCCTTTGGCCAGAGGTTGGTTTTTTTGTTATATGTTGGTCCAGCACCTAACAGAATGGGGCTGGAATTAAGCCCAATACTAATGAATTCATGAAGTAATATCAATAATAATGCTCATGTAATGTTACTCCCACCAATGCCATATATTTCAGAGAGGTAGTTGGGTTAGTCTGTTTCGGCAAAGACAACGAGGAGTCCTGTGGCACCTTAAAGACTAACAAATTTATTTGGGCATAAGCTCTGGGTTCCAGCCCACGATAGCTTATGCCCAAATAAATTTGTTAGTCTTTAAGGTGCCACAGGACTCCTCGTTGTCAATGCCATATAGTGATTTTCTAGGTTTACTTACAGCAATGCTATAAATTCATCATATATTTTAAGGGCTAGAAAGGACAATGAGATCATTTAGTCTGACTGTATAACTCAGGTCACACTCCTTTACAGTTACCTTTGGTATTAAGCCCATTAACTGGCATTTTATTAAGTGTATCTTCCAGAGAGCCATCAGGTCTTGATTTCACAGCAGCTCTAGCTGGATAAACCATCACTTCCCATGGTAGTTCATTCCAGCCGTTAACCACCCTCACTGTTGAAAATGTGAGCCTCATGACTAATCTGAATTGGGCTAGTTTTACTCTGAGCAATACGATATATTGTTCATTAGAGCTGGGGTTGAGAGGGGAATTGGACCAAAATACTTTTTTTCTGAGCAACACAGATTTGGGTTAACTGAAATATTTCATGAATCTGTGTCAAATGAGCTGGACTGTTTTGCTTTGATCTAAAACCTCAGAAAAATCTAAAAGGTCAAAATATTTTAAGTTTCCCATTTAAAAGACTTTTTGTTTCAAAATTTACTTCAATTTAATTAAAAAATATAACAATTGCAAAAACAGCAACTGATCAAACATTTCATTCAACTTGTCAGTCAGCCAAAAAATTTGAATTAAAAAAAAAAAAATCAATGTGGGTCAACCAGAAACTAAATTTTTCATGTATGTTTCAGAATAGCCAGCAAACCAAGAAAGCAGCTATTCACAGAGCTCTTTTGCGCATACAATTTTTTTTCTCCTCATTGCTGTATACTGATTAGCCCTATTCTCACCAGTGAGACAATTCTATTGCTTTAGGGCTGGTTCACACAGGAAACTGGCTCTACAGCTATCTAATGTAACTCCCTACATGGCCTCAAATAAGAATGCCATTTTCTGGTTTAGTTTAATCCAGTAAATTAAGAGTGTCCATACCAGGAGCTATTCAGGAATAGCTCTACTGCCTTAAATTCACATACTACCACTTTTTTACTTTACCACCCCCAGCTTATGTAGCCAGCAGTGACAGAAGCTCTCTCTAGCTTTTTCCAGGGTTATGCTGTGCTCATGCCCACTGTTCGGCTTTCTCATTTTTTAGTTAGTTGACATGGTCTGGAACTGTAATTAATGCTCCTATTGTTGTTGAAGTCTGATCCCGTTTTTAGAAGACAAAACAAGAGAAACAAATACAGAAAGGGAAAGACAAGAACAGCAAAGACAGAAATTTCAGCTTCTGTCTGTTGTGTTAACTTTCACTGCCATCTCACTTCTGGCGAAACACAGGGATGGGACACTATCTTATTAGCCACTCTGCTCATGTTATTCCAGGCCAAGAAATGATCTGTGGAAACTGGTATCCCATATTGCCTGTGCAAAGAATAATATCAGATCTTCATCTAGCCATCAGTCCAGAGACACAGAACATGCCAACTGAGATTCAAAACTTTGTTATGAAATATATGTCACAGTGTACTCCTGGCAGCGACGGGGCTACCAGTTGAGAACTTCTCTGATTCAGGGCAATGGGGGCAGCTCATTTGGAAACTAAAAGAAGGAGAATACAGAGGACACTTGAACTTATGCCCAACTATTGGAGACAACAAATCTTGGTGATTATCCCCAATCTCCAAAAGGACGTACAGGATATTTAATGATCTCATTTCTGCCTCACCTGTGATTCTGAGTCTTGAGGTGCTGTCCCTGGTGGCCACTGAAGCAAATATAAATAGTCTGCATCATCAACACACCAGCGTTTAGAGAGAAGGATGAAATCGCTCTCGCCACGGGTAAGTCTCCTGGGTCTGGCGCCAACAGAAGTGGAATAAACATTATCTCTGATTATTCTTTTGAGGTTAGTTTTTTCTGCACTCGGATTTTTGGCCATTTCAACCTTATGTTTGTTTTGTTTTTGTTTCAGCATAAAATATAGTTTCCTGACTGTTGGATGTATTTATTTCGGTAAGAACAAAATAGATTAAGGGGGGAAATTGAAAATAAGGTGTTTGGATGTCTAATATTTTATGTTTTGTGTAATTTATTCAGTCTAAATAACTTTCACTTTTCCGTTAATACCAAGAATTCTGATCCTGAAAGAAAGAAGATTTAGTTCGGGTTTAAGGTGATGGAATGACTTCCATGGGGCTAGAGGTTCTCAGACTATACACAGAATATGTGCATCCTAAATCAGATCCAATACATGATTCCACTTTACACTCATCCATGGTCTTCAAATATTCTCTGCAGGTCAGAATTCACATTACAGGAGGAAGAGAAAACAGGGGAAGGTCTGTGGAAAGGCTGCAAAGCACTTTCATTGCGGTGCCTGTTTTGAGATTAAAAAATAGGATTTCAATCTCAATAGCCTCCAGTAGCCCCTTAGCCGTCAATGGGTCAGATCTCAACATGGTGTAAGTCAGTACAGCTCTATTGGAATTAATGGGCAAAATTTGCAGCTGGTGTAAGTGGGCCATAGTTCTATTGAACTATCTATTGAATCTATCCCCATACACCCTTATATCTATCTACTTAATCGTCCAAAAAAGGATTTGACATAGGTATGAATATTAAAAGTGTCTGTATTTGCATTGGAATGGTGACTACGTTTACAGGCTTTGGGACATGGGGTTTGTTGCAGGTTACTGACTAAACTGAGGAGGAAACTTCCCCCATAACCATGTTATTCCATAATGCTTATTACGATGGCTTGCACCTACCTCTGAAGCATACTGTAATGACTACCACCATAAATAAATAGCTCATTAGGGGACCTGTTCTGTAAATTCCTGTGTTCTGTATATTTAATTTAACTTTTTAAACCCCTGACACAAGTAGCATGTCAGAAGGAACTGGCGAGATTGAGAGCAGTTTGTTTAATAAATAGGAAATACTCAAGCTATTGTCAGGTAACTTTCTATCTAGACTAAAAATCCGAAACAGGAATGAGATACTTCACTGCCATCGGCATACGTCTCATATTAATTTCAGCAACATTGCTGACCGCACACTGTTCTCATGCACACAGGTATGCACCCAGGGTAGCTCAGCTGAAGTCGTTGGGCTAATTAAGAGGTAGCCCATTTCCTGTTTTCTTGAAGCAAATGGAGATCGTAATGGAACGTATCAAACAGAAAATGGGGAGTCTGTCTGTATCATCGCTTTCAGAGAAAATGTTGTGATCAGGGCTGGTCAGGTATGTTCCCACTGAACACTTTTTTCATCACCCATTCATCAAAACTGGAATGGTTTGCGGGAAAGGATCAGTTTGGGCAAATTTTTCAACATGAACATTTGGGGGGGGAGCTTATAAATTGTTGAAATGTTTTTGTTTCAAAATAAAAAAAATCTATTTTCATGATTCAACGTAAAAAGTCGTTTTGAAATTTCAGCTAATTGCAGCTAAAAAAAATGTTTGCAGCCAAACCATGATATAGATGATCTAGAATGTATCAAAATAAAATATTTCAATTGACCTGAATTTATTTCTTTTCCTGATTTTTGGTTAGCAAAAAATTTCAATGTTTTGACTCCGTCCCAATTCAAGACAGGAAAAAGCGTCAATATCTCAAACTTTTTCATGGTCTAGGAAAACCATTTCCTGCCCTGTTCTGCTCGTGTTCTGGGGGCAATGGCTGTCATGTATCAGTGCAGGGAGAGCTTAATCACAGAAGCATTTTATATCCCGTGTGCAGTCTCTGTCCACTCAGGCTGGCCAGTGCTATCAGACAAACAGGGAGTGAGGCCAGGATCTGGTTCATCTTCAAGCCAGCTGCTCATGCAGCTCTCTGCGCGCTCTAGCTAACCCACCCCCATCACTCAGGGAACCCTAGTGGTAGCATTCCCCCTGAATTCTGCCCATGTGCTTCCATTTTCTGTGAGTACCTGAGACTTGCCCGGGTCTACACTCAGCAAGAACCTGTCAGTGCCTAGTGTTGGATAAGCCAAAACCAGTAGCTTGCAGATGAGGTTGCCTGATACCATAGCACTTTCCCTGCTGAATCTACACAGAAAAGGCTTTTAGGTGGTATAGACTAAAAGCATCACTGCCGTGTAGAAAGATTTGCAATGTGTGGGAGAAAATAGTTATAATGCACATCTGCAAAAGGTACATTTTATTGCAGTGGGTTTATAACAGATCTCTATTACAGATGTCCACTATTAGGGGTCTAAATCCATATTTAGTTAATGCATTTTAAACTGGCCTGTGTTTTCAATAGAGCTGTGTGAATAACAGATTTTTTTGGTTTGTAGCAATTTCAAAAAGTCAGAAAAAAATCATTTTGGGTCATGGAATTTATTTGAAATTTTCAGCAAATCTTACAGTAAAAGAAAAATCAGGGTCAAACAATGTTTCAGGTTTAAAAAAGTTTTGTTTTCTTTGAGCATTTTTAAATGATTAATTAAAAAAAAAGGAAATGTTGAAACTTACAAGTCATGTAAACTAAAAAGATTTTGGTGTTGCTGAATCTGCATTTTTCCTGGGGAGGAAAAACATTCAATTGAAATTTCTTTCCAGTTCTAGTTTTCAAAGGGGATGAGTACCAGAGCTCCCAGGGATATCCGTGGGATCAGAAACAGAAAAGCAGGGCTAGTGAATGAACTCTAGACAATTCACTGGTCTCTCGGTTTATTCATTGACTTTGCTTTTCATATGGAACATTACCATTCTCTGTTGCCTCTAAGTGTATAGGCTATCAGGTTGGATGCACTTTAATACACAGTATGTGCTAATTCTCAGCATGACAAAGCCTTAGATGTAGTGGACAGTGTGAGTGTAATGCAAACAGTGTATTCCCTAGGATTGTCCCCTGATGTATTCCCACTGCCTCGGGTTGGTACAATATTTCACGAGGGAAGTCAGAATGAGTGTGAAGGATCCACTCTTGGTCCTTTCTTGGCTCCTGTTTAATTGTACATTTCACTTTTTCCCTGTAAAGGAAAACATGGTTGGAAGAAATGGCAGAGGGAAATCACACCATGGTTACGGACTTCATTTTCCAGGGATTCATGGATCATCCTGAGCTTCAGGTCCCCCTCTTTGTGTCGTTCCTAATGATCTATGTTATCACCCTGGCGGGGAATCTAGGGATGATCGTGTTGATCAGGTTCAACTCCCGACTCCACACCCCCATGTACTATTTCCTCAGCAATTTGTCTCTTGCTGATGTTGGTAATTCCTCGGTGGTTGCTCCCCGGTTGCTGATGACTTTTGTGGTTCAGGCCAAACCCATTTCTCTCGCTGCATGTGCAGCACAATTTTTCTTTGTCTGTAACTTTCTGACCAATGAAGCTTGCCTGTTGGCGGTAATGGCATATGATCGCTTCATAGCCATCTGTAACCCCTTGCTCTATAGCGTCGTCATGTCAAAGACACTTTGTGTATTACTAGTGGTTGCTTCATACATATGTGGCTTTGTGAATGCAGTTATTCAGACTCCATTTATATTTACCCTGTCCTTCTGTGACTCCAATGTCATCAACCATTTCTTCTGTGACATCCCCCCAATTCTTAAGCTGTCCTGCTCTGACACCCACAGTGCTAACATGGTGCATTTCACCTTGTCCACTATAGTGGTCATGACGACTATTCTCATTGTACTGTTCTCCTACATGTACATCCTCATTGCCATCCTGAAGATCCACTCTGCCAAGGGCAGATACAAAACCTTCTCCACCTGTGCCTCCCACCTGACAGCCGTCACAATTTTCTACGGGACTGTGATCTTCATGTATTTACGACCCAGTTCCGGCTATACCACAGACCCAGACAAGATCATCTCTGTGTTTTATATACTCATAATTCCCATGCTGAACCCCCTGATCTACAGCCTGAGGAACAAGGAGGTGAAGGATGCCTTTAGAAGGATGATAAACAGGAAGGTTTGTTCTCAGTTAATATAATTATTGGGATTTGTGCTTATCAATAAGCAAATGATAAATAGTGAATTCTGTGTCATAGCTCTGATTTCCTTTGTTTTAACTGTATTCTGTGGCTTGTTCCTATATAAATAAAATATGGAATCCAAGCCTGTTCATCTTGAGAATTCAGTCTCCCAGGTTCAGGAATGACCGTGAGGCTGCAAAGAATACACTATCGAAAGGGAGCATTTGTCACGGACCCCCTTCAGCTCCCCTTGCTGGATACCCACCAGCTGGTATTGAGGGGAATCCCAGCCTGGACTCCCAGATGTTTTAAGCTGCCAGAGACTGAATGGAGCCAGTCACTACTGCAGTCTCGGGGTTCGCAGGCACACAATCAGGGTGTAGGAGCTCTGCCTAGAGCCCTTTCTGGAGAGCTAGAACCTGCTATCTAGCTACCTGGTCCCTGGGCTCAGGGATGACTGTTCAGCCTCTGCTGTAACTTAAACACCCCCTGTCCTAGAATGCCGAAGAACAGCATGAGCCTTCTGGGTTACAGCTGAACTCCCCCACAGGGCCACACAATATGTGTAAAGAATGTAACACAGAGAGGGACACTCTGAACTGGAATCTAACACTGTAGAGCTAATGCTTCACTAATAAAGCACAAGCTCATTTAAAAAAGGACACTCATCCTAACTTCAATGGACCTCACTAGCTGATCCTTTCCTTGGGCGTCCTCTGGGGTATCCATCTGTGTTCAGACAGCCTGCTCCTTCCCCTCCTCATCTAGCTCCTACATGCAGCTCCTCTCAGATCTAGCTGGTCAAACATGACCAGGTAGAACCCAAATAGAGGAGCTTCTGCCCTCTTATAACCATCTTACCCTCTGTCAGGTAGCCTCATGATCAGCCTCTTCCGATGACCAGATACCCCTACCAGGCAACCACTCCTTTTCTTCCCCATCAACAGAAAGTTTAGATGGAAAATTTTCAAACACTCCCAACAAGAAACAAATCCAAAGCTCATTGAAGTCAATGAAAAGGCTCTGATTGACTTCAGTCAATATTGGTTCAGACTGCAGGAGTTTAAGTGGAGATATTCAAAAGGCATCAAACTCACATTCCAGGGAGTTGCCCAGGGAACTGGATGTCTAACTGCTCTTTTAAAATGTGTATTTGCTCATGGGCAGTTGATTGCACTATGGGGTTTCCAATCCTGTATTAAAGTGTTGAAAGGAAAATAGCAGTGGAAGCAAAATGACTTTGGCCCACACACATATTGCCAGTTTAAGAACATCACAATGTTAATCAATAGAGTAACTTTGATGTCCTTTTATGTTATGGCACTATAGCTCCATTCCATTTTGCACATATATGGAAAAATCATAAGCAGTATTCCTAGGAGCACAAGAAGAGGATTTAAGCAATTGATGATTCAGACAAAACTTCCCTGGACTAACCAGCGCGTATCCAGTATGAATATTCAAACATCACAGTGTGTGAGCAAGCTTGCTAGTGCTATGAATATTGATAGCCCCATCACACTACAACTTCATAATGTGTACTAGTACATCACAATTGTACATCATTCTAAATTGATTGGACTACATTCGTTCTTGATCTGTCCCCATATCATTCTCAAGGGAGTTACTTCAGGGATGAACCTGTCTCAATGTTTACAAATTCCAAAGAAAGCCAAACAAAGCAGACCATTGATATAATTTCAGGATTGCCAGAGAAACTCTTTCATAGGTTGGAGAGAAGATAAATAAATAAAATGCCCTACATAAAAGGGCAACAGTTTTCAATGAGTAAAACCAGTGGTTCTCAGAATTCTCTGGTCTGTGACCCCATGTTAAACAGAAAAAAGGGTTTGAGATCCCTATTAAGTTTTGGGATGCTCCCCTTCCATCTAACTGTGGAGACAGGGAGGCTGGTTGTGTTGACTGGAAACAACCTCCTATGTTGAGAACTCAAGAGTAAAACAACATCCTCTTAATGTCGGCACGATGCAGCGATGAGAAAAGATGCTCTGATTTGGTGCAGGCTAGTTCTGCATGATAAAGTTCAACTCTGCATTATTCAGACTAAGTCCCTAAGCTCACCATAGAGGACTTTTCTGGGGCATTTATCGTTGCACATTCTGATAACACGACCTATCTCCCTAAGCTGAGCTTCGACAATCGTTACCTCAGTTCTGGTTGCTTTTATTCTGTATGTTTAACAGTGCCCTCCACTGGATGAAATCTCAGAACTCATGAAGGATACATACGATCTTCTCATTCTCTCACCTGAACTCCAACCTGTCCTAAAACATAAAAGGCAACAGCAATTGTCCTTTAAGCCAAATGCCAGAGCATCTTGCTGATTCTACATAGTGTCCCAGACCCTCATTCATGGATCTTAAAAACACCAATTTCTAATGTTGTATTTGACTGTGTTACATCATATTATTTTCTGTACATCACATGGAGTGTCTGAGTCATAGAAATAAGGATAATGATACAGAGAACTCACTCTTCTTTCATCTACTGTTTATTGGTTAAAATATAATTATTATAATTACCAAGAAAAAATCTTCCTGTATATCATCCTTTTAAAGGCATCATTTACCTCCTTGTTTCTCAGGCTATAGATCAGGGGGTTCAACATGGGGATCACAAGGGCATAAAACACAGAGGTAACCTTGTCTTGGTCCATCAAATAGCTAGAACTGGGTCTTAAATATATACATATCAGCGTCCCATAAAACATAGTGACGACTGTCAAGTGGGAGGCGCAGGTGGAAAAGGTTTTGCGTCTCCCCTTGGCAGAACGGATCCTAAGAATGGCCACAAGGATGCACATGTAGGAGATTAGGACACCCAGGAAAGTAGTTGTGACAATTACAGTAGAGAAAGTGAAAAGTACAAGGTCAGTGACATGGGTGTCAGAACAGGACAGCTTCAGCATAGGGGGCACGTCACAGAAGAAATGGTTGACAACACTGGAGCTGCAGAAGGACAGACTGAATATAAATAGTGTTTGCACAATTGAATTCACAGAGCCACATAAGTATGTACCAGCCACGAACAGGACACAGTGTCTCTTGGACATAATGGCTCTGTATAACAGAGGATTACAGATAGCTTTGAAGCGGTCATATGCAATCACAGCCAGGAGGCAACATTCGCTGGTCACAAAGAAACAGACGAAGAATAGTTGTGCCGCACACTCAATCAAAGGAATGGTTCTAGTCTCTGCTATAAAGGTCATTAGCAACCTGGGAGCTATGGCAGTGGAATAGCCAATGTCTACAATGGACATCTGGCTTAGGAAAAAGTACATGGGGGTATGAAGTCGGGTTTCGAACATGATTAATGCTATCATCCCAAGATTCCCCACCAGGCTGACCACATACATCACTAGGAACAACATAAAGAGGGGGATCTGTAGCTCTGGATGATCTGTGAATCCTACGAAAATGAACTCAGTCACCGTGGTGTGGTTTCTCTCTGCCATTTATTCCAGAAATGCTCTCCTCTGCTGGTGAAAAAAAAAATAAAGATTACAATTAATCACAGGCCAATAAAGTAATGAGTGCAGATCGCTCATAACCCCTGTGATTGTTCCTGTGAAACAGCGTATGAACATAATACAGCTGAAATACATCAAAGGACACTCCTAGGGAATGTTCTCTTTGTATTCCCCACATGCTTTCCATTAGAGATAGGACATGTTCCAACTACAGAAATATTGTGTACTCTGTGTTAGAGTGACCAGATGTCCCGATTTTATAGGGACAGTCCCGATTTTGGGGGCTTTTTCCTATATAGGCACCTATTTCCCCCTACCCCCATCCCGATTTTTCACACTTGACCTCTGGTCACCGTACTCTGTGTTAATATGCATGAAACCATCCAGTGGGTCAAATCTTCTATAAAATAAGCGAGATATAGATTGGGAGTGTTTAGTTTAGAAGGAACACAAATAATATATCAATGTCTGCAAATAATCAATGCTAGAGAGTTTATTCATTGTCATTGGTTTTCTCTTCCTAATCCAAATGACCTCAAAGGGCACAAGGGATGCTCAGTGCCCCTTTTATATAGGAGCCTAAATATAGATTTGGGTGCCCAATATGAGGCAGCCCCGGTGGAAACATTTGGTATCACTGTCTGTGTAGCCTTAAAGTGTCCCTGTTCTATTGGAGCCAGTGTATGTTTTACAGACATTCTTTGTATCCATGTGCATTATTTTTCCTCCCTGTTACAAATCCTCCTAGAGGTAATAACACTTGTAGGTGGTGGGGACTGTAACTGATTCTATGATTACTTTTGACTTATAGATACAAAGAGCCTAGAAATGAAAAAAAAATGCATCTCCCGGGGATAAATACTAAGTCAACCTGTGGAACTCCTTGCCAGAGGATGTTGTGAAGGACAAGACTATAGCAAGGTTTAAAAAAGAACTCGATAAATTCATGGAGGACAGGTCCATCAATGGCTATTAGCCAGGATGGCAGGGATGGTGTCCCTAGCCTCTGTTTGCCAGAAGCTGGGAATGGGTGAGAGGGGATGGATCACTTGATGATTCCCTGTTCTGTTTATTCCCTCTGGGGCACCTGGCACTGGCCACTGTTGGAAGACAGGATACTAGGCTAGATGGACCTTTTGTCTGGCCATTATGTTTCTATGGAATTTCACTGCCACATGCACAAAGAGATGCTCAAAAGAGAATAATAATTACGTTTCTTACCAGTCCTGGTGTAGGTGTACACTCAGTAAATTCCATTGTGGTTTGTATCTGGTGGAGGAAGATATGGGCTGGTTTGACTCCTCATTAACCAGTTGACTTCAGCAGAGCTACTCTACATTCACACTGGTGTGACTGAGATCAGAATCCGGCCAGTGACACGGTAACACAGTGTGAGATGTGTGCTGATGGGAGCAAAGCATCTCATGTCCGTTTGCAGTCTTTAGGATAGAAAGAAAATGAGTTGGAGATAATTTGGGAGTTTCCTAGTTACTGGAAAAACACAGGTCTCTGGATTCTGCATATCAGGGCCGCCCAGAGCGGGGGGCAAGTGGGGCAATTTGCCCCAGGATCCCACGAGAGTTTTTTGGGGCCCCTGGAGTGGAGTCCTTCCCTTGCTCCGGGGGCCCCGGAAAACTCTTGTGGGGCCCAGGCCCGCGGAGCTTCTTCTGCTCCGGGTCTTTGGCGGCGGGGGGTCCTTCCACCCCAGGGCGGAAGGACCCCTCACCGCTGAATTACCGCCAAAGCGGGACCTGCCGCTGAAATGCCAGGTCTTTGGCGGTAATTCGGCGGTGAGGGGCCTCCGCCGCGGGTCTTCGGGGCACTTCGGCGGCAGATCCCAGAGCGGAAGAACGCCCCCCACCACTGAATTACCGCCGAAGCAGGGGCTCCCCGCTGCCGAAGACCCCAGGCCTCCTGAATCCTCTGGGCGGCCCTGCTGCATATTCGCTCTGTCTTTACACCTGCGCTAGAAGAGTAAAAAAAAAGAAATTATTTTTAGTAAATATAGGGAACATAGGAATTTCCATACCAGATCAGACAAATGATGCATCTAATTGAGTATTGTCTGTGCATTGGCAGCCTTTGCTGTGTGCTTCAGGTAACGGGGCAAAGCCCACACCGCAGGAAGTTATTCACTAACATGCCTATAGGGGTATTTTCACCGTACATCCAGGCAGTGAGTGGTTGCTTTGTGCTCTGAAGCATGAAGGTTTTTACATCCCTTGCAGATGTCTGTCTCATGCCTAATGTAACTGTTCTTAAAAATTTATACTATGAATCAACCCCTTCTTCCCCCGCCCCCCAAAATAAAGCATAGGAAAAAAACTGCCCAAAAGACTTTAAGGTTGAAAAATTCCACAATTGAAAATTAAGAAATGCCAGATTTGTAGGTGCCCATGCAACCTTAATTCTGCCCACTTAGGTGTTTGCATTAGGATAGTCTTCAATTACATTATCACATGCTGCTGTTTCTCCTTAGAACCACTGGATCCCTGCCTTATTCAGTGTATAGGACACACTAACTTTTGGGTGACTGAGTAGCCAACCTACATGATGTTCTGTTAATGTAGTTTTGCATATGTAATTTCCTGGGTTTTTAAAAAGGCAAAACTCAGTTCTGTCACAACACCTCCGTTCGGCATCCTCTTGGTTTGCGCCTGTAACCACCTGCCCTGCATTACAGACTTCTACTACTTGCACTACAGGCCTTTGCAAGAGCAGGCAGTTTTCCTATAAATGACCGGGGAGATGTGTAGGATCTGTGGGGAGCCTGACCCAGTATTCTGCCTCTCTCCATCTGGGAAAGGTAGGGGAGAGCCTGCCCACATAAAATCCCCAGAGAAGGGAATGAACCACTGGGCCAGGTATGTAATGCAGAGGTGGTTCTCTCCTGCCCCAATCAACTCTGGTTGAGCAGGTCCAGAAGCAGTCACTGTCACTATTCCAGGTGCAACATTGTCAACATCTGCTGCTTTTTTTGGTGGCAGTGCGGGCCCATCTGCTTAGAATACAGGTATTATATCAGCAGGAAGCTCAACTTTTGCTCACAACTGAAGCAAGGAAGGGGTGACAGTGATTGTCAAAAGCTAAACCGGAATAGAATGTCATGGGGAAAAAACAACGAACAAAAAATGCTCTTCTCAAGTCTGAGGTCTTTCTCCCCAACTGAATTTCCAAAACTTGCTGCAAACCATGGAGGTGTTTTAGCTTCTCAAAAACAAGAATGCAAGAAGCTGTTGGAATGGAAAGTGCTCGGTAACCTAATACAGGGAACATGACCAGCTCCTCCAGTAGTAAATGCCGGATTCTTTTTTTGATTATTAAATATAGAGCTGATAAAGGTGCTTGACTGTGTAACCTAAGCTCACACTTCAGAGCTCTCTGTCCCCCTCCAGAGGCTGGACCACATAGAGCTAACAAAACCAGGCATTTTAGATCAGCTAGTTCATTTTTTTTTTATCCCAAGGTCCTGGGCTTAATCCCCAGTGTCAATGACAGAACCACGAGCATTGTGTTGCAAGTGATATTAAGCTGAGACAGAAATATTATGTTCCTCCCCAGAACAGGCACACAACCAGGGGTGTGACAGAAAGTTTCCTGAGGACTCTGGGTCTGGTTCTCTTACCTGCTGATGTGCATCAGCCTTGCCCTGCAGACTGTCAGACCGAGATGTAGTATTGTACACTGGAATCTTGAGTTGCCTTTAATTTATGCTGTACCCATTCTGTGTGTAAATAGAGAACTTCAGTTCTTCAAATTGTCACTCCAGCACCAAATCCTCTCTAGAGTTTTTGAGCTAACACCACAATTCATCATGCAAAAGGACACATCTGACACTAAATACATGAAATGGCAAAATAAGACAACAAGAGATTATATTTTATGGTTTTCTCTGTCTGCTAGTTAACTTACACTATTTGATTATTCTGCAAATAGATACCATCAACATAAGTCATCCTGTAGCATCCTGTACATTTTCCCCACTGTGTTTTATTCTGAAGCAGAAAAGCCAAAAATAAATATCAAGTCAATATAGCTGAAAAACTGATGACAGGGAATCTAATTAAAAAAAGATTGAGAGAATATTTATTCCTACTCTGTCAAAACTGAGTGGATTAAGCCTACCTGTGGAGGAAGAGGTACATTATCATTGATCCCAGTAGAACAGGGTGTGGCTGACAGAAGTGGTTCTTATTTGGTTCAGTGGCAACTAGGGACAAAATCCCTGAAGCAGCATGAACCTCAGAAGAGAGAGTTAAAATGTCTTTTATGTCTCCTGGAGGTTGGGAATAATAAATCACAGAGTCTAAAGTAGAACAGCTCCAACAGGAGAGACTCGGGGAGAACCACACCAGAATATCCCGTACTTCAGAGGCTAGAGTGCCCACAGGAGAGAGATTGAGCTGCCCAAAGTGGCAATTAGACACCTAAATCCCTTTGTGAATCTAGCCCTCAGTACTTTGTGATTTAGGAGTACAGGTTTCATCTCTGCCATGTGCCAACACTTAGCTGCAGCCTACAGCTGGACGGGGAGGGATAGCTCAATGGTTTAAGCATTGGCCTGCTAAACCCAGGATTGTGAGCTCAATCCTTAAGGGGGGTCACGTAGGGATCTAGGGCAAAATCAGTACTTGGTGAAGGAAGGGGGCTGGACTCAATAACCTTTCAGGGTCCCTTCCAGCTCCATGAAATAGGTACATCTCCATACATGATTTACAGGTATTGCTATATCTGCTAGGGATACGCTTGTCTACTGATATGGTTATACTGGCATAAGCATCAGTGTGGCTGAAGTTATACTTGTGTAAAGGTGCCATATACTGGAATAGGGCTATAGATTATAAGCCAAAGAAGACCACTGTAACAAAGCTAGTCTGACATCCTGTGTAATACAGGCCATACATTTTTTTTTAAAAGTCAATTCAGGTGAACCCCTAATCTTTGTATCACCATCTCCTTTAGCAGGGATCACAGACTAGCCATTGCACCCCAAAGCTACCTATCACATTGCATTAGTGCTTTCTCCCTAGCATTAGCCTAGAATAAAACCTTTACCCTGCTGTAACTGAGCCTATGCTACAGGGTAGAGCAGAGTGAAATTCAGCATTTCAATGCCATGGGAAAAATTGACTTTTCAACATTTGTTTGCATCCCAAATCAAGGAAAAAAGTTAAAATACTAACATTTTGAATGGAATGGAAATTCTGAAAAATGTCCATTTGGAAATGTTGTTCAAAAATTTCAAAACAAAACATTTTGAAATTTTTTGAACATGAAACACTTGGACATTCCAAAATTGAAATGCTTCATGTTAGTATATTGACCTGACTTAAAATACTGCTGCCTGCCTCTGATTCCAAATAAATATCAAAGTTTCAGGCTGGTCTGCCATTTGAGACTGTAACTAAGGAAAAAGACATTGTTTTACCCACATTAAAAAAAATAATGACTTTTCCTCTGAGAAACTCTGGTGACCCCAGGCTTTGCAGCAGTGACTTGAAATTTGATAGGGTGGTGCCTTATGCCAGTCTCATGAAAATCTGCCCAAATTTGACCATTTAAAAAATTGTTGTTCACACAGGATCAATGGAAGCTCTAGCAAATCTCTCAGTTTAATCCCCCCAAGCTTAACATCTCAACATCCCAGGGATTCTGGGAGCTGAGCAGGATTTTCCCAGCAATTCCAGATCTGGCCTGTTGCAGGGTCTCAAACTGGGCACCCAAAATTAGCAGCAAGTTTTGACCTTAATTTCTCTGTGCTTCAATTCCCTACCTCACAGGGGTATTTTGAAAATAAATTCAGACACTACAGTGATAAACACCACGGAAAAAGCACATGAGCAAAGTATGAATTCTATCTTCAGAGCAAGGCTGGAAGAGTTTAAATAAGACCTGGTGTAGCAAGGCCCTGCAGGTCCCTCTTGTCTCCTACCAGGCTAACAAAGTCACTCAGAAACCCTGGGGTTCAGTAACTACTAGTATCATTCACCTACAGGTTCTGTTCCTATCACCTTTTGGCCATACACAGCTTAGATTCTAGAAGAGGTGTGTTTGTGTTTTGTGTTTTGTGTTTTCTTTCTTTCTTCCTGTCTGTCTGTCTGTTTTGGTGTCCTTCCTCCCAGCCCTTTATATAGCCGCAGGCTAATTGGCTGGGTAACTGTCTCCCATTCACCAATTAGGTGCAGGTTTTTCAAGCCGGCTCCAACCTGCTTCCCTTAATGGGAGCTGGCGTGACACAGGGCTGAGTCAGCAGCTCTTGCCCAGCCCCCTGTCACACCTGAGCCCACACACTGACTGATGAGGCTAAACCAAAATCCTGAACAGCTGCTCTCAGAGTGGGCCCTGTCCATTCTCCGCCCTCAGGCTGGCTGGGAGCTTTTTAATAAAATGGATTTTCCACCAAAAATATGGATTTGCCAAATAGGAATCTTTTAGTTGGAATGTCTCAGTTTTGATTAAACATTTCTCAGGTTCAGGATGGAATTTCTGGTTAAACTCCAGAGACATAGAGAGAGCGACCCCAAAATAGCCAAATCCCAGCTATCAGGGCACTCACCTGGGATGTCGGAGAGCCCTACTCAAGTCACTTCTCTGCCTAATTAAGAACAGGGAAATAGATCTAAGTTTCCAATATCACAGGTGAGTGCCCTAATGTCTGCCCTATTTTCTATTCTATGGTGCATCTCTGTCTCTCAATCTCTCCTGTTGGAGCTGTTCCACTTTGTATGAATAATAAAGGATCCATTGGGACACAGAGAGAAAATCTATCTTGATAGCCCAGTGGTTATAAGCCTGATCTAGGATGTGAGAGATCCAGGTCCAAGTGCCTGATTTGGAATGGGGTCTTGCATCTGAGTTTCACTGGTGTGACAGTATGAACCACGTGGGGGAACAAAAAAACAACAACAAAGAAACCAAGCAGCTGACTTTAATGATCTACTCCTCCCAGTGGCTGTTGTGGGTAGGAGGAGTCTGGGGGCTATATAAGCCAGACCTAACTCATTCTAGAAGAGCCAAGTGCAGAGGCAATATGCAAGTAGAGTTTGAAGGTGTAGAAAAAAATATATAGCTTAAGAAAGGGGAAGTAGGAGTTGTGATCAGTGTGGGGGAAGATAGTGAGTTTGGGGAGAGTTGGGTATGGCCTGGGGATCAGTATCCACAAGAAACTGTGGGTTTGCCTACAGGGAAGAGAGCTACAGGAATGGTACTGCAGATAATGGACATGGATGATGACAAACTGTTGCACCCCTTTCTATAAATGTTACTACATTCTCTCCAGCGTTCTTTCTTCCCCCAACCTTTTCTGGGGTGGTCAAGTCATCCTGACTCACCAGGCAATTGCTTGGTGGCATTTTGAGTAGTGATATCTGGGGTTTAACTGGAGGGCTCAGTCACATTAGTGACTGTCAGCTGGTTTCCCTGGAGCTGTTGAAAATCCACCAGTTCATCCCTGTGAAAGTAACGAAAGAACTGGCAGGGATTTGAAGGGAATTTCAATACAAACAGTCCCTTCAGTGAGCAAGAGTCAGGCTAGCTCTAACCCTAATAACATGAGATTTGTAGAAGCGAGGATTGTGTGAGGCGAGTGGGAAAGAACTGTGGGAGAAGTTGTTGTGATCTTGTGTTAGATAAGTATGGAATGTAGACTAGAGTCTAAATAGATGTGAGAAAAAATAAGATATCAGGATGACCTATGTATAAACAAAATGCAGCTGTTACACATTATTGTATATAACAAAATATAAATGCTTGCTGTAATTGTTTACCTGGAGAGAGATCTGTTTAGCTCTCTCCCTTCACACAATTGCTACAGATAATAAAGTATCTGACTTGCTGCACCCAACTTGAGAGTGAGGGCTCTGTTTTTCTATGACATCCCTTATCCGAGAAGAGTGCCCTAACCACTGAGCTACTGGCTATTCATAGGTCAGGCTTCTGTCTCTCATTTTCTGTGAAGTTTTTCCACAAGACCAGGTTTCATCTCAGTGTAGAATGGGAAAATATTTTGAAATCTTGAATATATTCAGGGGATAGGAAATTATTTTCCCACCTATGTCTAATCTGTACCCACTTACAATATTACTACTTTGACAATAGTTTTAAAGGATAATTATTTTAAAGTTAGGTTTTCAGACCTACACCACTGCCAGAGAGATTAAGGAATATGCAAGCTGAAATCACACCTTGGAATGGCGCATAGATATACCCAATGAGAAAAAAACAACTATTTTTAGAACCTGTTAGAGTTCTTATGTTAGCTATCACTTACGGTCAGAGGAGCTCATCTAGTCCAACCCCCTGCCCAAAGCAGGACCAATCCCCAACTAAATCATCCCAGCCAGGGCTTTGTCAAGCCTGACCTTAAAAACCTCTGAGGAAGGTGATTCTACCACCTTCCTAGGTGACCCATTCCAGAGCTTCACCCCCCTCCTAGTGAAAGTGTTTCCTAATATCCAGCCTAGACCTCCCTCACTGCAATTTGAGACCATTGCTCCTTGTTCTGTCATCTGCCACCACTGAGAACAGTCTAGATCCATCCTCTTTGGACAATGCAGATGATTTTTAGGGAGAACTGATTAAACAACATCGGACTAACCACTGCATGGGCCACTGACAAAATGCCAAGATGGAAACAGACCATCACCTAATATACCATTGTCTTCATTCTCCAATTGGTGGAGACTGAATTGTCTATAGAAGGTAGATCAAGAACATCTCTTCTCTGGTCTCATAACAAAAGAACAGGAGAAAAATCAATCAAATTAAAAGTTAGGAAGGTCAAAATCAAGATAAGGAAGTTAATTTTCACAAAATGTATGATTTTTTTTCTAGGGAACACATTGCCACAAGAAGCAATTGTGGTCAAGAATTTAGTGAGGTTCAAAAAAGGATAGGCTATTTATACGCATATGCAGAATATCAAGAGCTATAATTAAAGAAAATATTTTTGAGAGAGAGATTAAACCTCATGCTTAAAGGTTTAAACTAATCTCTAACTATTGGAGATTAGGAGGAGACCTAATTTTGGGGGCAGATTCTCCCACATCTGCCTACTGTGAAGTTCTTACACTTTCCTTAGAAGCATCTGCTATAAGCCACTGTCATAGACAGGCTATTGGACTAGATAAAGAGGCTGATAAAGGAGGTGCTGTTGTCATCATGAACAGGTCTGACTACCAAAAGGAGGCCGCCAGACAACTCTCCAATACCAAATTCTACAGGCCATTTTCCTCAGATCCCACTGAGGAATATACTAAGAAACCACCATCTACTCAGCACACTCCCTACACTAACACAGGAACAAATCAACACATCCTTAGAACCCCGGTCGGGGTTATTCTATCTACTACCCAAGATCCACAAACCTGGAAATCCTGGATGCCCCATCATCTCGGGCATTGGCACTCTCACTGAAGGACTGTCTGGATATGTGGACTCTCTACTCAGACCCAACGCTACCAGCACTCCCAGCTATCTCCATGACACCACTGATTTCCTGAAGAAACTACAATGCATTGGTGACCTTCCAGAAAACACCATCCTAGCCACCATGGATGTAGAGGCTCTCTACACAAACATCCCACACACTGATGGAATACAAGCTGTCAGGAACAGTATCCCTGATGATGCCACAGCACAACTGGTTGCTGAGCTCTGTGCCTTTATCCTCACACACAACTATTTCAAATTTGATGACAATATATATCTCCAGATCAGTGGCACCGCTATGGGCACCCGCATGGCCCCACAATAAGCCAATATTTTTATGGCTGACCTGGAACAACTCATCCTCAGCTCCCGTCCACTCATGCCCCTTCTCTACCTACACTACATTGATGACATCTTCATCATCTGGACCCATGGGAAGGAGACTCTGGAAAAATTCCACCACGATTTCAACAGCTTCCACCCCTCCATCAACCTCAGCCTGGACCAATCTACATGGGAGGTCCACTTCCTAGACACCATGGTGCAAATAAGTGATGGTCACATTAACACCACCCTATACCGAAAACCTACCGACCGCTATGCCTACCTTCATGCCTCCAGCTTCCATCCCGGACACACCACAAGATCCATTGTCTACAGCCAAGCACTGAGGTACAACCGCATCTGCTCTAACCCCGCAGAGACCAACACCTACAAAATCTCCACCAAGCATTCTCAAAACTACAGTACCCACACGAGGAAATAAGGAAACAGATCAACAGAGCCAGACGTGTACCCAGAAGCCTCCTACTGCAAGACAAACCCAAGAAATAAACCAACAGGACTCCACTGGCCATCACATACAGTCCCCAGCTAAAACCCCTCCAACGCATCATCCGGGATCTACAACCCATCCTGGACAATGATCCCACACTTTCACAGGCCTTGGGTGGCAGGCCAGTCCTCGCCCGCAGACAACCTGCCAACCTGAAGCATATTCTTACCAGTAACTGCACACCGCACCATAGTAACTCTAGCTCAGGAACCAATCCATGCAACAAACCTCGATGCCAACTCTGCCCACATATCTACACCAGCAACACCATCACAGGACCTAACCAGATCAGCCACACCATCACCGGTTCATTCACCTGCACGTCCACCAATGTAATATATGCCAGCAATGCCCCTCTGCTATGTACATCAGCCAAACTGGACAGTCTCTAAGGAAAAGGATAAATGGACACAAATCAGATATTAGGAATGGCAATATACAAAAACCTGTAGGAGAACACTTCAACCTCCCTGGCCACACAATAGCAGATCTTAAGGTGGCCATCCTGCAGCAAAAAAACTTCAGGACCAGACTTCAAAGAGAAACTGCTGAGCTTCAGTTCATCTGCAAATTTGACACCATCAGCTCAGGATTAAACAAAGACTGTGAATGGCTAGCCAACTACAGAACCAGTTTCTCCTCCCTTGGTTTTCACACCTCAACTGCTAGAACAGGGCCTCATCTTCCCTGATTGAACTAACCTCGTTATTTCTAGCTTGCTTCTTGCTTGCATATATATACCTGCCCCTGGAAATTTCCGCTACTTGCATCCGAAGAAGTGGGTATTCACCCACGAAAGCTCATGCTGCAAAACGTCTGTTAGTCTATAAGGTGCCACAGGATTCTTTGCTGCTTTTATAGATAAACCTTGTGTCTGGTCTGATCCTGTCTGGCAATCCCTATGTTTCTGAGATAGAGAGGAACCAGTAGCTTCTACAGGTTGGTTCAGTCATGGAACAATAGTCTTCCCCAAACTCTGCAAGGTTATGGTTAGGGTTAAGGTTGGGAAGCTGTGAACATAAGACAGTTCACACTTGCCCCTATGGATGGATAATTTGATGTACATCTGTAACACTGACAGACCTCGGTAGGCAGGATCGAGCCTAGGACCACTGTAGCTTAGTGCATGAGCCTCTACCACATGAGCTAAAAGCCACATGGCTCTTAGCCAAGCCTGTAGGGCAACCTCATTAATCTCCCTCTAAGTGATCTGCCTCAGGGCCACCACATGGACAGAGCACCACACCCAGGAGGTGTGCGGGTTATATATCTACACCAGGTTACGAGTTAAGGACATGATCCACCGACTGGGTATAACGAGCCAGACCACTTCCCCCATAAGGGACTTGTGCCCCTAAGTCATTTACGTGCTTTGGGAAATCCTATGAGCATAAGGGCCAGATCCTCTTCTTGTATAAATGTAGGAAGCCCCACTGACTTCAATGGAATGACACCAATTTTGACCAGTTATGGTTCTGGTCCAATGACTTCAGCAGAGCTCCACCTATTTACTAAAGCTGGGGGGTCTCATCCATTAGCGCCAATGAAGCTAATGCTGATTTTCACCCGCTGGGGATCTGGTCCCGTTGATTGCAATGTAGTGATGCTAGCTTACACAAACAGGAGTGGAGCGCCATTGATTTCAGTGGAGCAAAGATGATTTACACCCGCTGGAGATACAGCCACATCGATTTAAGTGGCACTCCATCAAGTTACATTAGCTGGGGTTTCTGGCCCATTAACATCAGTGGAGTGATGCTGATTTACACTAGCTGAGAATCTGGCCAGTTGTGTTTCACTTAACCATCAGTTTCAACACTGATTTATATTAATGTTGCATTGACGTAAAACACTCTGAGGATTGCCCTGTTTTTCCAGATTAAATAGGAGATTCCGGTTATTTCCCTAACATAGTATTTTGGCTTTTTAATGGCAGATTTTGATACCCTTACCCACACTTTTTCAGCAGGTTGTCCTGTGGAAGTCAATGAGACGAATCTCAGAGTAAGAGGCCATTCACTGTAAGAACATCAGAATCGAGCCTATAGTTTCGAGATGCTCTAACATATTGTTATGTATCGGATACAGCCCCTTCTTGTCTGTCTTGTGTGCATTAAAATTCTTCTTCGTTTATTTGCAACCTAAGCCTATCTTGCTCTACTTGCACTGAGTAGTGCTTGATCTCATTGATGCTACTGGTATGAGTAAGTACTAGTCAATGTGAGCGAGGATCATAGACACACGCCTGCAGTGACCTGATTGGGTTTGTCATGGCTTTGGACACAAGGGCCAAATGTAGCCCTGGCATAAAAGAATGATGCCAGAGATGAATTTGGCCTGAAAGTGAAGATATTGAAAGGGGAAAAAAAAGGGAAAGAGTAAATGCTATTGTCCAGCACTGGTTATGCCAGTAATGTTCATGTTGACACAATTCCCCAAAGTTAGAACTTTGTAGAAAGCATCTATTATTATGGATTATAATAAGTTGCTGTGGGCCTCATTAAAACATTGTGTTTTGAGCAATACTTTCATTATCTAATTAGACAAGAAAATGTATTGGGAATAGTTAGGAAAACAACATATGACTCATTACACAGAAATAATGTCAATATTAACACTTGCTCTGCCAGAGTAATGAATAAGTAAACATATTTGTAGTTTAACTGAAGTTAAGAAATTAGCCGAGTCAGTTTGTACGGGGGGGCATCTTCTCCCGGAGAACAGCCGGGTATAAAAAAATGGCTGCCCCTTCTCATTAAAATCAATCTGAAAAAACTATACCAGCCCCCTTGTCATTCATTAAGGGCCCAAGCACTGACCATTGTACTCAATGGAGTCTTTCCATGGACTCTAGGGCATATTGGTTCAGTATCATAGATCCCAGTCCTGGGCATTCTTATGTGAGTGCTTCAATTTACGCATGTGAGTAATCCCTTTGACGACAATTGGACTACTCGCATGAGTAACATTAAGCATGTGCACATGTGTTTGCAGGATTAGGGAACTTGGAAAGCACAAGAAAGGCGCTCAACACAAATGCTTCAAAGACAACCTAAAACAGAATCTCAACTCATGCAACATGAATACAGATCAGTTTGAAGACACAGCCAAGGAGAGACCTGAAAGGACAGCAACTATCAAACAGTTTGAGAAAGACTGATTGAAAAAACGGTCAAGCATCATGCCAAGTCTTCAGCGGGAGCCTGCGTATCTCTAAGTGACATCCATTTACAATCTTGCTCCTCGCAGATCTGGCTCTACAGCCACAAGGGAGCATACGAGATGCCATGACGTCACTGCTGGATACAGTGGATGGCCATACATTCTCCCCCCAGATGCGTTCAACGCTAATGTCGGATGTTCACAGAATTTTGGGTCAAAGAATTTTAAGACGTTTCAGCTAGATCCACAAAGGTACATTAGGTAACTAAATGCCATTTGAGACATATCAGTCCAACATTTAGGCGCTACTGAGGCTCAAAGGCACAAAAAGGCTGTTGGATACCTAGTTCCCAGAGATGCTCATTGGGAGCTGAGTGCTTAACTAACCTTTGTGCTTTTGGAATATCCCTCCTTTGGCTGTGTCTACACTTCCATGCATAGTTGGATAGTTGACTCTGTACCTGCTCCTGCATATTCATCAGACCTGCATGTAGGGTCCACATATACTGTGCTGGAGAGAGGTCAAACCCTGTGTAGACGCATATACCTGGACCCACACTGCCACTTCTGTTATGCCAGAGCAGCGCTACCACTTCAGAGGCAGTATCCCAGGTTCTGTGCCTCACAGGAGACACTCTAGGAACTGCCTTTCTGAGTGTAGTTGCCACGGCCCATCCCTTTTACACATTTGCCCAGGGCAGTACCAGCTCATCTCTCTCCCTCTGGCCACACTGGGTGGAAGACATGGAAGGTTGGTGGTTCTGCTCCTGCTCCTTGTTAGCAGGCTTTCCCTTCACCCTCTCACTCCCCCGGATCTCGTTACACACACAGAAAGCTGACCAGAAGTCCGAAGTGCAGCTAATGCAATGTTTATTGGGGTTAGTTTCCAGCAAACGTGTCCCATAACTCTGAGGTCACAGAGCCTTGTTTCCCAGAGTTCTCCACCTCCTCAGTCAGCACAATTATACCTGAAATGCACACGTACAGTCCCACCCCTTACAAATTACCGTCACGTTCCATTTCAGAGGGTCCTAGGTCTGGGGTCTTCATCCCACCCCTTCTGTGCCCCATGGGAGGGGTAAGGAGTGAGGTTGTGCTGCGGTCAGGGGCAGGCATTTCTCTGGCCTTTTAGTGTTTTACCTTCCCCCCAATCCCTCTTTGCCCCTCCCGACTGGCTGCTTGACCTTGCCTCAACTCCTATCTCAAGGCGTCTTCAAGTGTGCGCTCATATATCACACTCCCACCGTGCCCAGGAACACGTCTACTGCTCTTATCGGTTCTCATTATACTGACAGACCCATCTGGCTTAGGCAAAAGCAGCATACACGGTGTCTGCCTTTGTCCTTAGTAAGGGTCCCTTTATTCACACATATTAGTAAGAGAGAGAGAGTGTGTGTGTGTGTGTGCATATAATGTATATAAATCAAACAGACAAGCAAAACTTAAAATACCATCTCAGGCGAAAATACAAGCCTGGATCCTACATTGGCACTCGCACTCCTGACACTCCTTCCTGAGGGACAAGTGTTCGTGCAGTGGGGTGGGCGATTGGCAAGATGCTGGATGGAATCTGGACAGAACTTTCTGACATGATGATGAAGATGGCTGACCATGATGGGTGACTGACAGTCTCCTCCGGTGCCATGGAACAGATATGGTGACTGCCAGTATTGCCAAGGTATGCCCATGGATGGACCCCCATTTCTGGTCCAGGAGAACCAGCACGGTGTCGTGAGATTGCATGATTTTGGAAAACTGGGATGAGGAACGGTGGCTTCAGAACTTCATAATGAGGGAAAAGAGACCTCCTTGGGGCTGTGTGAGATGAGATCCCCCCAACCCTCCAGTGCCACAAGCCTCGATTTAGGAAAGCCATGCCAGTGCCAAAGCGAATAGTTATTGCCCTGGGGAAGCTGGTGATACCTGACCAGCTCAGACAACTTCTTCAGTTCTGAGGAAGGACTGGAGGCTAATAATGGTAAGATACAGGTAGTGCGGTTTTGTTTTGTTTTTAAATAAATATTTACAGTGCCTCAAGGGGGTGGTGGGAAGGGGCTTTGGTTCCTTCCAGGGCCTGAGGAAGAGCTCTGTGTACGCTCAGAAGCTGGTCTCTCTCTCACCAACAGAAGTTGGTCCAATAAAAGATATTACCTCACCCGCCTTGTCTCTCTCTCAAGCTGAGAACTGGAAGCCTGCGAGGTGTACGAGCACTTTACATTCACAAGTGAAAAATCAGTTATTGGCTTGGCTCCACTTGTATGGCCCCATGACCAGAGTATCTCAGAAGCTTTAATATATTTATCCTCACAACATCCTTGTGCTGCCCAGTGCAGCAGTCTGGGAGCTGACCTTGTTTGTGAAGACAGAGGCAAAAAAAATCAATGAGTACATTAGCTTTTTCCACATCCTCTGGCACTAGGTTGCCTCTCTCATTCGGCAAGGGGCCCATACTTTCCTTGACTTTCTTTCTTGTTGCTAACATACCTGATGAAACCCTTCTTGTTACTCTTAACATCTCTTGCTAGCTGCAACTCTAAGTGTGATTTGGCCTTCCTGATTTCACTCCTGCAGCCTGAGCAATATTTTTATACTCCTCCCTGGTCATTTGTCCAAGCTTCCATTTCTTGTAAGCTTCTTTTTTGCGTTTAAGATCAGCAAGGATTTCACTGTTAAGCCAAGCTGGTCGCCTGCCATATTTACTACTCTTTCTACACATCAGGATGTTTTTTTCCTGCAACCTCAATAAGGATTCTTTAAAATACAGCCCGTTCTCCTGGACTCATGCGGTAGAGTGTTGTGCTGTGGATGCAAAGGTCTTGAGTTCAAAAGCTGCTGGATGAGCCATGTTAGCAGTTGTTAAAAGGAAAACCACTACTGAAGCACCCTCCCTGCAGCACAGCACCCCCTAGTGGTGCACTGGGGTCAGCACTGACTGAGAGAGGAGAAAGAGTAATCTCTACTGAGCCTCCCACAGCACAGCACCCCCTAGGGGCCAGCACTGACTGTGTGGGAGAGCATCCCCTACTGAGCCCTCCCCACAGCACCCCCTAGTGCAAGATTAGGCTCAGCTCCCCGTACTTCTAACAGGATCCAAATGTTCCTTAGGGTCATTCATCCAAGCCTTGCAGCCATTTAGCTTATGAGACAGACCCACCATCCTAGGTGCTGTAAGAGGAGAGCACCACAGCTGGGGCTTTCACCGGAGCCCAACCAAATCTCTGACACACCATTGAAGCTGCCAGCTAAAAAGATCAAGGAAAAACACCCACGCAGCTGATGGACGAGTTCTCCGTATTAAAAACAGGCAATTGTTTTATTGACCAAAAATATGGAATGCAATATTCTAGCCAGTTGGTACGACTCTGAAAAGTCTCCGGGTTTCCTTGGCCATCGGGCACTGGTAGAGGAGCAGGGCACGGTCTTCATTCCAGTGTTAACCGTCTCTTTCACTGCGCCATGTCAGCTGCAAAGCCTTCGGTGCAGAACTCGATGTTATCGTAGGTCTATCTCATCTCCTGGGGACAGGGGAGTGAGTCAGAGACGGCTGCATAAAGGAACGGGGTTCAGGTGGCTTTTATGCTACTTGAGCTGGAAGTTCTCTGGTGTCTTTCACCCCAAGGATCTCAAAGTGACTAACCCTAGGGGTCCTCATCTACCTTTGAGTCTCCATCCCTTGAGCTTTCCATCAGCAGACATCACAATGATTAAAAAGGAGGTTGGTGTCTTTATCCCCATCTAAAGATGGGGTGATTGTGGCACAAAGGGTAGAAGTGATTTTCCCAAGCTGACCCCTCAGGACAGCGGCAAAGCTGGGAATAGAGCCTGAGCCTTCATCCTCTGCATGAGCCACTAGGCTGCACTAGCCTATTGTATTGCTAGCCCCTAGAGAGCAGGATGCCAGTCTATTTACCTCTCTGCTCTTCAGCCAAATCTTACTGTTAAATATGGGTTGAGATGAAGTGGGACGTTTTGGTAATATTTTTATGAAGCCGATGTGTGCCTCGGTTTCCCCTCTCTGCTGTGTCTGGCCTCAGGGCTGACCTGAGTCAAGGGTTACCGTATTTCAAGTTTTCAAAA
Source organism: Mauremys mutica (assembly GCF_020497125.1). Lineage (NCBI taxonomy): Eukaryota > Metazoa > Chordata > Testudines > Geoemydidae > Mauremys > Mauremys mutica. The sequence goes on from NC_059075.1 coordinate 151,679,413, forward strand.
AGGGAAACTGAGTGAGGAAGGTGGAGGTGGGTATAGTTGGGGTACTGGAGGGGGCACCTATGGTGGGGGTACTCACTGGAGGGGGGGTGTCGCTCCCTGTCATGGGGGCAGGACGGCTGGCGCAAGTCCAGGATGCAGTGACAGCCACCAGTTAGCACCTCCATGCGGGATCCCCACCCCGGGGCTGGGAGCCAGGGCCTGGGTGGGCAGGAGGCAGCTGTGGTTGCACCAATCAGCTGCAGATGCAGGGGTGGGACCAGTCAGGAAGCTGACCAACTGGGGCTCTTGCTGAGCTCCAGCATCTGCTCTGCAAAACACCTGGACATTTCCTGTTATCTGAAAAAGCTGCCCAGACAGAGGAAGGCTCCTGAAAGGCAATATGCAGGAAAACCCGGACGTCTGGTCACCCTACCTGAGTCTCCAGCCCTGGACGAGCCTGGCCTGTGTTCCCTGGGCATGGGGGCGGCTACACCTGCTGGGCGACAACAGGGAGCTCACTCAGAAAGGGACTGGAGCAGCCTCTGCCACTGCTGGGATCCTGCCTGACACTCTCCACATTGCCCGGCTATGTGTTGGATTCCTGCCCCCACCCCCAGCCTGCACGCCCCATCCCACCTCCCTCCCCCTCTGTCCGGATCCCTCCCCCATCCTCCCATCCCGGCCTGCCCTCCCCACATCGCCCGCCTCCCCCACTGCCGGGATCCCTCCCTTCCCCAGGAGAAACCCCTCAGTCTTTGGCCAGGTCCCCATAGCACAATCTCCGCTTTCTACAGCAGCCAGCCCATCGGTGCAATTAACCCAGAGTAATTTTAGGGCGCTCCATAAATTACATAATGCACTGGGGTGGACGGGGGTCTTGAACATCACCCAAAACCCGTGTTACTGTCCCATCCCCGACACAGCTGAACAAATGTCAGCCCACCTGTGACTCTGGTCCGGGTGCTGCTGGTTGGTTCTGGGGTCTGCTGGGTGCCACCTGGAGCTGCAGGAGAGGAGGAGGAGAGAGGTTCAGCTCTCAGGGGCTCACCCCGAGCTAGCCGCTCCCCACAGGGATGGGGATTTGGGAGCTGGCAGGAGAAGGTTTGGGGTGACCCATAGCTGGGTCGGGGAATGTTCCAATGAGGAATCAATGGCAGGGAAGAGGAATAGAAAAACACTCCCCCATAGGAAGGAGAATGTTTGGTTCACTGTTGGACTGATGAAGCGAGAAAAATAACTGTTTCTTGGATCCAGGACTCCTCCCTCCAGATGTGAACAACTCCACATCCACCTATTTATTCCCCATCCCCATCTCTCCTTCTCTCTCTTTCCAACACCCCTATCTTTTCCTATCTCCATCTGAACAGATCTTTCCCTCTGTGTCTCTCATCCCCTCACCAACACCTTGATGTCTCTCTGAGGGGTCCCCCAGTGTGCAGCCACGATCCCCACTCTCTGTGTGTGGGGGGGTTCATATCCCGTTTGGGAGAGGAGAAGGAAGAGACGGGGGTTGGGCTGGTACAAGCGAACCATCGACTACTGGCCCGGAGTTGCCTTGGTGATCCAGTGGAAGACCCTAACTCCCTTTGGGGACCTAGAACAGGAAGTTAGGTATTTAAACCAGGGGTGAAAGTAACGTAAAGATGTTACCAGTATGAGGGCCTGGCTCCGGGCCCCTGGAAGGGGCAGGGCCTTGGGCAGAAGGGGCGGGACTGGCGTCAGCCTCCCCCCGCCAGCTCTTCAGTGCTGCCTGGCCGGTGCTGCCCAGGGCTCCGGCGGGGATTTAAAGGGCCCGGGGCCCCGGTCACTGCCATCGTAGGCAGCGGTGGTGGCCAGGAGCCCTGGGCCCTTTTAAATTGCAGGGCCCAAGGAAGCTCCCCTGTTTGCCCCCGCCCCCATCGGTGGCCTTGCCGGTAGGGTCCTTAACGTGCTGCTGTGGCAGTGCTTTAACATCCCGTGGCGGCCTTGGGCTTTAACATCCATTGTGTAGGGGCCTGTACTGGCAGCCATTTTTTACTGGCACACCGAACCGGCCCACTTTCACCTCTGGTCTAAGCCCCTTTGGATCTGTGATACCCAGTGACAGTCTTGCCTGAGAATGGGCTGCACAATTCTGCCCTTGGGGAACTGTACAGAGGAACCCAGCAGCATTGCTGATTTCTCTGCCTGGCCGGCAGACAAGCAGACAGTTCCTGTACAAAGAAACCCACTGAGATGGGATCCCGTTAGGGAGGGGGCGATCGCCTCTTGAGATCCCCTCACTCACCCTTCCCTGTGGCCTGGAAGAGGTTGTGTGCCAGGTTCTTCTTGTCCATGTCCTCTAGCACCTTCCCGGCCACTTCCACCGCGTAATCCTCCTTGTAGTAGCTGACTAGCAGGCGAGTGATTTCTACAGCGTCTGCTTTTTCCAGCTCTCCCCATTTGATACGGTTATAACCTGGCCTGGGCTGGAAATTGTTCAGCTTGTCTTTAAACGCCTTCAAGTCCGACTCGCCCAGCTCTCTAATGGTGTCGAACAGATAGTCTCTCGGGGTCTTTGCCATGCTCACTTTTTGCCCCGAGACAATGGGCAGCGAGCCGTGTCCCAAAAGGAAAGTGAAACAAACTTTCACAACTTCACCCTGGCATCCAGCCAAGTCCCACCCTCTTCTCCTGTGACACTGGACTGGGCTCCCTTGGAAGATTAGCAGTTTTGATCTGGCTCAGGATTTTTGTGGCCCTTTTGTGGGGTCGGGGTTTTGCCGCTAAGGGGGGTCACCAGGGGGCTCAGCCTCAGATTCACTCCTGTTGTCTTGTGTTATTCAAACACTCATGGGCGTGGAGATTGGGAGGGCAAAGGGCATCTGTGCCCTGGCTGGGAAGTAAAGTGGAGTTGGCATCAAGGGGGGAATGGCAGGAAGAGTGGCAAGAGTGATGCACACACACAGAGACACACACCATGCACAGACACAGTTACACACAAACACACCCCTCCCCCCAGAGACAGTTGCACACACAGAAGAACACACAGACACATCACACTCAGTTATACACAAACACTACACACAGGGACACATACACAGTTACCCCACAGACATACCGCACACAGAGACACACATGCATCCTGACACATGCATACGCACTGACAATCACTGACAGATACACACACCATATACAGACACTTGCCACAGACACCGTGACACAAACACACACACACAGACTTGCATGCACAGTTATGCACAGACACACCCAAATACCGACACAGATACACACTGACTGATACATCCCCTCCCCCGAATCACCATTTACAGATCAGAAGAAAGTGGAATATCCCATTCCTCCAGCAACAGGAAATGCCGTGTGCCAATAAAATCTTGGTTAGTCACCTATGTATGTGTGGATGTGGCCTATTCCCTACAGTTGAGAAGAAAGGGTGACTATCAACAGAGGGAAAATGACTTTTTGTAGTGCTAACGAGACTAACACATTTATTTGGGCATAATCGCATCGTCTTGTCAACTGTTGGGAATAGGCCACATCCACCCTGATTGAATTGGCCTCGTTAGCACTGATCCCCAACTTGGTAAGGCAACTCCCATCTTTTCATGTGCTGTGTATTTATACCTGCCTACTGTATTTTCCACTCCGTGCAGCTGATGAAGTGGTTTCTAGCTCACGAAAGCTTATGCCCAAATACATTTGTTAGTCTCTGAAGCGCCACAGAGACTCCTAATCCTTGATGAAACATACAAAGCCCCTGCTAAGAAAAGGAGCAAAGAAATTTGTTATACACTGGTGCCATCTACTGGATATTGAAGGAACTGAGCAATCCAAAATCCGAGAGCCAGCTAGGGTGCCCAGACAGCAAAGGTGAAAAATCGGGACAGCGGGTGGGAGGTAATAGGAGCCTATATAAGAAAAAGACCCCAAAATCAGAACTGTCCCTATAAAATCGGGACATCTGGTCACCCTAGAACCAACAGCCAAGCAGAAAATACCTCCACCAAATCCCGAAACACGGTCTAAAAAACATAGGAAGTTGCTGACTCCAACAAAGGGTACGTCTACACTACGGGATTATTCCGAATTTACATAAACCGGTTTAACAAAACAGATTGTATAAAATCGAGTGTGCGCGGCCACACTAAACACATTAAATCGGTGGTGTGCGTCCACGGTCCGAGGCTAGCGTCGATTTCTGGAGCATTGCACTGTGGGTAGCTATTCCGTAGCTATCCCATAGTTCCCGCAGCCTCCCCCGCCCCTTTGAATTTCCGGGTTGAGATCCCAGTGCCTGATGCGGCAAAAATCATTGTCGCAGGTGGTTCTGGGTAAATGTCGTCAGTCACTCCTTCCGCTGGGAAAGCAACGGCAGACAAGCATTTCGTGCCTTTTTTCCCTGGATTGCCCTGGAAGATGCCATAGCATGGCAATCATGGAGCCTGTTTCGCCTTTTGTGACTGTCACCGTATGTGTACTAGATGCCGCTCACAGAGGCGATACAGCAGCATGCTTTTGCTTTTGCATGATAGCAGAGATGGTTATCAGCCATATTGTACCATCTACCATACCATAAATTGGTAATAAGATGATCGTGGCTACCAGTCCTTTTGCACTGTTCCATTTGCTGCTGTCATAAGTGCCCCTGGCTGCTCTTAGCCAGGGGCGCAAAAGCCAAAATTGGGAATGACTCCCTGAGTCAATCCCTCCTTTTTGGTATCTAAAAATAGAATCAGTCCTGCCTAGAATATGGGCAAGTGTACTAGAGAACCACTGTATCAGAGAACCAGAGAGCACAGCTGCTCTGTGTCAGATCCTGCAGAAATTATGAGCTGTATTCTATTCACAGGGAGTGCTCCTGCAACAACCCCACCTGTTGATTCCGTTCTTCCCTCAGCCTTCCTGGGCTACCGTAGCATTGTCCCCCCACTTGTGTGATGAACTAATAAAGAATGCAGGAATAAGACACAGTGACTTGTTAGTGAGATATGAGTGGAAGGCAGCCTCCAGCTGCTATGATAGTCCAGACAGGACAGTAAGGAGTGTGTAGGAGAGGAGCCCAGCATCCCTCTGCTAGTTCAGGGGCAATTGAATCTTTTCTTTACACATGAAGGGTGGGGGCTGATGGAGCTCAGCCCCCTGTTGCTATGATGACAATGGTTATCAGCCATACTGTACCATCTACCAGGAAAAATTAGGACCAGACGCCCTTGATCGACCTAACAGATGCTAGTCAGCATGGTTACCAGTCCTTTTGCACTGCCCCATGTGCCAATAGGCTGATGATGAGGACGGATACCAGTCATTTTGTACCATCAGCCATCCATAGCGTTGGGGGAGCAAGGATGTTGGTGTTGAGTGCTGCACCATCGCGTCTATCTGCAGCATTCAGTAAAGATAGGGTGACATGTAAAAGAGTCAAGAGAGGATTGTTTTCTCTTTCACTTCTGGGGGGTGGGTGGGGGTGTGCGTAAATTGCCTAGCTATGCCCTGACCCACCGCGGACACTGTTTTTGACCCTAGAAGCATTTGGAGCTCAGCCAAGAATGCAAATGCTTTTCAGAGACTGCAGGAACTGTGGGATAGCTTGAGTCCTCCAGTCCATGAGCGTCCATTTGATTCTTTGGCTTTCCGTTACGCTTGTCACGCAGCAGTGCGCTGAGTCCCTGCTATGGCATCTGTCTGGAGATATTTAAAAAATGATTTTGAATTTCATCTTCTGTAACGGAGTGATGATAGAACAGATTTGCCTGCCCTTACAGCGATCACGTCTGCATCGTCCATGCGGGAGCTCTTTCTTTCTTTTGATTTTTAACTGCATCACCACCCGTGCTGATCGGACCTCCACGCTGGGCAAACAGGAAATATTCAAAAGTTCGCGGGGCTTTTCCTGTCTACCTGGCCACTGCATCCGAGTTCAGATTGCTGTCCAGAGCGGTCAGTGGTGCACTGTGGGATACCGCCCGGAGGCCAATATCGTCGATCTGCGGCCACACTAACCCCAATCCGATATGGTAATACCGATACTAGCGCTACTCCTCTCGTTAGGGAGGAGTACAGAAACCGGTTTAAAGAGCCCTTTATACCGATATAAAGGGCCTCTTAGTGTGGACGGGTGTGGCGTTAAATCGGTTTTACGCTCCTAAAACCGGTTTAAACGCGTAGTGTAGACCAGGCTAAAGAAGCTGCCGTGATGTGGACACACTCCTCCTATCCCAGGGTGACCAGCAATGAGGGGAAGCAGTAAGATTTCATTTCAGAGATTGTTCTTTCTTTTTATGGCTCAGGCGAGGTCTGCACTAAAAAGTTAGGTCGACCCAGCTACGTCACTCAGGGGTTTGAAAAATCCATATCCTTGAGTGATGTAGTTAAATTGACCTAACCCCCAGTGTAGAAAGCATTAGGTAGCTACTGCCTCTGGGGAATGTGTGTGTGTGGATTATCCCCTCCCATCTGTGTAGTGAGTGTAACTGCTAGTTCTCTTTTTGCGGCTGCACTCTCTCTAGTGAGACCTCGAGGAACTGTATTTTAGCTTCTAAGTAATGCTAGGTGGATGTTCCTCCTTGGAACACCCAAGTCAATGGAACTAAGAGAATCTCATAGAAAATGTCTAAGCGTCTGCTTTTGATGCTTTAAACATGGCTTTCAAAGCCAACATGAGAAACAGCAAAGACCAGATTCCTCAAAGTGCAGCCTGTGAGACGTAACTTTACTCCTTGGAGAATTACTGTAGGTGCGGTAAGTGTGTTAGAAATACTGGAGAACTGATAACTGTTGATTATAGATCTGGGTCATTCATGGTGAATTAATAATCTGGTTAGTTAAGAATAACCCAGTGTCCTCGTTTGAGACATTCTGACCGGGGTCAAAGTGGACCTGAGAAGGACCCAACTTTAAAATCAGAAAGCCAGCAGTCCCAGGATGCAGTAAAAACAGGTGAGCTGAATTAAATTCCAGCCCCAAACTGGCTATAATGTTTCTCCAATGGGAAAGTCTAGTTTGTTAGATTTTCAGATGAAATCTAACCGGCACTTTGACAAACTGACTGCTCCCCCTCCCTCATTCACACTTACACATCTCCCTGCTACCCTGGACCAGACCCACTGGGGGCCCTGGTCTCGGTCGGGGTCTGTGCAGCACCAGGCGCAATGGGGACCTGATCTTAGTTGCAACCTTCAACTGCTACCATAACAATAATAACAACGAGATTCCTGTAATGCACTCACATGGGTGTATGCCAGAAGGATAAATCCACTAATGCTGGTACAGTGCCCAGTAAATAAGGCGTCCGGGCCCATATAAAGATGTAGCTGATCCCTCACTGATTGATTGGGGGCCGTATGGCAGATAGAAGCCCAGACACACATGCGCACACAGGAGGCAGAGTGGACATGACCATGTTTTATTGGAGACCATATCTGGGTGGATGCGAACATGCTCAGATCCCAGCAGCGGCTGTACAGATCCCAAAGCCTTGGAACCACGTCGGGTCACTGCCCGTCCCAGGGAGCTTGGAGATGGGCCTCATGGGCTTCGAATGTCTGGAGGATCTGTGATGACATGGGGTATGGTTATGGCACTTCCAGCTATGTGGGCATGGCCAGGGAGTCTCTGGTAATGGACACATGCTTGGGCATGATTGAGATGCCTTTGGTAATGGGGGCATGAATCTCTGGTGATGGGAGGGCCATGATAATGGCACTTCTGTTGATGGTAGCATGACAAGGCATCATACGGAGCTTCTGGTGATGTAGGATGTGGTTAGCTGTGGTTACAGAGCGTCTGACAACATAGTTATGGAACTTCCAGTGAGGTTGGCCACGGTTGAGGCACCTCCTGGTCTGGTGATGTCAGGCATAGCGAGGCACGGCAGGGCACGGCTTCTCTGGGGATGTGGGGTGTGGCTGGGTGTGGTTGCAGCACCGCCAGCCCAGGTGACATGGTTGGGAGTGCCTGTGGCTCATTTGGTGATGTGGGCATGGTTGGGTCTGGCCGGGATGATGTGAGGTGAGGTTATGGCACAGCTGGTGATGTAGGGCCGGCTGGGTGTGGTCATGGCTCTTCTGGTGACGTGGGATATGGTTGTGGCACCTTCCGCTCTGGCATCTTGGGTCAAGGTTGGGCATGGCTGTGGCACATCTGGCAGCATAGAGCATGGCTGGGCGTGGCTACAGCGCCTTTGGCAACATGGTTATGGCACTCCTGGCTCCTTGGGGCGAGGCTGGGCATGGCTACGGCACCTCCGGCTCTGCAGGGAGCCGTTAGGAGGCCTCCGGCTCTGGCTCATAGATGACCAGCGGCTGGCTGTTCTTGCCCTTGTCGTGCCAGCAGACGTCGAAGAAGGGGTAGACGGTGGTGGTGAAGCGCGTGTGGAAGGCGAAGAGCTGCACCAGGTTGTCCTCGTCGCCGGCGTCGTAGAACCCCAGCATCCCGTCCTCGAAGCTGAGATACAGCCCGATCCGGCTGGGCTTGCTCTCCACCCGCAGCAGCCGCGGCTCCTTGTGCTCCACGTGGGCCTCGTAGTTCTTGCCTTCCTTGCAGCCCACCAGCCAGAAGCCGTTGGAGGGCAGGGCCTGGAGCCGACCCTTTCGCCCCGCCTCGGCCGAGATGAGGCCCAGCCCCCAGCGCGGCTTGTCGCCCACCGTCACCTCCCAGTAGTGCTCGCCGCTGGAGAAGCTCTGGCGGCTCACCACGCAGTTGGACTTGTCGAAGCGGCCTGGGTCATCCGAGCTCACTGGCTGCTTGTGCTCCACGCACTCCACCCGCTTGCCGTCCTCCGACACCACCAGGTTGGGGTGGGCCGTGTCCGGGTCAAAGGTCAGGTTCTCCAGAGCTGGTGGGAGTGGAGGGGGAGAAAGGAATGGGGCAGTGATGGCTACCTGCGTGTGGGATCCTGGAAAGTCAGCCCAAAATTCCACCCCCTGTCACCTCCCACCATCCCCATTTTTCCTAATTCTTCTTTCCCACACAGCACCCCAACCGTCCCTTTCAAGGGAGGCCAGGATCTCGGGTGGGGTCAGAAGGTGCCCAGCACACTGGGGCCTAGTGAATAGAGTACTGCACTGGACCCAGGACTCCTGGGTTCTATTCCCGGCTCTGCCACGGATCTGTTGAGCTGATCACTTCACTCAGAGTCTGTTTAGCCCCGGCACAACTGGTGCTTGCTGTGCAGGGTAAAGGAGAATAGACTATATCCTTGGATATATAGAGGGATCCCTTGCCTGGTGCAGAGATACAGCTACCTCTGGGGTGGGGCACAGGGTTTGTTTAGCAGTTGTACTGCAATCCTGCACTGAAAGTGAAGGTAGAATTTAGAGAACAGAATGGAATCGCCACAGCTGGGATTTTGTCCGGACATTGTGGTTAACTCCCTGACTCTTGGAAAAATGCCAGGGATATTTAAAAAACCACGAATGGCCAGAGCGTTGTTATGACTCTCATTTGAAATGCAGCACAGCTCCCCCCCTGCACTGTGCTGGGGCCCTGGGGCCACGCCTGACGGCGAGGGGAGTGCGCCCCCTACTGAGCCACCAACCTGCTCTCTGCAGCGCAGTGGGGACAGCAATGACAGAGCACCCCCTACTGATCCAGCTCCTGCAGCCGCCCTACCTGGCATCAGTGCACGGAACATCTTCCTCCACACCTGGAACTTGAAGTCATCTGTGATGATTGGCAGCTGGATGTCCATCCGGGCAACTGGAGGGGACTCTCCCAGGATCTTCTGCAGCCTGTGGGGAAGGAAGAGCCCATCAGGGGGCCGTGTGCCCAGGGAGGGGAACCAGGAGGGATGGGGGGGTGTAGGGAGGTCAGAGGGGGAGGATAAGGGGCGATGGGGAGGTCAAGACTGTGTGACTCAGTTCTTGGATCCATTCATCCAGCAGGGAATGTTGTCTTCCCAAGACCTGAGTGTGCAAGGCCCATGTGCAAGGGGAGGGGTGTGAGCAGACCTGGGTGGAGCACACAGTAAGAGAGGCACTCTGTGCAATAGGGGAGGCAGGCTGGCCTCACAGTTAAGACACTGGCCTGGATCTCAGGACACTTTGGTTCAATTCCTAGTGCTGCCACAAACCCACTCATGCAAGTCACTGAATCGCTCTGGGCCTCAGTTTTCCCATCTGTAAAATAGGGCTAATAACCCCTTCTTTGCCTAGAATGTGAGCTCGCTGAGTGTCTGAGCAGCACCTGCCATAAGCAGGGCCCCTGATCTTGGTTGGCAGGGGAGGGGGAAGTCTGTGCAGCACCTGACACAAAGGGGGTCTTGATCTCGGTCGGGGGGTTTGTGCAGCACCTGGCACAGTGGGACCTCCATCTGAAATGAGGTCTGCACAGCGCCCGGCATAATGGGGCCCCGATGTTGGCAGGAACATGGAGGGGTTATCCTAATGTGAGGCACTGTAGGGCAGGGGGACATGTGGCAGGAAGGAGTGTGCCAGGAATACTGACATTGCAGATGGCAAGGGATGAGCTAGTGTGCAAAGGGAAGGTGGTGAAAAGGGTGAGTGTGCGAGAAGGCCTGAGTATGGCCAGGAGTGTGTGTGCAAGGGGAGAGGGGTGTGTGAGAAGAGTCAGCCAGAGCACACGCGTGTGAGAGGAAACCGGTGAGCGAGCAAGGCCTGGGGCAGAGACTCCCAAGGAGATGGCTGCGGGCAAGTGTGTCTAGATTGCGGTTTCCAATTCCAGGCACCCACGTTCAAGCAAGATGAAGCCAGAGTGGACCAGGTGCAGCGATGGGCAGTCAGGGGCCTGCAGGGCCGATCGCAGCAGAGGAGGCCAGATGCGCTAGGCTGGGTTAGCCTGGCGAAGCACTGGCTGAGAGGGTCTGATTGCTCCCTACTGACCCATCAGGGTAGGGAGCAGAGCTGTAAGCGATGCTGGCACCGGAGGAGGTGGAGACAAACCGGGCAGGAAGCAAGGGAGGCTGGACAGGAGAAGAAGGTTTCTGGCCATCGGAGGAGGAAGGGTCTGGATTGGCCTCCCAGCAGCAGCCCTGCAGGCCAGGAACTGAGCAGGTTTGAGGATGGAGCTTGAGGGGGGAAGCAGGGGCTTGAGATGGAGGGAAGGAGGGGCTGGGAGAGCAGCGACTGGGCTCGGTGACCCAGAAGGGCCCTTCCGGTCCAATGTCCCGGTTGGACACGGGGTCATGGGGGAGCTGAAGGAGAGCGGCAGAGGGGTGGGAGCGCTCACCTGCTGGCCACCAGGCAGTATTTCTGTGGAGAGGAAGACGAAGGTGAAGATTAGCACCTGGCCCACAACATCTCCCCATTCCCAGCCCACCGCCCCACCCCACCTCTAACCACAGAGGCGAGAGCATCACGTTAAAAAAGACAGACAGGGTTGGGGGGTGGGGCTGACAGACACGGAGAGCCGGGGGAGGGGGCAGTGCATGTGTGGGCCGGGGGATCACACCCAGACCCAGAGGCGCGTGTTGGGGAGGGGAACGGGCACAGGGACTTGGTGCGTAGGTAAGGGGGACAGAGACACGGGGATGTTTGGGGTCACCTTAGTCAGGTGGTCACAGACAGACAGAAACAGGGGCTGGGGTCACAGACAAATAGAGGGTGGGGTGGGATCCCTGAGAGACAGACACCGGGGATGGAGTCACAGACAGAGGCAGGGGGTGGGGTCCCAGAGAGAAAGACGGACGAAGGGACAGAGTCCCAGACAGACAGAGATGGGGGGGGTCAGGGGGTCTCTCCTCACCCTCAGGAACTCGGTCTGACTCTCCTCCTGCACCTCGCCCAGCACAGCCTCCATCTGCTTGAGCTGGTCTAGGTAGTGGCCCATGGTCTTGTGCTCATCCCGCAGCACGGCCGTGGCCTGCTGCTGCACCCGCTCTGCCTCCCGGCCCAGCGAGGCTTCCAGCGTCACCAGGTAGGCGCGCATCACCCCCAGCTGCTCCGACACCTGCTGCTTGAATCGCACCACTGTGTCCTGCAGCGAGGGAGGGAGGGATGGTCACTGCCTTGCCACTCCCCCCTATTTCCCCGATCCCCCCTGGGGTCAGAGCTCCCCCAATAGCACTTCCCCTCCCTGATCTGCTCCAATCCCTGGGGTGGGAGCCCCCCAGCAACCTCCTCCCCACATTTGTCTTCATGAATATGGAGGATGCACACACTGCTTTGTTACTGTAGGATCTCCTGACATTGCTAGGGTAACACATGGCTTGTTATTGTAGGGTATCTCATCAGTGCTGCGGGTCGTGCACACACTACTTTGTTATTGAAGGGTCTCCTGACATTGCTAGATCTACACATGGTTTGTTGCTGTGAATTTCTCATGGACACTGGGGTGGCACACACTGCTTTGTTATTGTAGGGTCTCTAGTGAGGACTTAACTATTGGGAGTAGCTTGTTTGACATTCACTGAAAGGAGAAGAGTGTGTAACTTCTTGGTGCTGGCAGGTAGGCCAGTGGGATCCCTTTGAACTAACAGTGCCTTCACCCAATGTTTCAGATGCATCACAGATCCCCTTCCACATCACACATCCGAATCTCCTCAACACGTGTACGTACACACACACACCACCCTGCTGTCTCACCTCCACCTCTGCTATCTGTCTGTTCAGCAGAGTGATCGTTTTCTCCTTACGCACTTGTGCCTCCTGCAGTTGAATTTGCTGCTGGGGAAGTTGTTTCTGAGAGAGCAAGAGAAAAAGAGGAATCGAGTGGTCTGATCCAGGGTGGCAGGGAGGGGGCGGGATACCGGGCTAGATGGGCCCATGGGTCTGATCCAGAGTGGCAGGGAGGGGGCGGGATACCGGGCTAGATGGGCCCATGGGTCTGATCCAGGGTGGCAGGGAGGGGGCGGAATACCGGGCTAGATGGGCCCATGGGTCTGATCCAGGGCGGCAGGGAGGGGGCGGGATACCGGGCAAGATGGGCCCATGGGTCTGATCCAGAGTGGCAGGGAGGGGGCGGGATACCGGGCTAGATGGGCCCATGGGTCTGATCCAGGGTGGCAGGGAGGGGGCGGGATACCGAGCTAGATGGGCCCATGGGTCTGATCCAGGGTGGCAGGGAGGGGGCGGGATACCGGGCTAGATGGGCCCATGGGTCTGATCCAGGGTGGCAGGGAGGGGGGCGGGCTAGATGGGCCCATGGGTCTGATCCATGGGGGGACTGAGGGGGCAGGACACCAGGTTAGATGGGCCCATGGGTCTGTTACCTTCATCCTCTGGTGGGCCTCGGCGGCCGTGATGATGTTGTGGCCTTTGTGCTTGCCCAGCGAGGCGCACACCCCGCAGATGACCTGCTGGTCCTGCTCGCAGTAGACGCTCAGGGGGTCCATGTGCTCCTCGCAGTGGTCGTGGGGCACCTGCCGGAAGCACTGCACCAGGTGCTCCATCTGCTGGTTGATGCGCAGCTGCTCCACCTTGGTGGGGGCCTGGCAGGTGGGGCAGGCCGCGGCCTGGGACAGGCACTCCAGGCAGAAGGTGTGGCCGCACTCAGCCGTCACCGGGGCCTTGAACAGCTTCAGGCAGCTGGGGCAGCTCAGGTCCTGGTGCATGCCCTGCATCAGGCGCTGCTTGGAGTTCGACATGGCTGGGTGGTGGGGCGGGCTGGCAGAGAGGGGACAGAAGGTGACTGATGTACCCCCATTCCCACCCCCTGAGCCAGCCAGGCCTGCAGCCAAAGCCCCCTAGGGGGCCTGCTTGGGATAAATTAGTCATTTCCCTTCCCCCTGTGCTGCCTCCGCATGTGTCTGGCCTATGCAGAGGAATGTTAACCCTGCGTGGTATCTGCCGGGCCCATGGCTGCAAGGTGACAAATACCTATAAATAGCTGGCTTGGAATGGACATGGCAATGGGAGCTGAGCTCTGGGGCCGGCGGATTCTCCATTTGTGGATCACGGCCTCTCCCTGGGAGTTGTCTGACTGTGTTGCAAATACACAGCCCTGCTTTTTTGTCCGGACGCTATTTTGCTACAGTATATTCCACGGCACCCAGGCATTGCAGTGAATTGCACGGGATTTATGGCTTTGCAGTTGTGTGCTGTTTGGCAGCGAATATGTATTGCTTTCTGTTCCCTCTGCTGCAGTGTGCCGTGCGTGGTAGGGCACTGCCCTGTAGTCTTGTTAAGCACAAAGTATTTATCGCAGTGAATTCCACATGCGTCGATTGGCATTGTGTTGCATGGTGTTTTGGTGCAGTGAGGTGCATTGTGTTGCAGTCATTGTACTGTTGTGATGGAGTGCAGGTAGGACAAAAAGTAGTTGGCTTAACTGCAGTATGTGTGTATGTGGGGGTTACAGACAGGCAGTTCTCGGGCCTGTGTTATCCAGGGTGTGACGAAGTGGGACTGTTCTTAATGGTTCCTCTGAATACTGTGTGGGTGCCTCAGTTTCCCTTATGCATTTCTTAAGTCTCCAGTGTGCATAAATGGCTGACACGCTGTATCCTGGCAACAAATGGCTGGGGCCCTCCCCCCCTGCAAGGGAATAGCTAAAGGTGAACAAAGAGATCAGGTGACCTCCTGGCCCGGGAAAGAGACAAAAGCCAGGAAGGAGGGGCTGGAGGGGGTTTCAGTTTGGAGCTGTCTGGGGACAGGAAGTGAGTGAAGACGGGGTTGTCTGGCTCGCCAGGCCCCAGAATGGACCTGGCGGAGGGGTCCCGTTCTCTGTACCTACAAGCTCTGTTTTAGACCGTGTTCCTGTCATCTAATAAACCTCTGTTTTACTGGCTGGCTAAGAGTCACGTCTGACTGCGAAGTGGGGGTGCAGGACCCTCTGGCTTCCCCAGGACCCCGCCTAGGTGGACTTGCTATGGGAAGCGCACGGAGGGGAATATGCTGAATGCTCCAAGGTCAGACCCAGGAAGGTGAAGCCGTGTGAGCTTCTTGCCCTGAAGACAGTCTGCTCCGAGGGAGAGGAGGCTCCCCAAAGTCCTAGGGGGAGCAGTTCCAGAGCATTGCCCAGGGACTCCGTGACACAGGGGTTCAGACTCGATGATCATAATGGTTCCGTCTGGACTCTATGAATCTCATGCTGTGCTTTTGTTCTGATGGGGAGCAGCCTGCAGGGCTGAACCCTCCCCAGACCGTGCTGCATGCCAAGGCCATTTCCCGAGCGGGATGAGGGGGTTAGGCCAGCCTGGCTTTCCCCATGTCCTGCCCCACTTTCCCACATTGCAGCTGAGAATAAAGGGGCTAGAGGGGCGCTGGGAGGGGGTGAAAGCAGAAGGGAGGGAATAGACCGATCCCCAATGGGTAGAGATGGGTGAGACCCATTCCAGAGGGGCCTGACCTGCAGCAAAGGGGGGCTGGATGGCTTCTCCACGTGTCGGACACAGAGTTGGGCAGGGGGAGGAAGGATTGGAGGGAGTGAGACAGACGCACAAACAGAAGAGAAAAGATACTAACAGAGGGAGAGACACTGAGGAACATTTTTAGCCTCTGCCCAGAGAGACGATCTAACCCAAACCAGCCCCCTCCCCAGCCAACTCCCTTCTCTGCCCCCGCTTTCCCTGCCACATGCTATTCCCGCATACAAGCTGTCCCGCTGCTACCACCCAGGCTCAATGTCAGCACTAGGGGGTTAAAATGACACGCAGGAGAGAGGAGAGAAACAGACATGAGACATGGAGACAGACTCACGACGGACGGACACAGACAGACTGACGCAGACCGAGGCCTCACTCTGAGTATTTCTGACCCCTGCCCAGAGCTAAGTAACTGCAGCTTGTGCCAGCCTAGAGGGCAGCGGCTGAGCCCACGGCCCCGTCAGATCCTCTGACCTTGCCCATGCAGCCTGCCCCCTTCTTCGCCGTTCAGAAAGACAATGCCTCCCTTCAAGTTTTCCCAACTGCCCTCTAAGCCTGGACCCCGGCACCCCGGTCGCGATAGGCTGCACACAGCCCAAGGGGCAATGCCACCGCTCCGGGCGGGGGAGAAAGAAAGCAGCGTCTTACCGAGATCAGAGGAGACGGCTTGGGGACCAGGGTCCGGCTGGAGGGCGATGAGGTGCAGAGATCGGATGGAGCAGCTGACTGCTGGGATGGGCTCAGCCGCAGCGCGACTGACCCACGGCCCCTCCCCGCCTCTATATATAGATCAATAACGCGCTGCTGTTCTGGGAAGCACAGGACACCGGCCAGTTTTTTGTCTGCAGAGCAGGAGGGGGAGGGAAGGGTGACAGGCGACTGGCTCAGGCAGCTGTTGGCACGGGGAGACATGGCTCTCTTTCCCCAGCACAGTCTCTCTGCTAAGGGCGAGCGCCCTGCACTGCCCTCCCGGATGCCTGGGTCCCATTCTGCATCCTGGACTTCCCCTGGTCCCCAGGGTCTGGGTGTGCTAAACTGTCATCCAGGATGCATAGGTCCCATTCTCCATTTCATTCCCTTCCCCTGGGGAACAGGGGTTATGGGACCCCCAATGGGGCAGCACCCTGCACTGCTGTTCCAGACACCTGGGGACCCTCATGCCTTCTCCCTCTGGGGGCATGGATCAACTGTGATTTGGGGTGGGAGGATCTAGCAGCCCAGCTCGGCCCAGCCAGCTGCCACGATCGGATTCCCCAGCCAAGATATTGCAGAGAGTCATGGCAGCTGCTGACCGTGCCAGGTGTGAGAGCTTTGGTGGACACACTGAGATCAGCGCGGGAGCGGTGCGGGTGACTGGAGCTGTCTGTACTTGGGAGTAGGGTTGCTCCTTTCAAATTTCTGAAAACCAGGCACTACAGCAGGAGTTCTGGAACCTCCCCCTGCCCCACCTGTTCCCCTCAGGCCCCGCCCCCTGCCTTGCCTCTGCCCCCAAAGGCCAGTGCATCTGAGGCCATCGGGGAAGCAGGAGCTCCATGACTACGTGAGGTGTTGGGGCAGGGCCTTGGTGAGGAATTGGTGGGGCTGTCTGCGCCCCAGTGCAGCCTGGTGAGGAGGGAAGGATCAGAACTGGAGTCCCGAGCTCCCTGTAATGAGCCTGGATGCAGCCCCTCTGAGAGCCTGCATTTATCTCCCCCATGGTGTTCGTAGCTGTCCTCCGGCACCTGGCAGAGCCACCCTGCAGTCCCTGTTCCAGCTCAGGACGAGTTCACACAGCTTCCGCATCGTCTCTGGATTTGTACTCCCAGATTTAACGTTTGAGTATTGCTAGTCACCTACAGTGGTGCCCTACAATTTATTCAGAATGCTGCCCACCGCAGTCACCCGCTGGCTCAGCTGTTCTCCGTGCCTGTGAACAAAATGCATGTCGGAGGAGGAGAGAGAGAATGAACTGGGGTTTGTGAACCTGTTTGCTAATATAAAATCTACCCTAATGAGTTTCACCACAGCACTTTGCAGTCTGGACATTGAGAGATTGCTCATCCAGTGTCAAAATGCAGCCACCTCTGGGGTGAGGTATGGCAGCAGTGCTGTACAACATATGGCCTAGATAAGACATTAATAGGGCTTTCTCCATCTGATTTCTTGGCTTTTGAGAGGAGAAACTGGCCTGGGTGACAGAAGAATTGGATTTAAAAACTGGCGTCTCAGACAGAGCCCCCAGTTTTAAGAGAAAAGGAAGTGTCAAAGCTGCTGAAGTGGAAGAATTCACTCCACACTGAGGTGGCCTTCGGTTATTAATGGGGCCTGTTCCCATTTTCATTCAGTAAAAGTGGATTTCATCGCACACACACAAACCGACAAAACCATGTTTCCTTTGATGATCATAGAAATCTACAGAGAGGGAACGTAAGAAAAATGCTGCTTGGAGCTTATTAAAGTCCAAATCCAGTGATTCAGACTTTTGAATGGGCCTTGTCGCAAACGGACTAGCGAATGAACAGTAAAAACAGGGATGTCAGGATATTTACTTTGTATCTTTTGACATGTGAGATTGACAATTTGTGTTTTAACAGTTTTAAAAGTTTTCACTTTTTAAATCTCAATGTCTTTCGTCACTAAATAATTGTCTGAGCCCTCCCCCATAATTTAATGCAACTGAAAATTTAAGTCAAGAAAAATAAAAAAAAAGTTTAAAAGAAAACCGTCTGTTGAAATGATAAAATAATAAAAATACAAATTGAATTCTGCCGAGCCTATTTATAACACACTGGGTAATGTGTGTCTGTGCTCTCATGCCCTCTGCCAGTAGGAATCAGAGCTGCTCAAATGTGTATCACAGGCAGCTATGCACTTTACAGCTACTGAGGGAGGGTTTTACTCCAGGGGTTCAGGGCCTGGGTTTTTGTAGCAGGAGGACGTGAGCGCTATCCCTGTGGGCATCGTGCAGTTCCAAGCAGAAGGCTAGCAGGGATGTTGTGGTTGACCACAGCTTTAGGGCAATAATCTTGAGTTTCGTGGTCTTGGAGGATATTTCCAATCCTGCTCCTCTCCTCTCCCACCTAATTGCCAGCCCCCTCACATGATTCCCGCCTCATGACAGGTGATGGCTCAGGGCTGCCTGCACAAACATCTCCCTTCGCCAGGCTGAGTCTGCTCTGACATCATCATCATCATCACGACAACTCCCGAAGGGATGCAGCCTCCCCACGGATCGAGCACCATCTGGATCAGTCATGCAGACACCAGAACCACCCTTTTGCAAGGTTTAATGGATCATTTTCACCTCAGCGGCACAGAAACTCTTACCTGGTCTGACAACAGCCTCCCAGATCGGCTTCCTGTCATTTTGCTCCACCAGGCTGGGCTCCAGCTCCTCCTCGACATCCTTGGTGTGGGTTTCTGTGACTGGCCAAGGAGCTTCTGCATGTCTATTCAGACATGGCAGTTCCCACAGGGAAAACAAAGGCCATATGAGGAATGACACATCCTGAGCAAGCAGGGCTGGGTAAGGGGGTGAGGCATGTTAGTCAGAGCTAATAGAGGATGTTTGGATCCACAAAAGATTCTCCATCACTTCCTCCTCTTCCACTACCAGTAGTATTATTTATTGTTTATATTACTGACCACTTCCTGGTTCTCCTCCTCCACAGGGTGACACACAGCTCTCCGGAACTGTGGCGGGGCCCAGAGAAAGTATCAAATCGTGGGCCCACCCAGACCAACGGGCCAGTCTAGCCCAGTATCCAGCTCCCTCCCTGCCCAGCCTGAGAAGGTCCCACTGTGGGAACCGTATGGCTGAAGATCCCCAACTGCTTCTTTCCAGATGCACTGTGCTACCTCAATACCACCACCAGCTTGGCGTGAGGCTACCACAGACTATGGCTATGGAGCCTATGGGACCGTCTAGACCGAGAAAAACAGCATCAACCGGTGGGCTCATCTAGCCCAGTATCCTGCCCTGTCCATCTTTCACAGATCAGCCCATTAGGCCCATCTGTGCTGGTATTAACCTCCCACTTCCTCCTGCCCTAGATTGGTGGGGCAAAGCAGCCACACCGCATTGAAATGCAGCTACCTCTGAGGTAGGGCAGCTGGTGAAGAGCCATACAGTAACACTGTACAAAAGAGAATCCTGAACCAACTGGCTGCTGGGCAGTGCACCAGCCTAGGGTTTCCTGTGTAGCATTGGCTAGCAAACGGGGGTTTTGCAAAGTTCTCCAGGTGGAGGAGCCGATAAATGGGGGTGAGTTTGTTCTGTGCTTGCTGCTTGACTGATGTTTATAGCAGAGGTGGCTAAACTGCCCCGCCCAAAGGCTTTGGGCTAAAGACTGCTTGTTGCTTTGCCCCTCCCAGAGGGTCAGAGTCCAGACTGTTGATTGCTGTCTGCCCAAGCCAGGAGGCTGTCTGGACAAATGGCTGCTTGCTGTTTTTGCTGCCCAGAGGGTGGATGATTGCTATCAGCTGTGAAGAAACAGCAAGGCCTCTCTCTGAGTCTGAGGGCTTGGCTACACTTGCAGATGTGCAGCGCTGGGAGTTACAGCTGTCTTCGTACAGCTGTGTAGGGAAAGCGCTGGAGTGTGGCCACACTGACAGCTACCAGCCCTGCAGTGTGGCCACATTTGCAGCATTTGCAGCGGTGTTGGGAGTGGTGCATTATGGGCAGCTATCCCAGCGTTCAAGTGGCTGTAACATGCTTTTCAAAAGAGCGGGCTGGGGTGGAGTGTGACAGAGAGCGGGGGAGAGAGAGAGAGAGAGAGAGTGGATTTTTGGAGCCGACACTGTGTCAGCTCCCTGCCTTGCAAATTCTGACCATTTCCCCTACCCCTCATTCACTCTTAAATGCAAATAGCCTGCAGACCAGATAAGCAGCTGCTCCCACTGACTCCCTTCCCCCCCCCCCGCCATGCTGTTTCTCTCCTCAAGCAAACACTAGCTGTAGACATTCATCCCCCTGCCTGCCTGCCTCATTCACAGCAAACAGGAGCTGTGTTTGTTTTTTAGATAAGCAGCTCCGGGAGCCCCGAGTTCACAACAAAACAAAGAGAGGCATCATAACAAAACAAAGAGAGTTCTTTAGTTAAAAGCATTATGGGAAAATTCTGGAGGCCAATTACAGCGCTTTTGGTGGCCACACTGGAGGAGCAGCGCTGCATCACCAGCTCTGCAATAGTTATACCCGAGGCAGAGCAGGAGTACAGCCAGCGCTGCAGCCAGGGAGATGCAGCGCTGTATGTGCCTTGCAAGTGTGGACGGTGAGTAAGTTGCAGCGCTGTAAACCCACCACCAGCGCTGCAACTCTCCAGTGTAGCCAAGCCCTGAGAGGGAAAGGACCATTACAAGCACCCATTAACCCTTAACCGGGGGGCAGGGCTACTCAGGGAGGACAGGAGTTTAAAAAAAACAGCTCTTAAGCAACCCAAGGAGCTAGGTAATACAGAGCTTTGCAAGGGAGTTTAGAGAGCCAAAGACATCTGATTAAAATTCCCTAAACTTAGGCCGATAAACTCTGCCACCCAAAAGAAACACATAAAACAAAAACAAAAAAAGCTGCAGGAGTGAAAAGAATGCAGGCAGAAGTCCAGCAGCAGAGGGGGGCTATCCAGTTTCTTGCACTGAATGCAACACATCTCAAGACCTGCCTTGTGGGTATTCCCTGAAAGGAATAATGGACTTGAAATATTTGTACTGTCCAGGAGAGGGCCGGGCCGTACAAGGATGTACCTTTCTGGGGGGAAATCTGGGACTGGGGTGTGTTGGGGTCACCCTGCTGTATAACTCAGGCTGGTGAGAGTCAAAATGTAGCTGGCAGGCTGCAGTTACACACACACACACACTCGGGGCGTGGCTTGCATGCTGGAAGACTGTGAGCAGCCCAGGTGGGAGCTACTTCAATGAGGCATTGTAAGGCACCCATGGTTGTTGGGCAGGGTGACACTGCCCCCTCCCCCCCACTAGACTGGATTGTGCCTCACTGTATCACACCCATCACCTCACTATTCACTGAACTCACTCAGCCTGGCCAGGCTCTTGTGCATTCAGGGAGCACCAGCCACCGATATTTCTCTCTGGCCTCTGGGACTCACCAAAAGTCTGTGCACAGGCCTGGCCACAATGATTGGATAGTTGAGCCACACAGCATTAAAAGAGACTCAATCTTGCCCGTGCAGCCAGGCATGAAAAAGACAGAGGTTCCTTGCAAAAGACAGAGGTTCCTTGCCGAAGGGTCAGACTCATATCAAACTTGCTCAGGGACGCTAAACATGAAAGAGAAAGCCAAGAATTACCAGCACAAAGAAGGTGAGTGAAATACAGATTAAAGAGAGAGATTTAGATTATCATATCAAGCTGGAGTCCCATGAACTCCAGATCACCACTTGTGACACCAGGCACTAATCTCTAGATACTCTGGATAACAAAGAAAAAGAACGGTCCCGCTGGTTATTGCTTTCATTTTCTGCTAGTTTATTGCATTGTTATTCCTTTGTTGATTGTTGTGTGCTGGTTCAGCAGCTACATTTCCCATGTGAGACCCATTTAGCTTTTATCCTGATTTGATAACCAGGTTCCTTGAACCCAGCAATTTAGTTATTTCAGTGAAAGTCCCTCTGATTAGCCCAATGGGGTCAGGCATAAAGACCTCCCTTGGCACTAAGAATCTGCCATGGAGAACTCATCTAATCAAAGACTAGGTACAGATCCATCCCGAGGGCCCCCTAACACCCTGTGGGACTCCAGACCACCCTGGAGATGTGAGAGAAGTTGCCCATCACAGCTCTCGCTCTCCCCTCATCTGAGCTAGAGAAATCTGCCAGGCTAAACTGCTATGATGTTCCCCTACAACACGTGTAACACACTGTGTGTCCATGTACAAAAGTGCCCCCAATGGTTCACAGGCATTAAACCCACGAAAGCTCATGCTTCAATATGTCTGTTAGTCTATAAGGTGCCACAGGACTCTTTGCTGCTTTTACAAATCCAGACTAACACGGCTACCCCTCTGATACTTGGCCCTAAACTTGTATCAGTAACTCTATCCTGCCCCTATTATGGCATACCAATGTTCAAGAGCATCTCATTATGCACATAG
This sequence comes from Mauremys mutica, assembly GCF_020497125.1. Taxonomy (NCBI): domain Eukaryota; kingdom Metazoa; phylum Chordata; order Testudines; family Geoemydidae; genus Mauremys; species Mauremys mutica. The sequence goes on from NC_059075.1 coordinate 151,701,717, forward strand.
ATTTTACGGGACTTTGAAAATTATGATCAGCACAGTGGCGACTGGGTGGGGGAGTCTGGAAGTTTGAAAGCCCTTAAACGCCTCCAAATTTGCTCCACAATGTCTATCTTAGCTCTCATTGCAGAATACCGATTTTCAAGACAATCTCCCCACGCATGTGGATTTTAGAGCATCATCTCCTCACTGGGGGAGCTGCATATGAGGTAACCATTGAGCCGATGAGGCCAGACATGCGCCACCTACTCCACTAGCCTGAGACGCATATCCGTTTTCAAGATAGTCTGAGTATGTGTGCTTAGAGTGCTTTGAAATATCAGCTCTTAAACAAACACCAAAGAACCCTGCTCTCAGGAAAACCTTCCCCAAGGAGCTGTGTTTTAGCCAAATGTTGCTGGGTCTCACCTTGTCTGGTTTCCCCTTCTCCCTTTGTTTCCTTCCCTCTCCCATGGGCTTTGTTGAGATTTTGTTTGTGTTGTATCCTTGGGGCAGCCGGTGTAGGAAGCAATCACTTGAGGCCAGAGAGCAGGCAGCTAACCAAAACCTCCATTTTATTTACATATATACAGAGAGCTCCTCAGCCGGTTGCAACCGGTTGAGCTAACCCATAATAATCTAACTCAGTTGCCATAGCAACAAAACCATGACAACCAAATACACAACATATTCCTCCCCCCCTAATAAGAACATCCCCTAAATAAAACACACACTAGACTAGAGAAGGAGGGTAGACTGCCTCCATTCCCGGCTAAACCCTGGGGATTATTTTGCCCCATAACCGTGGGTTCGCCCTAGCTAAAGATCCAGCCGATGAGGAGGCCTTCTGTCTCTAGGTGGATTACGGCGAACTACTGGTGTTATTGCACCCGAAAGCACTAGGGGCTCAGGGTCCGCAGCACGAACAGAGGTGAAGTCAGACCCCTCAACTGCAGATGGGTCCTGAGGACTGCATGACCTGGCAACAGCTGATCTACATGTCGCCGCCAGGTAAGATTCTCTGAGGAAACAGGTCCTGTTTGAGTGATGACTGTGGCCGGAACCCATTTAGCTCTGGAAGTATAATTCCGAGCCAAAACTGGCTGTCCCGGGCTAAAGGTTCGGTCTTTTGCTCTGGGTGCCCGTCTGATGACTTGATATTGCTGCTGATGTTGCACAATTTGTTGGGGTTCAGAAGGTTTCAGCAGATCAAAGCAAGTGCGCAGCTGTCGTCCCATCATTAGAAAGGCCGGAGATGCGTGGGTCGTAGCATGAGGTGTGTTTCTGTAGGAAAGTAAAAAGGTATCCAGACGCTTTTGAATGGAGTGCTGTCCCCTTGCTGATTTCAAAGCGTTTTTCATTGTCTGCACAAATCTTTCAGCTAATCCGTTGGTGGACGGATGATATGGTGCTGACGTGATGTGGTGTATCCCATTTGCTTTCATAAAATTTTGAAACTCCTGAGAAACGAACTGCGGTCCGTTGTCGCTCACAAGTTGTTCTGGCAGACCAAAACGACTAAAGAGTCCTCATAGTTTTACTGGGGTGCATTCCAAATACACAACAGTTTGTACAACAGCTCATTTTATGAACAAATAGGATGTCATTTTCTCACACTTGCACGCTCTATATAGCTCCCCATAAAAGCTTATCTATGCTGATAAGTGATGAACAAACACGTTCTGTCTGGGTTGCTCCTGGCCCCAAGTGCCTCTGCTCAGCTTTCACTCTCGTTTCATGTGTTCTTTGGCTGAAGAACTGCTCCATTGTAATGCTCATGCAATGGATATTGTGCAGACCCATAAAGCTCCTCTTCCTCTTCCATCCACCCAAGAGCATCTCTCAGTAAGTAACTCCCAACATTGGAACATTCAAGTCTTTTGAAAACCTCTTAATCTGCAAAGAGCTCTGGTCATACAAATAGTCATTGATCAATACCTTACAGCGGGCTAACGAGTAATCAGCAGAGGTTTTAGCTAACTAATTGTTATAGATTATTAAAGAGTCCAACAGCTCAATAAGTAGCTTATAACCATCTACAATACTGTCCATTGATGGCCTTATTGTCATCTATAACACACACTGCTCATGTCTAACATGCTTAGAACATTTGTTAATAACCGTGTCATAACTATAAAGGGAAGGGAACAGCCCTCCTATGTACTATACTATAAAATCCCTCCTGGCCAGAGATACCAAAATCCTTTTACCTGTAAAGGGTTAAGAAGCTCAGGTAACCTGGCTGACACCTGATCCAAAGGACCAATAAGGGGACAAGATACATTCAAATCTTGGTGGGAGGAAGGCTTTTGTTTGTGCTCTTTGTTTTGGGGGTTGTTCACTCTTGGGACTAAGAGGGACCAGACGTCAATCCAGGCTCTCCAAATCTTTCTGAACCAGTCTCTCATATTTCAAACTTGTAAGTAACAGCCAGGCAAGGCGTGTTAGTTTTATCTTTGTTTTCTCAACTTGTACATGTTCCTTTTTGCTAAGAGGATTTTACCTCTGTTTGCTGTAACTTTGCACCTAAGGCTAGAGGGGGTTCCTCTGAGCTCTATGAATCTGATTACCCTGTACAGTTATTTTCCATCCTGATTTTACAGAGATGATTTTTACCTTTCTTTCTTTAATTAAAAGCCTTCTTTTTAAGAATCTGATTGATTTTTCCTTGTTTTAAGATCCAAGGGGGTTGGATCTGCACTCACCAGGAATTGGTGGGGGGAAAGGAGGGGGAATGGTTAATTTCTCCTTGTTTTAAGATCCAGGGGCTTGGATCTGTGTCTACCAGGAATCTGGTGGAGAAGTCTCTCAAGGCTACTGGGAGGGAGATAGTCTGGGGGGAAGGTAAACAGAGTTTCCCAAATAACTCTTAAAGGATTTGGGTGGTGGCAGTAAAACCAGGTCTAAGCTGGTAATTAAGCTTAGAGGTTCTCATGCAGGTCCCTACATCTGTCCCCTAAAGTTCAGAGTGGGGAAGGAACCTCGACAAACCGATTAAGCTATTTCGACATGGCACCTTCATATAAAGTGTGACTGAGTTTTTAAATCTACCTTGATGTGCCTGTATTTACACATGGGGGTATATAGTCACTGCCCAAAAACTTCACTACTGCAGAGTTAAGCTTGGCCTGTTCTGACTTGTGTCCTTCCAGATCAGCAAGTGCACCTATGCTTCAGCCTCTGCAAACCAGGAAATACAGGGTTACAGTAAGACAAACAAAACTTTGGAAACCAGTGGATAAAAAGTTAGAGTACACTGCAGCGTCCTTCCTAACAAATTGTGGTCCATTGTCAGTCCTTGCTATGTTAGGAATCCCAAACCTGGCAATAATAACTCCCAGTCATAGAGGAGGACCCAATTGTGCCAGGTGCTGTACATTATTTATTAGGTTCATTACATAGCACCTAGGAGATTCAGTCACGAGCCAGGACCCCCAATGTAAATACAAGAGAAGAGACACCAGTTGGAGACAGACAGACAGATGCGGGAGCTCAAGGAAACAATGAGGCCATCCGGTCAGCATGATGGGCAGTGGTGTCAGCACTCGTGGATTTCTAGGTTTTTTAGAGAGTTTTAAGGCAGGATTTGAAGAAGAAACTGAAGTGGCTTTGCAGATGGTTACAGGGAGCATCTCTCAGGAGTGAGAGGCAGCAGGGGAGAAAGCATGAAGGGGGCTTGTTTGAGGATTCAAGAAGTGGGAGATGGAGGCTGGCATCATTGGCAGAAGAACTCAACATTGGGAGAGTGAATGAGAAATGATAGGGCAGGTGGGGACAGGCCGGGAAGGGCCTTGAAAGTAAAGACAAGCAGTTTATGTTTGATGCGATACAGAATGGGGGAGCTCATGGAGAGATGCAAAGCGAGGGGTGACATGGTCAAAGACAGGCTTGGAGAATGACCTCTGCAGCACCATTCTGAATGGAGATGGGCAGGGCAAGACTGCCTCAGCAGGGCCCATCTCGCCTGTCCCCACCCGGGGCAGATTGTCCCCGACCATCTGTTCCCCAGCAGAGATGGAGCCGCCCCGTTAGGGCCCATCGAGGATAAAGGTCAGGAAAACATGACAAAACCAGAGACTCAGTGGTGGACTTGGCTCTTTTTTCATCAAGCTACCGAGGTGAGGCATCAAGGAGCCCATGGGACCCGCTGCAGTGGCCGTGGGAGCTTTTCCCTGCCTCACGGGGCTGAGATTAGAGCAGCAGGAGTCACTGAGGAAGCAAAAATGGTCTATTCCCAGCACGGCCCTGCTCCCTGCCACAGCAGCACTAAACCCAGAGCAGGAACCTGCCACATGCATAGTAATTACTTTGGAGGCTTATCCCCGTGTTTTCCGACCATCTCGCATACAACGACATGAGCCCCCCAGTGATGTAGGAAGGATTTTTTCCCTATTCGAAGATGGCAAACGGCAGTACAGAAATGTACCCAGGGCCTGAGGGCAGAGCTGGGTATAGAACCCAGGAATCCTGACTCCCAATCTGTGCCTGTCTCTGTTCTTAGTTGGTTCACTGTATGCAAACAGAATGTGAAAAAGGGTGACAGTCCCACCCTACATTGTCTGGTGGTGACCCTCCTATGTCTTTCCTCCACCCACGCACTGGAGATGTTCAGAAGCACCTAAGTGAGTAGGAGCCTAAATCCTGTCCTTGTCCCTCCTTCCTTTAGTGCTGGGCACTGCCAGAGACCAGATGTGGCCTCAGGGCCTAGTCCACCCAGTCACACAGATGAAATTTAATGTTGATAAGTACAAAGTAATGCACAATAGAAAAAATAATCCCAACTCCACATATACAAGGATGGGTTCTAAATTAGCTGTTATCATCCAAGGGCTAGTCTACACTTACCAGCCGGGTCGACGCGGTGAGTTCGACTTCTCGGAGTTCGAACTATCGCGTCTAATCTGGATGCGATAGTTCGAACTCCGGAAGCGCCGCGGTCGACTCCGGTACTCCACCACTGCAAACGGCGGTGGCGGAGTCGACCTTGGAGCTGCGGACTTCAATTCCGCGGCATCTGGACGGGTAAGTAGTTCGAACTAGGGTACTTCGAATTCAGCTACGCTATTCACGTAGCTGAACTTGCGTACCCTAGTTCGACCCCCGCCCTTAGTGTAGACCTGCCCCAAGAGAGCAATCTTGGGGTCACTGCGGATAGTCCTCTGAAACCTTCTGCTCAATATGCAGGAGTGGTCAAAAAGGCTAACAGAACGTTAGGAATTATTAGGAAAGGGACAGAAAATAAGACAAAATATATCACAATGCCACTATATAAATCTGTGGGTGTGCCCACACCGTGAATACTGTGTGCAGTTCTGGTTCCCTATCTCAAAAAGGATCTCATGGAACTAGAAAAGGTTCAGAGAAGGGCAACAATGATGATCAAAGGTATGGAAAAGCTTCCAGACGAGAAGAGACTGAAAAGATTAGGACTGTTCTGCTTAGAAAAGAGACAACTGGGGGAGATGACAGAGGTCAATAAAAGCATGAATAGTGTGGAAAAAGTGAACAGATAAGTGCTTTTTACCCTTTCACTCAATACAAAAAACAGGGGTCGCCCAATGAAATTAATATGCAGCAAGTTTAATAGAAACAAGAGGAAATAACGCACTATTAACCCGTGGAATGCATTTCCAGGGGATATTGTGATGGCAAAAAGTGGTTCACAAAAGAACAGGATAAGTTCATGGAGGATAGGTCCATCCACTTGCCATCTAATATGTTAATTGCCCTTTCTGGCCTGTCTTAACCCCTTCTGGGAAAATGTCGGAAGGACATCCCATCGTATTGGTCCATCAATGTCTATTAGCCAAGATGGTCAGGGATGCAACCCTGACTTCCAGAATCCAGGAGTAGAAGACGGGGTGGCTCATTCTTCAGTACACTCCCCTGAAGCTCTGGTATGGGCCACTGTCAGAGGACAGGATACTGAGAAAGATGAACTTGGTCTGACTCAGGATGGGCCCTCCCATGTTCTTAGCTATGGTCCATTCAAATCACCATGGCTACTGCTAAGTATTAGCCATTGTCCCTGGTCTGGGGAAGATATGACACAACCTAGCCAGCTCATGGTGGATGCACATACAGAGGTTGTCCGTGATACAGCAGTTTCATGATCCAACTTCCTAATGTCAATCAGAATCAATCCAATATAGACACAGCACTAAAATCGCCACACTGTCTGATTCAGAAAGTTCCTCTCAGACATGCTGCCAATACAATAAGATGAAGACCATCACCCCAGTGCAAGAAGAGATCATTTCTTGTGAAACTAGCAACAGACGAGCTCGGTGGCATGTGCAGTGGAGTGCAGAGAATAAGCCAGACAGGCTACCTAAGCAATGCCCAGCGTGCGCTGCGATGGTCGTGGGAGGGCTGTTTGCAATATTAGGGTTATTACACTAGAACCTCTCTCCGCTCTGCAACTGCACCACATTGCAGGACTGCACAGTGACTGGCTTGTCAAAAAAAGTCTAAACCAAGGAGTGGGTTTAATGCCTGTGAACCATTGGGGGCACTTTTGTACATGGACACGCAGTGTGTTACACGTGCTGTAGGCGGGTTTCATAGCATGTTAGCCTGGCAGATTTCTCTAGCTCAGATGAGGAGAGAAAGCAAGAGCTGTGATGGGCAACTTCTCCCACATCTCCAGGGTGGTCTGGAGTCCCACAGGGTGTTAAGGGGCCCTCGGGATGGATCTGTACCTAGCCTTTGATTAGATGAGTTCTCTGTGGCAGATTCTTAGAGCCAAGGAAGGCCTTTATGCCTGATCCCATTGAGCTAATCAGAGATAGTTTCACTGAAATAGCTACATTTCTGGGTTCAAGGAACCTAGTTATCAGATCAGGATAAAAGCGAAACGGGTCTCACACGGGAAATGTCGTTGCTGAACCAGCACACAGTGATTGCCAAAGCAATAACACAGCAATAAACGAGCAGAAAATGAAACAATAACTAGTGTGGCCGCTCTTTCTCTTTGTTGTCACAGGTATCTAGAGATTAGAACATGGTGTCACAAGTAGTGAACCATGGGACGTGTCAGCTCACTCTCCAGCCTGATATGGTTATCTAAATCTCTCGCTTTCTCTAATCTGTATTTCACTAACATTCTTTGTGCTGCTAACTCTGTGCTTTCTCTTTCATGTTTAGTGCCCCATGGCAAGTTTGATACGAAGCTGCCCCAACTGCACACAGCTCCAAGGAACCTCTGTCTAAGGGCCTGCTCCTTCCATGCTTGGCTGTGTGGGCAAGACTGATAGCTCAGCTGTCCAGCCTGCAGGCTACAAATGCCTGAATCATTGGGACTAGTTCTGTGCCTCATCAGACAGGTCATTGGTGAGTCCCAAAGACCAGACAGAGATTTCTGTGGCTGTTATTCACTGAATGTGCAAGAGCCTGGCCAGACTGTTGTGTGATTTCAGTGGTCAGGGAGGTGATGGGTGTGACATGGTAAGGTATGATCCAGACTAGTAGGGGTGGGCGGGGGGGTTGCGCTGTGTCATCCTGCCCTGCAACCTTGGGTGCCTTCCAATGTCTTGCTGAAGTAGCTGCCACCTGGGCCACTCACAAACAGCCTTCCAGCATTCAAAAAATAACAGCAATTTTTTTTTAAGTACATCAGAAGCAAGAAGCCTGCTAAACAACCACTGGGGCCAATGGACGATCGAAATGTTAAATGAACACTCAAGGACATTAAGGCCTCAAGCTAAATGAATTCTTTGCATCACTCATCACGGCTGAGGTTGTGAGGGAGATTCCCAAACCTGAGCCATTCTCTTTAGGTGACAAATCTGAGCAACTGTCCCAGATTGAAATGTCATTGGAGGAGGTTTTCCAACAAATTGTTAAACTAAACAGTAAAACGTCACCAGGACCAGATGGCATTTACCCAAGAGTTCTGAAGGAACTCAAATGTGAAATTGCAGCACTACTAACTGTAGTCTGTAACCTATCATTTAAATTAACTTCTGTACCAAATGACTGGAGGATAGCTAATGTGACACCAATTTTTAAAAGGGGCTCCAGAGGTGATCCCAGAAATTACAGGCCGATAAACCTGACTTCAGTATTGGGCAAACTGGTTGAAAGTATAGTAAAGAACAAAATTGTCAGACACATAGATGAACATAATTTGTTGGTGAAGAGTCAACATGGATTTTGTAAAGGGAAATCATGCCTCACCAATCTACTAGAATTCTTTGAGGGGGTCAAAAAGCGTGTGAACAAAGGGGATCCAGTGGATATAGTATACTCAGATTTTCAGAAAGCCTTTGACAAGGTCCCTCACCCAAGGCTCTTAAGCAAAGTAAGCTGGCCTGGGATAAGAGGGAAGGTCCTTTCATAGATAGGTAATTGGTTAAAAGATAGGAAACAAATTGTAGGTATAAATGGTCATTTTTCAGAATGGAGAGAGGTAAACAGTGGTGTCCCCTAGGGGTCTGTACTGGGACCAGTCTTATTTAACATATTCATAACTGATCTGGAAAAAGGGGTAAACAGTGAAGTGGCAAAATTTGCAGATGATACAAAATTACTCAAGATACTTAAGTCCAAAACAGACTGCCAAGAGCTATAAAAGCATCTCTCAAAACTAGGTGACTGGGCAACAAAATGGCAGATGAAATTCAATGTTGATAAATGCAAAGTAATGCACATTGGAAAGCATAATCCCAACTATACTTGGAGTCATTCTCTGAAAACATCCACTCAATGTGCAGCGGCAGTCAAAAAAGCAAATGGAATGTTGGGAATCATTAAGAGAGGGATAGATAATGGGACAGAAAATATGATATTGCCTCTATATAAATCCATGGTATGCCCACATCTTGAATACTGCATATGGATGTGGTCGCCCCATCTCAAAAAAGATATATTGGAATTGGAAAAGGTTTAGAAAGGGTCAACAAAAATGTTGAGGGTTATGGAACAGCTTCCATATGAGGAGAGATTAATAAGACTTGGATTTTTCAGCTTGGAAAAGAGAAGAGTAAGGGGGGATATGATAGAGATCTATAAAATCATGACTGGTGTGGAGAAAGTAAATATATGTGTTATTTACTCCTTCTCATAGCACAAGAACTAGGGCCACCAAATGAAATTAAAAGGCAGCAGGTTTAAAACAAACAAAGGGATGTATTTCTTCACATGTTGCACAGTCAACCTGTGGAACTCCTTGCCAGAGGATGTTGTGAAGGCCAAGACTATAACAGGGTTCAAAAAAGAACTAGATAAATTCATGGACGATAGGTACATCAATGGCTATTAGCCAGGATGGGCAGGGATGGTGTCCCTAGCCTCTGTGTGCCAGAAACTGGGAATGAGCAACAGGGAATAGATCAGTTGGTGATTACTTGTTCTATTCATTCCCTCTGAGTCACCTGGCATTGGCCACTGTCGGAAGACAGAATACTGGGCTAGGTGGACCTTTGGTCTGACCCAGTATGGCCGTTCTTATGTTTTTAATCGACATTATGACTTTCTGTGTTTAACTGCAGCCTGCCAGCTACATTCTGATTCTCACCAGCCTGGGTTACGCTGCAGGGTGACCCCAACATACCCCCAGTCTTGGATTTCCTCCCAGAAATGTATGTCCCCTCCTGCCCCGCCCTCTCCTGGACACTACAAATATTTTAAGTCTATTATTCCTTTAGGGGAATAACAAACCAACTTATTACTTTAAATAGAGTTAGCAAGACACTTAACTTAAACACACTGGATTAGGTAAAACATGAAAACAAGTTTATTAACTACAAAGAGATGGATTTTAAGTGAGCGCAAGTAATGAAGCATAGAATTCAGAAATGTTTGCAAGAAAAATAAAGATAAAACGCTTACTAGTGCCTAACAACAAACTATATTAGATTCTAGCAAAATTTCTCACCATAAACTTCTAGCAAGGTTATTGACCAAATTCTTCAGGGTAGGACCCCTACCCCCAAGTCCAGCAGCTATTTCCTTTTGTCTTCTCAGATGCAGATGTAGGGATATTAAAGAAGGTTTATATTAGACATGGTTTATATGAAAAATGACTATTGTTAATTGATGCCTCATAACTAAAGGTTTATGTTAAAAGTAAATTTGTGATTCTAACCTGCAAGCCACCAGCTGTGTCTGTGTGAACCCTGCTCAAAGAGATACTTGGTATAAAACTTGTTAAGCTCAAAGAAATACTTTGTATAAAACTTGTTAAACATTAATTAACTCTAAGTAAGCCAAAACAGTAGCTGTTATAGTGTATAGATAGAGACCCCCACCCTCTGTAAGTTTTCATCTCACTTTATCTTTGCTTGTTAAAAGACAGGGAGTCTCACATAAATTGGTAACACCCCAAAAAGTAAAGAGACAGTGAAATAGATGTGATTAACATAGAGAATGTATGTGACTGAATGGTTAGGGAGTCACCAGCCTGAAGAATTCAGTGTCAGCTGAAGAAGGTGTCAAGTGGGATCAACCAGATGACCCCCGGAGGGCAAACTGGAATCCACCCACCACACCTCAAAGGAAGGAAAAACAAAGCATCTGACAACATGGAGCCAGCCACCTGCTGATTGATTTAGCAACAGCAAAATGAAGCAACTCCTATGAACTAACATAGGGAAAAATCCCTATAAAACTGGACTCTAAAGACTGAGGACTTTGAGTCTATGGTTCTGCTGCCAGCCTCCAGGAGCATCAGATGCATCTGACACAGACTCGGCTCCATTCTCATGACCAAGATATCTGGCCAGATAACTTGGCATGAGCAACATCTAGGCTGGTAACTATAACATCTATACAGAACCTGAATGAATGATTGTGTGGATGAATATATGTGTGTGTGTGTGTGTATAAGGAATAAGTAGTAATGGAAACAAGTAGGAAAACATTGTCTTTTGTTTTGTTATGGTATTTACAATAAATGTGGCATCTCTGCCTTATCCCGCTTAATAAGATCCTGCTGGTTTTTATTATATTGGTACAACATTTTGGTGGAGGGTGTGTGTGTGTGTGTGTCTTGGAGAGTTTGTCTCTCCTTTTTATAGTTCTGGTCTGTGTTTTGAAAAACATTGCCAGCTGAGACCCAGGAGACAAATAATTTATTTGGAAGGATGTTCCCTGCTGTTTTTTTCACCCATATGAACTGCCTGTGTTTTTTCCCTTTCTGCTTGATGACTCTGGTTACTGATTAAGTGCCAATGAAGGCAAGCACATATTCCTTTGTTGGGTGTGGGACTCTGGGGATTGTGTGTGTGTGGTTGATTAATTTCAGCCATTTATATTGTCACTCTGTATTAGAGTTGGCATCAGGGAACTGGGTATATTAGTGTATTTTTTAAAAACTGGCAGAGGTGCCAAGGATGCTGCATGGACCTCTCTTTTATCAGTGCTCATCTAAACTGAAATAAATCAATGAAACAGTGAGGAAGTCGGATGGGGGGTGTGTGCGCACGTGTGTACACGCTGGGTATTTTTTGGGGGGTTGGGGGGGACATGTGAAGGTATGTGTCAGAGATTTGTAGGGGAGAGGGGAGAGAGAGAAGGAATGAAAGGAGAAGAGAGGGTTTCCTACAATAATTTGAAAGTTTGCTAAAGCTGAATCTGTCCTCCGTCTCTGTGATTAAAGTACATTGATGCATCCACAGACCTGACCTGTCCCAATCAGTTGCCTGACTTTAGGAAACTGCTTTACTTTCATGACCACCAGCTCTCATTGCCCTACCCAACTCTGTGTCCCAGGAGTCTGAGGTCATAGGGGGAGGCAGGGAGGACATGGGGCAGGGGGAACCAGAGGGGAAACTCCAGAGTGGGGAGGGCAAGGACACGGATGAGTGAAGTTACAGGAAAGAGGACAAGGGGGAGGGGCAAGAGAATGAGATAAAGAGAGAGACGCGGTGAAGAACTCAGTTCCACTTTCAGCAAACAGCCAAGACAAGATGCCTAAGACCTTGAAAGATGCCCTGCAGGAGGTTCTGGATGAGCTGGGGAAAGAGGATTTCGAGCGATTCAAGGCAAAACTAAACAACCTTCCGGAGGTGCCCCAGGGCTGTAACAGAATCCCCAAGGGGAAGCTGGAGGAGGCAAACCGCCTCGCTGTGTGTGACCTGATCGTAAATTACTACACCACGGCGGGGGCTCTTCCGGTGGCCATGGGCGTCCTCAGAGGAATCAACCAGAACGAGCTGGCCATAAAGCTTCAGACACTCGTGTATAACTAGAGCTGGTGAGTAGATTCCCTCTCGCATCTTTACTTGTTCCTTGGCTAGTTATTTGTTCCCTGGCAGGGCCCTGCCATTCTCTCTCTGGAGAGAGGTGGCAGCTGCAGCAGAGCCTGATTTGCAGGGATCTCTGCTCAGAGATTCTCCAGGTTAGAGAGAGCCCAGAGGCACCTGCAGGTGCTAGGGGGCTGCAATATACAGTAGGTCTGTGGGGCAAGTGGGAGAGCAGTGGTCACGTTCATCCCTTGAGTGACTCCATGGGCCCCAGGTTAGAATTAAATGGTTTTCCAGCCCCATTTCTGTCCAGAGCTAAGTAGGAACATGGGAATTGCCAGAGTAGATCGCACCAAAGATCCATAAACCAGCGACGGGGCCAGCACCAGCTGCTTCAGAGAGCCCCCTGTGAGGCGATTATTACTCCTGGAGGAATTCTGCGCCACTGCAGCGTAGCAGAAAAATGTCCCCCCCCCACACACACACACATTTTCTCGTTACTTTCTGCAGAAAATGGTTTCTGTGGATACCTCGGCCGCCCAGGGGTGTTCCCTCTCCCCTTCACTGCCCAGAGAAGCTGGGGCTGGGTCAGATCAACCCCCCAAAACTCCCCCTGGCTGCAGGAGGCTCTGCACCGCAGGGAGGGGGAAGTTAGTGGGAGGATCTGGGTGCACGAGGTGAGGCTTGTGGGGTGGGGGTTCCCAGTGTGTGTGGGGGGGTGAGGCTCAGTGGGGGAGGTGCAGGGGGAGTCTGGATGCATGGGGGTTGGGTGGACAGGGGGAGTAGCTCCCTAGACAGAGACCCCTTCCCCCACGCAGAACCCCCCAACCCACCAAGCCCTCAGACTCAGGCTCTGACTCAGGTTTGAGCCCAATTCCCCCTTCTGTCCACACACATCAGTCTCACTCAGGTCAGCAAGCACTCAGGACCAGGTCCCAGGACGCTGCAAGGCAGGTGGGTCACAGCCCGATTCCCATTGTGACTTAGGTCCAAGCCCGGCCATTCTGCAGTGTGGATGCAGGTGATGCTGCAGATGCAAATCGAAGATCTACATAGAACAACATGGACACATCAGCATGGCGGTGAGACCCAGGCCCAGCAACCAGTAAATCGTGTACACCCAGATTTACAGTGCTGTGTGGATGCTCAGAAACACCGAGTCCGCAAGCCCGACCCACAGACCTGAGTTTACAATGCAGTGTAGACATCCCCATAGTGAGAGCCAGTCCCTGCCCCACTTTGCTCACAACCTACACAAAGGCTGGGATAAAAGCATGTTACACACAAACTGATCCTTGGCAATGATTATAATTTTGGGGGTTACTCTATTTATGCAGGATTTTGTTATTTAAACACAAAGATACACAAAGTTTACGTATGTGTGTGTAAAATACACACACATTGGTCACCCTGGAGGGTAGGAACAATACTGGATGTATGGCATAGAAATGTGCATAGTCATTCACATGCATCCATCAGCCGAGGCTCCCTGTAGAAGCAGGCAGCTACCTACTCAATTGTGAGTTTCTCACAGTGTCACTTTGAACTGGGGAGGCAAATGTGGTTCTGGGGTGTGGGAATTGATGCAAATAAGCTAATGTCTGCAAAATGTCACCCTAGATGACCATCGTGTGGCACTGATGACAGAGTGAAAGGACGTGCTGCTTCTCTTGTCGAGCTACGAGAAGATGCAAGAACTCCGCAAACCGCCTCTCACCGCCCTCTGTGTCCAGCCCACAGCCCGTACCGAGGAGAGAGTCTCGCCAAGGACATCCTGATGGGCATGGGGCACCCGACCCTGCAGTGTCTCCAGAGCCTGCTTCACTGCGACTCCTGTCACCTATCGCGCAGCCTTCCCCTGTCCCGGCCCAGCTCTGTCCCGCCTGCTCTGCTACGGGTCTGTCAATAAAAACCTTTAAGCGTTTGAGCCCCATGCTGTTGTGTGCTCCTGATTTGTGTAGCTCTGCTGGGGAATCAGCCTGCCAACCTCCACCCCACGTTGCTATCAACCTTGGGCAGGACACTGTGTCCCCACAGGCTGCTCCACTCCACTCTGCCCTTGAGGGACCCGACACTCAGCTGTGAGCTGGCAGGGCAATATCAACGGCTCCTTTGGCCAGCCTCTGCCAGTGTGCAAGGGGCTCTCATGGGGCCTGTCGTGTGGGGCTAGGGGACCCTTCTCCTCTAGGACTGCAGGGAAACCCTCCAGACTCATCTCCATTGTGGGATGTGGAACGTCCTGTGGACAGTAACCGCTATGGGTCACAGCGGCAGGGAATGTATGTCACAGCTGGGTCAGAGCCGAGCCACTGGGCACGTGGTAGCTGTGGGCTGGGCCAGTAAGAAGTCTGTGGCCTGGAGCTCCTGCAAGAACGCTCTACCTAAACCTAGCCAAGGGCTCATGGCTTCTGGGCTTTGGGCTCAGCAAACAGTCAATAGCTCAGGCCCCTTGGCCTATGGGTTAGTGCTCGTCCAGCCCTCAGTGTGGGGCCGGGGGTTGAGGGACCCGGGCCCACCCTGCTCCTCTGGGTCCTAGCCCAGGCCCTAGCAGCAACAGGGGATCCCGTTGCTGGGCTGGCGGGGAAACGTGGGCGTTGCTGCCTTGCCTCCCGGCAACACAACAGGCCCAATATCTCCTTTCCCTGGGCTGCTGCCTCCTTGCGCCTGGTGGGGCTGCTCCCCAGCCATGGGGGCCTGGTTCCCCATCTCCATGTGGAGCGGCTCTCTAGCCCCTCCCGCTCTGGGTTCCTCTGTCTCCTGGGGCCACGGCTGGACTTTCCTCCAGGTCGGCTTAAGAGCATCATTGTGCCCCCTCATACAGGGGCTCCACGGGCAGTCCGGCTCCCTAGGGTGGACATCAGGCTCCTTCCCTGGTCTGGCTCCCACTGAGCTGCAGGGCCCGGCGCTTATATTTCCTGCCCTGCCCCCACACTTCCTGCGAGGGGGGGTGGGACAGGGCAGGGCTAACTGCATCCCACAGAGTGAATTAACCCTTTCTGGGCCACTCCACCTCATTACACTCCCCAAGGGGAAAGGCCCATGTCCCATTCCCCACCACCCTAAGCCAGCCAGTCCCCATCCTGGGACTGTATTTGACCTGGGGCCCCACACCATAGGTGCAACCACAAATTAAAGAAAGAGGAGACAGGAAAATGGCTGCCAGTTGTCCCGATCCAGTTTAAAATCCTGCCTACTGACCAACCGAACAGTTCTGCGTTAATGAACCCACAGAAAACCGTCCTGACACAGCTGAGGTCGCTACGCAGATCACAGGCCTGACACAAACCCGTAGAAGCAGCGAAACACAGTTAAGCCATTTACTAGGACAGACCCTCTTCCCTCCCTCTCCCATCTCCCTACAGCCACATCTACTGTACACCACAGTCCATGCCTCACAGCCTCACCTCTGATCCCCAGGGACCCCCACCTGACAGCCCCCCTTTACCAAAGTAACCCCTCCAGCCACACCGCCCCCTCCCCTCCTGCACACCCTCTCACAGCACCTCTAGGGGTAGGGGTGGGCTCAGTTTGGAGGTGCCTGTAGGGTCTGGGACATGTCGGGGAAGAGAACTGTTTTATGATTTACAGGGAAACCATCCACTCCTACTTGAGGAGTGACCATTTCAGGATTAAATTCACCCACAGCAATGGGAGACTCCCTGCTGGCTGCTTAGGTGGACGTCCACTTCCGCTGGAGTGGAGTCATGTCCTTCTGCCCCTGTCACCAGTCTGAGCTCAGGCAGCTGCTGTTTCCCTGACAGAGGGAGAAGAAGCCAGGGTGTTTCCCACACCAACTTGGGGCCGGTGGCTCCTGAGATCACATCTCTGCTATTTGCCTTCAGCCGGCTGGGCACTTTCCCAGAGATCTCATTCTCCATGAAAGCAGCCATGGCTTTGAAGAGCTTCCTTGCTGGTGCAACACAAATGCTGTGGAGTGGGAGGGAAAACCTTTCCCTTGCAATGAGATTGGTCCCAACTTTTGTACAGAGGGAGTGTTGTACCACTTTGCTGAAGTAGTCTCAAAGTCTTCCCACCGCCGCCTTGGGGAATGGTGATAGGTGATGGAAACCCATGTTATCCCTCTGCCATACACTTTGCAATAGTTCAGGTCCCACCTCCTCTCTTAGTAACCCCTCCCTCACATCCTTAGCCCCAGTGGCCCCTTAGGGGAGCAGCAGCAGATTGTGGGTCTTTGCTTATCAATTGCTCAGTGAAAGAGAAAGTGATGCTACACAGGGAATTTCTAGTGTATTTTCTTTATTAAGTGTATACTCAAGTTTCCTTGAATAGAGGTGGACAAAACACCATGAGGTTCTAATGGTTAACAATGCACACATTATTTGTTTAGCTTCAACTTCCAGTCATTGGATCATGTTATATGATCTCTCTGCTAGATTGAAGGGCCCATTATTAAATAAAAAGAACAGGAGAATTTGTGGCACCTTAGAGACTAACAAATTTATTTGAGCATAAGCTTTCGTGGGCTACAGCCAACTTCATCGGATGCATAGACTGGAACATATATTGAGGAGATCTATATACACATACAGAGAGCATGAAAAGGTGGGAGTTGTCTTACTAACTCTGAGAGGCCAATTAGGTAAGAGAAAAAAACTTTTGAAGTGATAATCAAGATAGCCCAGTACAGACAGTTTGATAAGAAGTGTGAGGATATTTACAAGGGGAGATAGATTCAATGTTTGTAATGGCTCAGCCATTCCCAGTCCCTATTCAAGCCTAAGCTGATTGTATCTAGTTTGCATATCAATTCCTGCTCAGCAGTTTCTCGTTGGTATGCAAACTAGATACAATCAACTTAGGCTTGAATAGGGACTGGGAATGGCTGCGCCATTACAAACATGGAGGAGTAATGCACCAATACACGTACCTGAGCTCCCTTCACCGTCATCCCCGGGCCCATCTGCGCTCGTGTGATGGGACCGGCTCAATTCCGGCAGAGTTTCAAGCAGCTCCTGGCTCCCAGCATGTTTTGTATTCCCCTCTGCTTCTCAACCCCTTCTCCTCCTCCTCCTCCCTGTGCATTGCAGGGGATCCCATGCCTAGCTCTTGCAAAGTGTCCCTGGTCAGATTTCGGGTGCTGGTGGGGGGGCGCAGTTCATTGTAGAAGTGGCAGGTCCGCAGGGGTGGTGATCTCCCTGGCCTGCTGCATGCTTGCCAAGGTGGACAATCAGGAAAAGGCACACAAAACACAATGACGTTTTTCAAGGGGACGGAAGGCGGCTTCCGGTGTCTGTGACCCCTGGGCAATGGATTTCACAATGGCGACCAGAATGGTCACTGTCACGGGGGCAACCAGGGGGACAGCTGCTGGAGAACTGTTAGGATTAACACAGGCAATGCAGTGTCTATACTAGAAAAACCTCAGCTCTGGCTCTGTCATCTGGAGAGGTGATGTTATGTTAGCAAGAGACTAATGCAGGTGTGGACGCATGTAAAACTAAGCCGAAACAAGCTGACTTGGGTCGACGTAACTTCATAGTGTAGACCAGGTCTATGTATCTTACATCGACACTATTACCTTTAACAGACGTTTTTGCAGCATGAGCTTTCGTGGGTGAATACCCACTTCTTCTTCTTGCATCCGAAGAAGTGGGTATTCACCCACGAAAGCTCATGCTGCAAAAACATCTGTTAGTCTATAAGGTGCCACAGGATTCTTTGCTGCTTTTACAGAACCAGACTAACACGGCTACCCCTCTGATACTTGACTATTACCTTTATCAGCCAAATTTGTAATCTCAGGAAAAAGGTATGAAGTTGGTTTGACAGGATCTATATTCCATAAACCCATTGTGATTAGCATTAATTTTATTACCTTAATTAAATTTTTTATTAATCAAATCCACTATCAGCTGCGCAATTATCTTGCCCAGGATTGATGTCAGGCTGATCAACTATAATTACCTGGGTCATCCCATTTCCCCTTCTAAAAGACTGGCACAACTTTCACTTTCTTCCAATCTTCTTGAACTTCCCAAGAGTTACTGAAAATCCACATTAGCACTCCTCCGCCAGCTCTTTTAAAACTCTTGGATGCAAGTTACCTGGACGTGGTGATTTTAAAATGTCTAACTTTAATAGCTGCCGTTTAACACCCTGCAGTGTCACTAGTGGAATGATAAACGGAGAACAAATGTATTCAAGTGGGTAGGGGGATAATAAAATCAGAACTGCAGGTTGCAGATAGGAGTGGGGGCTTGAAAAGAGTTTGGGGGAAGAGGGGAACAGAGAGACAATTAAAGTGAAACCTGATCCTAAAGGGTCAGAAAAATGTGAACTCAGAAAGGAACTGGCTTTGTATTCAGTTCCCAAGGGCTCTGAATTACGAAGAGAGAGGAGCATATTCTGTCTGAGATTGTGCTTAGAATTCAGAGAGCAGGGAGGATGCAGAGATGAAGTCGCAGTGGGATCCCCTGAAGAGAGGAGGCGGTTCAACCCCTACTGGCTCATTCCTGACCAGCCATTGTTGCCCTGCGAAGTCTCTCTGCCAGCTCTCTCTGATTGATAGCTTCCAGCACCATCGTGGTCACCTCCACCCCATAGTGCTCTGTATAGTATCTGATCAGCAGCTCAGTGAGCTCCACAGGCCCTGCCTTCTCCAGGTCACATCGAGGTATGTGGCTGCGGTATCCCTTTTCCAGCTTGATGTCAGTCAGTTTGCTCTTGAACTCCTTCATCTCTGCCTCTCGGAGGTTTTTCAGGGTGTCCAGGAGGTGATCGCTCATCGTCTTCCTCGTGCCACCTCCTAGAACATGGGCCAGCAAAGTCCAGTCCAGCCACTCCCCACCCAGGTACCATTCCCCGCTCTCCTTCACTCCCCGCTCTCCTTCACACCCAGGCTCTCCCGCTTCATGTCACACCTCTCTCCTCTACAGAAAATGCTTGGTACCGCCTCACAATCCTAGTGCGCTGTACTCAGTGTCTCACTGCCTCTGGTCCGGTCTGTGTGGTTCCCCTTTGCTCACCCCTCTCCCCGCTTCTGCTCTCCCCTCCCACAGATACCTCCCTAACTCCGTTACCTTGACCCTCGTCCCTGGAATACCTCCCAATGCCCAAGCCTCTCTCCTTTCCTGTCAGAATTTGCCACCTTGATGTCCACCCACTCCCTGCGCCTGCTCTGAATTAGAATCCTGGATCAGGGCAGGACTACTGCCTAGTGGGTACAGCGTGAGGGGAGGAGAGGAGTCCTGGTTCTGCCACTGACTCATTAGGTCTTTTTTACTTCTGTAATTTCTGTCCTACTAAAATCAGGCCTCTGTAAATCAGGGGAGATGAACTGACCTGTGTGGCGTTCTGTTGATGGTGAACTGTGCTCAATGTCACCTGGAAGCGGGGAAGGAAGAAGAGTGAAACAAACTTTTTATCATAATTTTCTGTTTACTCTGCTCACCTCACACCACACAGGCCACTTGCAGATCGGATTGGTTAAGCCAGTCACATGGCAGTGTGATTATCTTTGAAGCTGAGAGACTGATACACCAATTAATGAGTTATTCAGAGTCTCCCGAAGGATCTGTTACTGGCCACTGTCAGAGACTGTACCCAGATGTCAGACTCTACAGGTGTGGCAATGTCTGTGTTCTTAGACAGCTGCTCTGGGTCCCCCAGCAGAACACCAAATAGCAGAAATACACACTTAACACACACACACGCTCATCTGGCATATGGTGAGTGCAAGTTACCGTGTGCACTCAGTCACATGTCACTGTACAACAGCACTTATGTCACCGCTGACTCTGCCCAAGATGCCCGCTAGGCTCGTTTTAAAAATCTTTTTCCTTATTATTTTTTCAAGAAATCTACAAACAAACCCACTGTAACAACGAATGTATTGTAATTAAAACAGCAATAAGTGATCTCAATATGACAAGCACACATAGCTGTTGCTTCAGGCTTTTAGCTTCTGGTTATTATTACTGATACATCAAATGCCCAGCACAGGATGATAAGCTCAGTGCATTGTAAATGTCTGTCATGCTGTTGCTCCTTTGGCTGAGCAGAACGCTGTAATTTTGGGCCCTGCAGGGTAGTTTCAGTTTGGACGAGTGATCAGTGATAGAAGTCCGGTATATTTTTGGTGTCATCTGTTTATGCCCAGAAACAGACACCGCGTCCTGCTTCCCTGGCCAGCAGGAGGAACGTACAATTCATGAGCTTTAGCAGACATCCCCAACCAGACACTCAGCCTGCTGCCCAATAAGCATCTGGCTCGTCTGCCTCTGCTTCCTTACTGGGTCACCCAGCAACTGCCTCTCTAATGGCCGACTCACTGCGACCCCCCGAACACCCAGCAGCAGGTTGGCTTCTGGCTCAGATTGTCAGCTCTTTGGGACAGGGACAATACCTGATCCCTGGATAGAGCTCCCAGACACTACTGTAATACACCTATAAATTAACGTACTGCACCTAGCACAATTGGGTTCTGGGCCATGGCTGTGGGTCTCAGGCAACACAACAAATAATAACAGACTTGGCCTGCAGGCTCTCATCTGCACTACAAAACATTCTCAATTGCTTCCGCTGTTAGGTAAGAAGGCAAATGCTTAGCTGCCCCCATTGGTCTCTGATGGTCCTGCACCCCGATGGCAGCCATTAGCACCACTCAGCACCACAGTAAGTTTTAGTAATGATGTGTGAAACCCATTGTACCACAAACATAGTAATGGCTTGTGGGGACACCCAATTCCAGTGTATTTCCCCCATTTTAGTATCTGTATGGTGCTAGCACGTAGGAGTCAGATGGATGAATATCTTTAATACCAGGCAAATTGGTTGAAACTACAGTAAAGAACAGAATTGTCAGACCCATAGATGAACATAATTTGTTGGGAAGAGTCAACATGGTTTTTGTAAAGGGAAATCATGCCTCACCAATCTACTAGAATTCTTTGAGGGGGTCCCCAAACATGTGGACAAGGGGGATCCAGTGGTTATAGTGTATTTAGATTTTCAGACAGCCTTTAACAAGGTCCCTCACCAAAGGGTCTTAAGCAGAGTAAGCTGTCATAGGATAAGAGGGAAGGTCCTCTCATGGATCAGTATCTGGTTAAAAGATAGGAAAGAAAGGGTAGGTATAAATGGTCACTTTTCAGAATGGAGAGAGGTAAATAGTGGTGTCCCCCAGGGGTCTGTACTGGGATCAGTCCTATTCATAAACAATATGCAAAAAGGGGAAAACGGTGAGATGGCAAAGGTTGCAAATGATACAAAATTATTCCGGGAGTCACTGTGAAGAATTACAAAGAGATCTCACAAAACTGTGTGAAAGGCAGATGAAAACAACACAATGGCAGATGAAATTCAGTGCTGATAAAAGCAAAGTAATGCACACTGGAAAACATAATTCCAATTCTACAAACAAAATGAGGGGTCCTCAATTACGTGTTATCAACCAAGAAAGAGACCAGGGAGTCATTATGGAGAGTTCTCTGAAAACATCTGCACAATGTGCAGAGGCAGTCAAAAAAGTGAACAGAATGTTAGGAACCATTAGAAGAGAGAGAAAAAATGTCATAATGCCACTATATAAATCCACCTTATGCCACCACCTGGAATACTGCAGGCAGGTCTGGTCACCCCATCTCAAAAAAGATATATTAGAACTGGAAAAAGTACAGAGAAGTTCAACAAAAATGATTAGGGGTACGGAAGAGCTTCCATACAAGGAGAGATTAAAAAGACTGTAAAAGCAGCAAAGAGTCCTGTGGCACCTTATAGACTAACAGACGTATTGGAGCATGAGCTGTCGTGGGTGAATACCCACTTCGTCGGATGCATCAAAAGACTGGAAATTATTCATCTTAGAAAAGAGATGACTAAGGGGGGAAATGATAGAGGTTTATAAAATTATAAATATTGTGGATAAAGTGAATAAGGAAGTTTTGTTTTTTTAACCCCTTCACATAACACAAGAACCAGGAGTCACCCAATGAAATTAATGGGCAGCAGGTTTAAAACAAACAAAAGGAAACTTCTTCATGCAACACACAGTCAAACTGTGGAACTCGTTGCCCAGGATGTTGTGAAGGCCAAAACTATAACTGGGTTAAAAAAAGAATTTGAAAAGTTCATGGAGGATAGGTCCTTCAAGGCCTATTAGCCAAGATGGCTAGGGATGCGACTGCATACTCTGGGTGTCCCTAAGCCTTTGACTGCCAGATGCTGGGACTGGAAAACAGGGGATGGATCACCTGATAATTGCTGCTCTGTTTATTCCCCCTGAAGCATCTGGCACCAGCCACTGTCAGAAGACAAAATATTAGGCTATATGGACCATTCTTATGTTCTTATAAACTGAATGAGAGTCAACAATGTGGTGCAGTTGCAAAAAAGCTTGCTGGGGCATATTAACCGGAAAGCCATCTGCAAGGTACAGGAGGTAATTGTCCCACTCGACTTGGCCTTGTGAGGACTAAGCTGGAGTCCCGTGTCCAATTCTGGGTGCTGCACTTTAGGAAATATGTGAACAAATGGAAAAGAGTCCAGAGGAGAGCAACGAAA
Organism: Mauremys mutica; assembly: GCF_020497125.1. Classification (NCBI taxonomy): domain Eukaryota; kingdom Metazoa; phylum Chordata; order Testudines; family Geoemydidae; genus Mauremys; species Mauremys mutica. The sequence goes on from NC_059075.1 coordinate 151,724,396, forward strand.
ACGAGAAAAGGTTTAGAAAACCTGAGCTGGGAGGAAAGATTTAAAAAAAAAACTGGGCATGTCTAGTCTTGAGAAAAGGAGACTGAGGGGGGAGCGGATAGTATTCTTGAAGTATGTTAGAGGCTGTTATAAAAAGCAGCAAAGAGACCTGTGGCACCTTATAGACTAACAGACGTATTGGAGCATGAGCTTTCGTGGGTGGTTTCAGCAAACACCACAATAACCAAGCCACCATGCTGTAGCAATACAATATTACAAGGCAGCTCCAAGTCCATCACAATAGGACACGGCTGTGATGCACCCCCACTGCCTTGGTCTGCACCTGAGTTTTGCACTGACCAGCATCAGCAAGTGCCAAGAGGGGTTGTCTTGAACAAACCTCACCCCTGCCAAGATCTTCTGCTGAGCTGAACCTACCTGGTCTCACAAAGGCTTTCCAGATTACTCGCCTATCACTTTGCTTCACTACGTTGAGCTCCAGTCTATTCACAAATCCATGGGTATAAATCTCCACATATGGATGTTCATCCTGGGGATCTACATCACAGAACTCCAACTCCTGCAATGAAGACAAGGCGCTCCATTAGGGGTGACCCTGCCAGAGCCAGCAGAGCTGTGAATCAACAGTGCACAGGATATCCCAGTTACCAGTAGAATCTAGCTCCAGGCCTCAGTCATCTCTTGCCTTGATTATTGCAACCTCCTCACCTCTCTCCTCCAGTGCATCCAAATGTTGCTGCAAAATTCCTTGAGCACAGTATCCTGCAGCACTATACAGGGGCACTGGGGCCAGCATGGACTGTGAGGGGAAAGTGCCCCCTACTATACCTCCTACCCTGCTCCCTGCAGCACAGCGCCCCCTAGTGCTATGACTAAGTTGCAATGATGACTTCAGGAGAGGACCCTTCACTGAAGCACAGAAGATAAATTTCACTCACCTCAGGTGTTATCTCTACATCTGATGTGCTGGATACTGCATAATGGGAGCCATAGGTTAATGGCGAGGTTTGCGCACACGTATTGATTTGTACTTTCTTTCATTGTCATCAATGACCTGTAAAGAACAAGCACAGTCTTTTCTGAGATACAGGCAGACAGGGCCACAGAAGACATTTTGTGTAGGGACTACCACTGGGGCAGGAGAGCCAGTGCAGGGTCCCAACTCCCATTTTCCTCCTACACAGCAATCCTTGGAAAGAAGAGCCTATTGTTATGACGACAAGGGAAAACAGTGCCGTGAGAACGGCAACTGAGGAGCAATCTTGGTACAATGTTAATTGTTTATAATTAAGGCTACAATTTTGGCACAGATATTTTTATTAAAAGTCACAGACAGGACGTGGGCAATAAACAATAAATCAAGGAAATAGAGCTGACACCCACCACCAAAGCCAAGCCCTGCCCCCCGGGGTTGAAGCCAAAGCAGACATCTCTTAAAATAATGGACTCTGTGACCAATTTGTAGCCTCGTTTCTAATGAGGCTCGGCAACATTCAATTTTAAATTTTGACAGAAAATATCAATATTTATTTTTAAGCATTTCCCCCCTATTTTTATCTATTTAAATTTTCACAGTTGTGGGACATTACGGGGCCATCAGGCAATGATGGGGCTGGTCAGACAACAATTATTTAATGCCAGTAGCGGTTGAGATTCAAAAATTAAAGTTTAGTAAGTGGTAAAGCAACGTGTCCACATCACACGTCCAAATATATAAAGTCAATAGCCTCAAATCTAACTCTGAAAAGTTCTTAATCAGCATTTCTTTTACTTTGCCTATCCGTAATTTTTGATTATTATCAATGGAAGCATTTTTTCATCAGCTTGTGTTTATATGGTGAAATCGACGTTTACTGACATATATACTGATAAAAATCGAATCCTCCCAAGCCTAGTTATGTTCGCTTTCCCCAATACGAAAAGATGGATCTGTTCCCACCTGCCCAACTGCTTCTTTGTTCTGTTAATGTCTGCATCCATTGAAAATTTAAATGAGGACAAAATTTTGACAAGCACCTAGGTGACCTAGGAGCCTAAGCCACATTTTCAAGAGTGAGATGGGCAGTTAAGGCCAAATTTACACAGGTGTTTAGGTGCCTAGAGATGCAGAAAAGTGCCAGGTGGGACTTTCAAAAGGGTCAAAGCAGGTTAGGCGCTTTACTGCCATGGCGTTAATCTTCAGTCTAGCAGACAAAGGTCTAATCAGATCCACTGGCTGGAAGTTGAAACTAGACAAATTCAGACTGGAAATAAGGCAGACATTTTTACCAGTGTCAGATATTTAACCACTGAAACAATTTACCAAGGGTTGTGATGGAGAAATCACTGGGCATTTTTAGTTCAAGATTGGGTGTGTGTTTGTTTTTTTTAAAGATTTGTTCTGGATCAACCAGGAATTATTTTGGGGAAGTTCTCTAGCCTGTGTTGTACTAGTGGTCAGACTAGATTATCACAGTGGTACCTTCTGGCCTTGGAATCTATGAAATTCAATGGGGGTGTTAGGCACTTTGATAAATCCCACTAAGTGCCTAAGTGAGTTAGGCACATCTCTGCATCTTTAGGTGACTTTTGTAAATCTGGCCCTAAGCCTGGCTTTTCTGCAAGTGGGACGTAGGCACCTGTCACAGGGGGGCAAAGCTCCATTAAGGAGGGTCTCAGTTTTCCCGTGACTGAACACGAACGCCCTGGCTAGGCCTGATTAGGGGTGGTGAGCACCTGGGTCGAGTGATAGAAAGGGAGGCTTGGGTGCCAGGAAGGAGGGAGGCTGACCAGAAGTAGTGAGGCCTGAGTGGTGGAGACTCAAGCCAGAGGAAGGCCCTGGGGAGCCCCCATTTTGCCACTGTTCTGCAGAAGAAGAAGTGACCTGGGGGAGAACCCAGGGGAGATGGGTACTTTCTATGGGCCCAGGATGGGCAAACATTGTTTGTGTTGGTCCTTTGTTTGGGTGCTTTGGACTCTAACAGGGAACTCCTGGGGTAAGAGTAAGAGCCCTCCAGTCTGAGGGAAGATGGAGATTCATAAAGAGCCTGGCATCGCAGAAGGCGGTAGAGCTGGAACCAATGGCACTGAACTTTATTTTGTGGTTTGAGACGTCCATATTAATAAGTTGCCCCGTGCTGTGGGTGTTACTAGCCTCAGAGAATGCTGGAGAAGTATTCTGAGAAGGGGAAACTGAGGGTGGGGTGCCTGCAGGGCCAACCTATGCCATGAGGGGGTGCTCTGAGATAGGGACCCTATGACAATTCCTACGCCACTTGGGTGCTTCTGAAAACTTTATCCCAAGTCCTTACTCCTTTGGGGTTTACGTAATCTTAAATTTCCCCCCTTTCCAGCTACAATTCTGGTTAGAGAATGAACCCGCAAATCTCCAACAGATATAATGATGTCATCTGATTTTCCCCTAATTATTTTACAGCTCGATGTTACATTAGAGATGTAAGACAGGTCTCAAATTCCAGGAAAGAGTTGTCTCAGTCTGTTTTCCAGTTGTGAACAGCACGATAACATCTCTAGGCTGCTACTCTTTCAATTTGTTACCCTCAACTTTCATTCCTTTGATTGTGCTGTCTGGTCTTAATCTGAGGTGCCCTTAACATGCCCTTCTGAAGGAAGAAGACAGAAAACTTAGATTGAAACATTACATCTCTAAACGAGTGAACAAACTTATTTCCAAATGGGACTGATTAAGAATCAATGTGTACAAAACAACCGCCATTTTGAAATTCTGACTTTAAACATTTTAGTGTTATCAGAATACAAGGTTTACAGGCATAATTCATTCACTCCAGCTTTTTATTCATGGTGACCTGCTAATGGAGGGGGGAAAATAGATGTATTGTCTTTTCCCCCTCCTTTATGATTCATAACAAAAGCCTGAAATAGTTTATTTAAACTTTTATTTGTGTGGGTTTTTTTATTTTATGATGACTGGACGATTTTTTTATTTTATGATGATGAGTGTAGATGACAGCATCAGAGTGAAAGTTGAGCTGTTGACAAAAAAAAAAAATACCCAGATAGATTTTAAAATGTATAAAAAACCTCCACCAGTTTAATTTTTATAACTGATATTTTGAGTCAGCTTTTGTTAAACATGCAACACACTCATCTTTTCACTTAAGATGGTAACAGCTAACAACTAGCATTGCTTAGATCTCCCAGTGGCCCTCCAGCAAAACCAGTGAAGACCAGTCTGGACATTCCTGAGATTTCTAAGTTATAAAACAAGCAGGGAAAAAATTGGTAGTAAAGGAATTTTGTGTCATTATAAAACCCAAATTATTAAAAAAATCCCTCACGGGTCACCTTTAAAAGTCCACACATCCCATTTCCCAGGTAGAATATCATATTTCAGAGTAAAAAGCATATAGAATCACATGGAATTTAGAAACAAACTTCGCTACACTTCTCTTTCTGCAGCTATCTCACAACAACACATGTTACAGGATGTTCTGAGTTATTCCAGGTTATGTGCTGTAAGGTAAATGGTGAATCTGGCTCATCTTGTTGAGTCTCAGTTACCTTTTTCAACACAAGGATGTCAGGTATCAAGTAGAGGTGGAGAGTTATATTTTGAGCCCTGAGAGCCCGGTAGAGCAGTGTGACACTGTGGCGTGGAGTATCTTTCTTAGACTTTTTCCGTTTCCAAATAACTCCCCAAAGGGAGAACCGGGGGTTCTCCAGCACTGCATGAAAAGGCATCACTCTCATTGGCTCCTCCAGCGTCATCCTCCCGTCAACAAAATGGGCGATTCGCATCTGGGAGCTGTCAGCCTCTCCCCCTGTGAATGGATGTCAAAGAGAATGAGGTTCTGTTCTACCTGTTACATGACAGGTAGACATGTTTAGACAAGGTTTAGAGCAAGGGATGGGGACCCAGGAATCCTAGGCTCTCTTCTCGGTTATGCGGGGGGAAGGGAATAGGAGACTAGGAGTCAGGACTCTTGTCTGTTGTGTAACTACTCATTGGTGCACGGTTACTACAATCAAACATATTGTAAAGGGCCTCCGCTGCCTTTCCAGGGGGGGACTGAGCTGCTGATGGTCAGGTGAGCTGGCTTGGCACCGAGTATAGGGCTGACACAGATTTGATTTTCCCGCTCTTGCCCACCATGGAGCAAGGAGGGAGGGAAGGGCCTGAACAGTGACTGAGTCCCAGTCTGGTTCCTGACAACTACACATTGTCCCTTTATTCAGGGCTGGTAACGCTGTAATCTGGCCCTCGAGAAGTCAGTGACCTGCATTTTTTCTTGAACAGGTGTAGTGTCATAAACAGTTAGTTAAGGGTTAAGGTCTCTTCTACCTGCAAAGAGTTAAAAAGCAGTTCCAGAGGAACACCTGACCAGAGGATCAATCAGGGACAAGATAATTTCAAATCTCTGTGGAGGGAAGTTTTTTTCTGTGTTCTTTGTTTTGAGTTGAGTCTCTCTTGGGAGTTAAGGGAGTCCAGACATCTTAATCAAGTCCTCCCAGGTTTCTGCAGTATTGTTCTTCTATTCAGTCTAGTGAGTATTAGAAAGGCGAACTAGTATTTCTTTTACTTTTATTTCTGCATTGGCAATTGTGTGTTTTGCTGAAGTAATCTCTTTATTTCTATTGCTGTACTTTGCTTTTACTGAGAAAGAAAAGGGGAGGGGGAGTTCTCTCCAGGTTTATAATTTAGACTCTGTGTATTGTTCCATCCTGGTATGACAGAGATAGTGTACTTTCTTTTTTGTTCTTTTTAATAAATTCTTTTCTTTTCTTTGGACTTGGTTAATTCCTTCGCTTGTGGAGATTCAAGGGAAGGGGATTGGGGAAGAGTGAGTTCCTCCTGAGGTTGATTCACAGAGTTGAATCGGTGTGTCTCTCTCCAGAGTGGCTAGGAGAGAGGGAGGGGGGAAGTGGGCTGCTTCTCTGTGTGTAGAGAGTCAGGGAGATTGAATCTGTGTTCCCCAGGGAAAGTTGGGGGAACAGGCAGTGTGTCAGACACTTAGAAAACTGACTGGTGGCAGTGTATCAGATCTAAACTAGGATTTTAGTTTAGGGGAGTCCATGCAGGTCCCCATCTTGTGAACCCAAAAGCTCCAAGTGGGGGAGAAACCTATGACATGTAGTGAATAGGAATTGGGTAGCATCTCTTTAAACCATCTGAGAGCCACCCAGCTGGCCTCCTCTCTTCCATTGCAGAAGCCACCAGAACCTGACACAGTAACAGTGCGTACACAGAGCTAGGCCTTGTATGGTGTTTTCTAAATATTTCTGTAAACATACAGGCCCTAGCTGCATATGCTCACTGGACACTCTGTTGCTGTGTTAGGGTCTGGTGACTCCTGCAACAGAAGAGGGGAGGCCAGCTGGATGGCTCTCCAACTATTTAAAGGGATAAAACCCAGTTATACCCAAGCTGTATCCAAACAAACCCAGCTGTCTCTGTGTGGTTTCCTCATATTCTTAATGTTGAGTAAAGAGCAAAGACACAACAGGAAATTTATCTCATTAAGGGTTTCTGCCTCCCACTTTTAAGAGAAAGATCAATGACTTTCTAATGAGAGAAGCAGAGCAGAAGACACAGCCTTTGGCACCCTCGCGTCCACCTCCCTTAATTAACTATCCCCCTCCATCCTCAGCAGTCTAGCCTTCTGCACATCAGTTACTTGGTTGCCCCCCTTAAATTTAAGTATTTCCATTGTGCTCTCGAATTATCAAGTTCTTAAAAGCAGAGGCGAAAAAGACAACTTCTCCCACCAGCCACCCAGCTGGCTACAGTTCTCCAGGGGGGGAATACAGTTGGGCTCCACATCTGCAAATGTAGCCCCAGGGGCTGCAGATCGGGGGTGAGGTTGAAGGGGTTGCATGAAGGCCACAGACATGGGGAGCAGGAAGAAATTTGTGGGACTTATCTGCATCTCTCCACACATGCAGACAGCAGGGCACAGGATGCAGTTCAGTGTCTAGAAATGCCCAGAAGAGGGGTGTGGTGGTTACCGAGCAGCCTCGGTACCTCTTCTTGGGGGTAGTACAGAAAGCCACCCTTTATGGGGAGGCAGTTATGCATGTCTCACATGCCCTCACTCTGAGACCTGAGCCCATCAGAGTGATGGGGAACGTTATCACCTCAGCTCCCAGTGGCTGCGGTTCACCAATCCCGGCCAAAGCTGCGGGAAGCGGCTCCTGCAGGTCAAGGGGCTGCAGGGATGTGCTGGCTGCCGCTTCCTGTAGCTCCCATTGGCTGGGATTGGTGAACCGCAGCCACTGGGAGCTGCAGGGGGGTTGTCCCTGCGTATAGTCAATGTCAGCAAAATGTCTTGCGACCCACAGTCAGATTACCCTGATGGACCGAATGCGGCCCGCAGGTTGTCCACCACTGCCCTAGAGGCTTGGAGTTGTGACCGTCGAGGGCGACGGGGCTGTGAAGAAAGCGTGTGTCTGACTGCGAAGTGAAAATGTGAACCCTGACTCGCACTAAGTGCATGGCAGCAGTGGAAGGCGAGAGTAGCTCTGGCTGCTCCCTTGCCTAATTCCCTGCCGGGCTGTGGCAACCTCAGGTAGAGCCAGACAAGAGCCAGGCTGGCATTCTTTGAACCTAGGGGAATGGCCCTTTGACTGTCTTCAGATAACGGATGCAGCCCTCAGGCTGAGTATGTTGGACACTGTGGTGCGGTGTCCACCCCCACAAGGCCCACGCAGGTCAAACAGGGCAATTAACCTTACAGGCTGCACCAGGAGGAGAGCCAGGGACTCCGATGAGGCCTCATGGCTAATGAAGCCCAGCTGGGGAGGAGCTGGGATAGGCCTATGAAGACAGGACGTGGGCAAGAGGAGGGCTGCAGGGAGGAACTCTGCAGTCAGTCTGTAGACAGGAGGGGAGTTGGCCAGGTACGAGGAGTTCTAGGGAGAGAGTAGGCTCGGGGCTATAGACTGACAAGAAGCCGCAAGGGGAGACATGGGGAGCAGAGGAAGTCCCAGAGGAGGGCCAGCACAGAGAGAAGAAAGGTAAGAAAGAGCCTAGGGAAAAAGCAACAGGGTCAGAGCTTGGGCAGAACATGCCTGCTGAGCACTGGGGCAGATGTTGTGAGCTCAAGTCCTCTCAAGCCATGTTTCTAGCAGCACTTAGTGCAGAGAAGGTCTGGGGCAATCTGAAAACTCCCTGCTAGTTAGCAGTATCCAGACTTTTCTTTTGTTTAGTGGTGCTTCCTCACATCCAAGCAGCCGCTTACTTATGCGGTATGGTCCATGGTTCACATGATGTGAGTGGGAATTGCTTTTAACATTTTTATGAACTACATGTGTGATAATCAAACTATTTGGCTTGGCGTTGCTACCCAGTGGGTGCCAAGTGTTAAAACGTTCCTCCTGGGGCAGAGCAGGAGACATGATGTGTTTGTGTCATGTGGCTGTCTGGGGTGGTATGAATGAGCCATTAGGACTGGATGGAGCATTCACAGATCAGTCAAGGATCTGGGAAGACAATGGGAACCCTAGTGACTGAACGATTAACACTCAGGCTCAAGCACTTAGGTTAACACTTAGGCTCAAGCAGGTGGAACATGTGAACTAGACAAATTAGAGGACTGGGCCAAAAGAAACCTGATGAGGTTCAACAAGGACAAGTGCAGAGTCCTGCACTTAGGACAGAAGAATCCCATGCACTGCTACAGACTAGGGACCGAGTGGCTGGGCAGCAGTTCTGCAGAAAAGGACCTAGGGGTTACAGTGGATGAGAAGCTGGAAATGAGTCAGCAGTGTGCCCTTGTTGCCAAGAAGGCTAATGGCATTTTGGGCTGTATAAGTAGGAGCATTGCTAGCAGATCGAGGGATGTGATCATTCCCCTTTATTTGGCATTGGTGAGGCCTTATATGGAGTACTGTGTCCAGTTCTGGGCCCCACACTACAAGAAGGATGTGGAAAAATTGGGAAGAGTCCAGCGGAGGGCAACAAAAATGATTAGGGGGCTGGAGCACATGACTTATGAGGAGAGGCTGAGGGAACTGGGATTTTTCAGTCTGCAGAAGAGAAGAATATGGGGGGATTTGATAGCTGCCTTCAACTACCTGAAAAGGGGTTCCAAAGAAGATGGATCTAGACTGTTCTCAGTGGTGGCAGATGACAGAACAAGGAGCAATGGTCTCAAGTTGCAGTGGGGGAGGTTTAGGTTGGATATTAGGAAACACTATTTCACTAGGAGGGTGGTGAAGCACTGGAATGGGTTCCCTAGGGAGGTGTTGGAATCTCCTTCCTTAGAGATTTGAAAGGTCAGGCTTGACAAAGCCCTGGCTGGGATGATTTAGTTGGGAATTGGTCCTGCTTTGAGCAGGGGGTTGGACTAGATACCTCCTGGGGTCCCTTCCAGCCCCGATATTCTATGATTCTATAACTTGGGGTTTTGCTTCAGCTGAGGACAGTGGACAGAGGTGTCATGTACCTGTGCTAGCAGTGGGGCTCAGAGACCCAGCAGCTCTCACCTGGGGCTAAGACAAAGGAACAGAGACAGGGAAAGGAAGCGAAGATGGTTCCTACAGCACCATGGCTCAAAGGGCAGCCCTGGCTTTGGCAGTCTGGACTATGCCTTCACTTTTGCGTCTCTGTACTAACCCAAGGACTTCCCCATGCTGTGTTCCACTGGACTATTCCAACCTACTCCATTGTGAACAGGCTGCCTAGTGTCACTGCAGATACTTGCTGGCATGCACTGGTCCCTGAGGAGAGTAAAGGGCTCTGAAGAGGTGTCTACCTCAGTGGGACTCGCCAGGCAGAGCTCACAGTGCGGAACAGGAGGGCTGGAGCCCAGAGGCTCAGTTTTGGAGGCACTGGGGCTACATGGCCGAACCTTTTGGAAAAGGGTGAGCCCTTGGGGGTCTGCCACACTGATGGGGTTCCTCTAAGGGACAGCTTACAGGCCAGGGCATAAGACAGGCCCTGTGTATTGGTGACAGTCCATATACACTAACTCCTGGTAAATGGGAGCACAATACAGCCCATATCAACAAAGCTAAATCAAACCACCTCATCCAATTCTTTGTAAAGTGTCATACACGGCTTTAGTGCACGTGATCATGACTCCATGATCATGCTGGACCCAGCAACTATAACAGCTTGTTATTTACCAAGAACCAAAGGACTCAGTCCTTCAGCTCTTTGACTTTTGCCCTAGATTCTTTTCCCCCAGGTGCTAAAAGTCCTGGATTCAGTCTCTGCTGAGACTTATGGTGTTTGTGGGCATTTGCAGTCGCGGTTTGTTACAAGATCACTGAGATCTATGGGTTTATAGAGCTTGTATAATACTTATTATTTATCTGCCATACCTGCCAGGCACATGAAGTGGGGGAGGTGCACAGCTGCCACAGCCCTGGCTGGTTCCGCCCAGATGTTGAACAAAGGGCCGGCGATCATCCACTGCTGCATTTCCAGTTCAGTCTGATGACAACGCCAGGATTCATATTCGTATTTGAGAGTCACGGCTGCCTTCACCTCGAACCCCAGTTCAGTTTCAGAGCATCTGAAGGAGCCTGCCTGGGGGAAGTGAACCCTGCCCATCAAAGGGAGAGGGAAGAAGAGGGTTAAACAACCCCAAATGCAAAGTGCCCGTCAGTGTTATCATTCCCATGGTGTGATGGGCTGGGAAACAGGCACAGAGACTACAGGCCCAGTAGAGTGAGTGGTTGTGTGGGGGCAGAAGACAGGATAAAAGGGGTTATTTGCCCTATTTTAAAAATATATATATATTTATTTTACTATCCAGTTGGGGTCCCCCAAGTATAGGTACAGGGCTCATGCACTGAAATGCTCCACACACACTGACTTTTTATTTGAGAGAAAGGTGACTTACCAAAAATTGCATTGCTGGGTATAGAACCCAGGAGTCCTGACTCCCACCCCCATAACCACTAGACCCTAGACCCCAGAGCCTGGGATAGAGCCCAGGACTGCCCCCCACACCTCCAATCTTACCCACTAGATCCTTCTACACTGATTGTCTAAAAGTTAACTTAGAAAAGACACTGATTTTAGCTCCTAACAAGAAGTCCAATGGCAGAATCACATTTAGACAATGTACAGCTAAACATACTAATATTTCCATCTCCATTTTGACAAACTTAAACAAACCTGTGTTATGGGTTTGAAACATCTAACATTTCTATAAATCTAAACAGACCCTCCCCCAACAGAGCAGGTCTGACCTGTGATTTTTTCATAGACTTATAACTTGGGCCAAATTTAGGTTGATTTTCAGAAGAACAGCAAAAAAAATCCCTTACCAAATTTCGAGTCCCTGCTCTAAAGCATGGAAGTACTAGAGTGTCTCAAGGAAACAGTTGTAATAATTTTTTAACATGGGCTAAACAACACTTGTCCCTGTTTTCAGAAATAGATGAACCATTTATCCGAAATTTAGCTGAGGCAGACACCCAGCGTGGAAAATTTAAATCTAAATTTTGGCAAAATTCTAAGTAACTGAAAACAGGGTCTCATAATTGAAAATGTCAGGAAACCTTAATTCTATGTGTTACTACCAGCTCCACTTAAATAAGGCCCCCATCTCTGACCTGTACAATTTCTGGTTCTCCTCTGGGCCTGGCAAAATCTCTGGCTTTACTTCTTCTGCAAAACCCTAAAACAAACACATTAACTTGGCTTCAGTAAGGATTTTCAGCTGGATGGTTCTCATGAGAAAAAGGTATTAGCTAGATGCAGCGTACTGTACAAAACCTTCAGCATGCAACCTGCCCACACTGCCAAAACTCTCTTCCAAGCCCGTCTCATCTTGTGTCTTGACTGCAGTAAACTCATTCCCTCTGGTTCATTCGAAGTGCTACATCTTCCTAGCTTGTTGCTCTGACTACCAAGGGCATCATTTGCTATGGGGCATTGGGGGCAGTTCCTCTCCCTCTGACTTTTCATAGGACTATAAGCTTCATTCTGGCTTCCTCTCCCCCGCCCCAATGAGAGTGAGGCTATGTAATGTCCTTGAGCAAACACACCCTCTTTCAAAATGGCCCCCACCTTCCATTGTTCCCAGTGGGAATGAAAACTGTCCTTGGCAAAGATGGTGGCCCCTCACCTGCAGTGACACCATGAGTGATAAGAAGATCTGTGTCTTCTAAATTAAATTTAATTGATTTCAAACTATAAACTCTCATTAACTAATCACAATTGTATTGGTATTGTGTGGCATCACTCCAGGGCTCCGTTAAGGTAACTGGGTGCCTTAACTGTGCATTTTCAGGTCTTAATATGCTTGGCTTTCTTGTAGATATAACCTTACCTCTGAATGGCCTGGGTTTGCAGTGTTTGGTTTTGGGATAATTGCAACATGTCTAATTATTTATTTTTGTCCTTAAATTATTAATACATATTTAATGTTATTTCCATCTAAGGCAGTTTTTGTCTGGGAATTTTCAGTGGGGTTTCACTAACTGGCAATTTAATAGCAATTTAGTGTCAGTTCTGTTGATGATGCCAGAGCCAGATTAGACTCCTTCTTGCTCTCTCTACACTATGTTGACTTTACAGGCTTAACAGGAGCAAAAACTGATTGTTGTTACTCCAGTCAGCAGTTCTGGCTCTGATATACATGGGGACCAGCTCTGTGAAGGAAGAAAGGGCCATTTTTACATAGTCACTTTTGACTAGAACTGCAGCTAACTTCTAAGATTCTTCTTCTATTTCCTCATCCCTTGAGCTTTAATCCCAGAAAATAAACACAGGCATGTGATTTCCTGAGTTAAAAAGTGTCCCATCTGGGGGCATCCACACAGCACAGACACACTGACAGTGTGAGATAGTGCCCCGACACCTCAGTGATGGGGACAGAACACACAGAGAACAAACACAATCCCCTACCTTCTCTCTGCGACACAAGTCACATCTGTCCTTTCCCCAGGAGTCTGAAGTGGCATCTTCACTTCTGCGTCTCACTCCTGCAGAAGGGAAAGTATTGGGTCAGAGCAATACATCCTGAAGGCAAGACTGTTCCCAGCTCTGGGGAGATGTGTGGGGGCAGGCCAGGCACAACCGAATCCTTACACTCCCAAGTACCCAAAGACTGAGGTTAGCACCACAGCAGTGTTACCCATCACTCCATAGTTACCCCTCCTCTGGTCCTTTCCATTCCACAACTGATCCCTCTCCCCTCTACTTCCTCCTCTCTCCTATGCCAGTTTCTGCTCAGTGAGTGTGTCTCACACTGTCTGATCCCGGGGAACATCCTCAGAGCATGGGAGATGCGCTGACACCACCACCACCAAAAATAATAATGGTCGTGGGTCACTGGACTTGGCTTCTGCAATTCATTTCCCAATCTCCATGCCTGGAAGTCCTATAAGGCCATAAAAATATTTAAGAGGTGAGTTAAAGCCCATTTCACCAGCCCAGTCCGTGTAGTAGCACGTTATAACTATATAGATAGATGGGCAAGGGTGACTAGAGTTAAAATAATGGCCAAATCTGTGATGTCATGGGATATGTGCGACTTTTTTGGGTGTCAGTTCAGATGGAAGCTGTTCCCATATTCATCACATATATAATAGAGTGGAGCAAAATATTGGTGGGAAATTGCAACATTTCAACTTTTTTTCACCCTGAATGAGGACAAAAGTTGAAACAGCAAAACTTGGTGCAGAACAAGTTCTGAAAATTTTGATTCAGAAAAGGTGAAATGTTTTCCTTTGGCATTTTCAATTGAAAATAAACATTTCAGCATTCCTAAACCAAAATGTTTCAAATTGCTTTGTTGAATTGACCCAAAACACTTTGTCTGGAGTCACTTCAATGTTAAACTGTGTTTCCCCATGGTGATCCTTTGCTCCATTAAAGCTAGTTGTCTAATGTCCCCATTTTCCCCTTTGGGCTGGGATCCCTAAGTAGTCTACAACTCCCATGATGCATCAGCAGTCATGTGACTCCCATAATGCAGCATGCTGCAGGGTCAGCGGGGAGATGGTGTGGCATCATGGGAGATGTAGTCCGGCCAGGGAGCCCAGACTATAGGATGAATGGGGGCCTGAACTCCCACTCCCATAAGGCAATGCGCCACAGGAAATGCAACTTAATGTTGAACTGACTGAAAACATTTTGGGTCAATTCAACAAACCAAAATATATTGATTCAGGTCAAACCATCTCAAACTGAAATATTTTGTTTCAATTCTCCCAATGGAAAAATCAAAACATATCAGCAAATTCAAAATATTTCCCAGGGAAACTTTTAAACAGAAAACGTACTTTCTGAGAAATCAAAAATAATTCTGAGAGCAAATTCTCAGCCAAATCTAATATATAAAGGTTTCTCACCCTTGTGGATTCTTATATGTTTTGTGAGGTTGGAGCTGTCACTGAAGCTCTTCCCACACGTACTGCATTTATAGGGTTTCTCTCCGGTGTGGATTCTCTGATGGCGAATGAAGTTGGCACTCACATTGAAGCTCTTCTCGCAAACCGAGCAATGATAGGGTTTCTCCCCAGTGTGGATTCTCTGATGTATCCTTAGAGATCCATTGGTCGTGAAGCTTTTACCACATTCAGAGCATTTAAAAGGTTTCTCTCCTGTGTGGATTCTCTGATGTATCCTTAGAGATCCATTGGTCGTGAAGCTTTTACCACATTCAGAGCATTTAAAAGGTTTCTCTCCAGTGTGGATTCTCTGATGTATCCTTAGATATCCGATGGTCGTGAAGCTTTTCCCACATGTGAAGCACTTATAGGGTTTCTCTCCAGTGTGGATTCTCTGATGGCGAGCAAGGCTGGAGCGGTCACTGAAGCTCTTCCCACATTTGGGGCACTCATAGGGTTTCTCTCCTGTGTGGATTCTCTGATGGCGGATGAGGTTTGAGTTCAGACTGAAGCTCTTCCCGCACTCGGGACAGGTGTAAGGCTTCAGTCGCAGATGGAGTTTCTCATGTTGATTGCGATTGGAGCTGTCATTGAAGCTCTTCCCACATATACTACATTTGTAGGGTTTCTCTCCGGTGTGGATTCTCTGATGCCGAATAAGGTTTGACTTCTGACTGAATCCCTTCCCGCAATCGGGACATATGTAAGGTCTTTCCTTGTTTGTGATTTGAAGATGGAGAATCCTTTCTCTGATTGTGATTTTCCTAGAATGCCTTTTGTAGGGACTGAGTTCCCCACGTCTCTCCCTCAGAGGGTCTCCCAGCTGCTGTGCTGCCCTGCCCTGATTCTGGCTGGCATCTCCTGCCTCAGGACTCTGGGGTCTCTTTGAGAATGCCCCTTGGGGCTCTGCTACCGCAGGCCCTTCCCACTGAGAATTCTCCTCCTCATTCTTACTCACCATGTGAGCACCTGCTGGAATAAGAAGACAATAGCCAGCAGCTCAGGCATTTCTCTCTCTCAAGCCCCAATATGAAACTCACCTTTTCAGATAAGTCTATAAATTCTAGTCAGCACCTGCACATTGTCCATTTAGATGGTAAGGTCTGGGGAGTAGGGGGCTTGTTTATAAAACATCACACACACACACACCTATAGCAGATGTAAATAATTATAGGCCTGATTCTCCACTGTCCTGCACCACGTGTTGTCATCTACACCTGTGCAATGCGGCAGTAACATAGCACCAAGCTGGAATTCCCCACTCACGGCTATGTTATCTGTGCAAATGATATCAAAAGCATCACATGTCCCAGTCTTACAGGGAAGGGCTGGGGGGGGGGGGGTTGTGGTTTTTGGAGGAGGGGAGGGAAGGGGCAGGTGCAGAGTTACAGTTGTTTGTGGAAACTTTGTATTTCCAGGGTCAGAATTAACCTCTGCTTTTGATCAGGTGACACCCAGCAGCTATGAAGCGGAGCCTGTTTGATTTTTAGATCAAGGAGGGTATTAGTGGGCAGTTTAAAGCAGCTGACAGACCAGGTGAGTCAGGAAGACACTTGTAAGCAGTAGATCACATTGGGATGATTGCAGGAAAGGAGAGTAGAGAGATAATGAGGCAAAGGTGATGGGTCATATGACTTGTTGAGGAACACCAGGAAGTGTTAGGTGCTGAGTCCTCTGCAGACAGATGTGCTTAGGTTTACTTGTACAAACAAGTAACTATGAGTTAATATCCCTGGGTGATTTATAACTCCCAGTAGCTCTTGCCCTGGCCTTAGCAAATGCCTCCTGTTCTCAGCTCCTGCCCTCTTAGACCAAGGAGACAGTGCGTGTGAAAGAGAAAGGGGGAGCTAGCGGTCAGTGCAGAGCTCAGCTCAGGACTCTGCTTCCTGGACCCTCTCTGACTTTCTGCAGGACTACGCCACCCCCCAGACCCATGAGCTCCTCACATTATCCCTCTCTCTGGGTTCCTGAGTCTCTTCTCCCCCTCTTCTGCTTTGCCGCTAGGCTCTAAGACTGCGGAGCAGAGAGGGGTGGCAGGAGTGGGGGGAGGTTCCCTGACTGGGGTTAGAGAGTCAGCCAGTGCTGGGATCCCGGTCCCAGTCAGTCCGAGCAAACCACGTGTGCACATCGGCGGGCCAGCTGGGCTTGGCAGGAAACGAAAGTGAAAGCTGGACCCTGCGCCTCGCCGGGGAAACGTGGCTTAATACCTGGGGGCCTGACCCCGGCGGAATGTCCCAGCTGGGCCCCACTGACCTCAGTGGGAGGTTTGCCTGAGCGGGGGGGGTCAGGATTTAGCTCAGCGAGACCAGAAAGCTCCCAGCTTGCGACATTTGTTATCGCAGTGAATTGCTTCCCTGCCCCAGCCCTTTCTACAGCCCGGTTCCCCATCCTGCGAGAGGAGAAAGGTTCTTGCTCCAGCCGGGATCAGGCGCCAGCCCTGACCGGGGCAGGGTATGCAGGGCGGGGCACCAAATCCGGCCCCCGTTGGGTCTGATCTCCCCCCGGCTGGCTCCTTACCAGCGCTTGGTCTCCTGATGTCTCGCAGCAGCCTCACAGTCACCTTCTTCCCATAGTGCTTCCCATAGTATCTAAGGATCAGGTCACCGAGGCCAATGGAGTCGGCAGGTATTAGCCTGCCCCGGGGGATGCGTTCATAGCCCTCCTTCAGGGGAATTCTTTGCAGGGAAAATTTGAATCTTATCAACTCGTCGTCTTTCAACTCCTCCAGAATCACGAACAGCCAATTTTCCTCTGTGCTCTCCATGCTGCTGCCTCTGACCGCAGCTCACCCGAGCAGCTGCAGCAGAGAGAGAAAAGCTACTGAGTAAGCAGCAGGAAATGACTTCTCCTAGAGAGCAGGAAGGCAGAGAAACCTGTTACCGCACCCTGCCCCTGGCACTTTCCCATCCTTGCTCTGTGTGCTCAGGACGGAGGTTTTGTTTAAGCTTTGTCTGTTTGCATGAGCTGGCTCGTTAAATGCAGGGTGTTGCAAACCGTCCTCTCAGGGTACTCTGCATTGCCTGGGAACTGCCTCCCTGCCCAGGTGGACAGACTGAAGGAGAATATTCTGGCAATAACAGTGTGGACATTGGGGAGTCCTTGTAGTACCTTAGAGATTAACACATTTATTTGGGCATAAGCTTTCATGGGCTAGAACCCACTTCATCAGATGCACGGAGTGGAAAATACAGGAGCAGGTATAAATACATGAAAAGACGGGAGTTGCCTTACCAAGTGTGAGGTCAGTCTAAGGAGACAATTCAATTGACAGCAGGATACCAAGGGACTAAAAATGACTTTTGAAGTGGTAATGAGAGTGGCCTATTTAAGACAGTTGACAAGAAGGTGTGAGTAACAGTAGGGGGAAATTAGTAGGGGGGAAATAAGGTTTAGGTTTTGTAAATGTGTTTCTTCACTTCAGCAGGTGGGTACTGTAGTTTTAAGAACACTTGATAGAGTTCCTGTAGGGGTTTATCTCTGTCTGAGGGATTGGAGCAAATGCGGTTGTATCTTAGAGCTTGGCTGTACACAATGGATTGAGTGGTGTGGGCTGGATGAAAGCTGGAGGCATGTAGGTAAATATAGCGGTCAGCAGGTTGCATGGGCCAGAGGCACAGGCTAGCCAACTGAATACAGACCTAGGGGTTGCACAGGTTTGTACTTGTTGTCTGAGCAGGTAACATTTTAGAGTTTCTAGTTCTCCCCTTTTTCTTTTTCTTTTTTCTGTGGGGGAAGATCTTTTTTCTAGAAAATGGAAATAAATAACCCAGGCAAGTCTGTACTGACAATAACATTTAACCCCAAGTCAGCCACATTTTTTCAGGGCACAGGCAGGGCAGGGCTGATTTATTTGTACCATTTCTAAAGAGGGTTGCCAACTCTGAGTCAAGCTATTCTGGGATTATTCCCCCCCCCCCTCCCCCTAACATGATGTAATGTCATTTTCTTAAAATATCCTATTAAAATCTGGATTGTTTTCAATAGTCATTGGGAGATTGATGTGATTTTGTGAAGCTCCAGGCCATAGGTGCTGACTTTTGGTTTTGCCCGTGGGTGCCCTCCTGAGGTCCCACCCCTGCACCCCCCCAGCCCTGCAAGAGGTAGCGACCCAGATGCCAGGGAGGGGGACTGAGCGAGGCAGTGACTCCACATGCACCCCCTCAAACACCACCCCTTGCCTCTATTTGGGGGGCCAATGCCCCCAAACTAGAGGGGAGTGCTACAAAGGAACAAACCTCTCAAGCACAGGGCTTCCCCAGGGGCACCGTGCACACTGCATGGTCACTGTCCCCGAGAGGCAGGTGTCTCTGCCTGGGCAGGGAGGGCAAACAGGGGGGCACTGCACCCCACAGGAGCCCAGGAGATGTCGCCTCCCTCCATGCCCGTCCCAGTCTGTCTGCTGGCGGGAGCTGGGATTCAGTCTCTCTGTGCTGTGGGGGATGTTTTTGGGGATGCCTCTGAGCCCCCTGCCAGATGCAAAGAACCGGGCAGCTGGTGCTCCCCCACCTCCTCCCCCACAGACGACCACCCACGCTAGCAGCCAAGCGCCGGCTCATAGCACAGCCACCCAGGGAAGGGTTTCAGTCCCCCCCAGTCCCCCCCCAGCCCCAGAGTAGACTCCCCTCTTCTTTGAAATACACTTTCTGGCTGCAGCTGCTGCCTTTAGTCAGGTGAGGTTGAAGCCACACACAAAACGCCTGCCCACAAGAAGCAGGTAGGAGGAGGAGGCAGGGCGCTACCAGTGCTGGGTGATGGGGTCAGTCAGCCCTTGCCACAGGAACAGGGTCCCGGTTGCTGAAAAAAGTGGAAACTCGGTCAAATTACAAAGGATGAATAGAAACAAATAACACAAGTATGTAGGGACCAAATTAGAAAGGCCAAGGCAGAAAACAAGATCAAACTAGCTAGAGACATAAAGGGTAACAAGAAAACATTCTACAAATAGATTAGAAGCAAGAGGAAGACCAAGGACAGGGTAGGCCAGTTACTCAATAAGGGGGGAGAGGGGGAACGATAACAGAAAATGTGGAAATGCCAGAGGTGCTTAATGACTTCTTTGTTTCGGTTTTCACCAAGAAGGTTGCTGGTGATTGGACATTTAACATAGTGAATGCCAGTGAAAATGAGGTAGGATCAGAGGCTAAAATAGGGAAGGAACAAGTTAAAAATTACTTGGACAAATTAGATGTCTTCAAGTAGCCCCCTGCTACCCCCATAGCAGCCAAACTCCTGACCTCACAAAAGGACCACAAAATTCGGGAACCAGAGCCGGAGTATAACGGTTAATCTTCTAACTGAGCCCAGCCCAGTGTGGCAGAAAGGAAGAGGGCGGGACTCAGCTGCATAAGAGGCGGCGGTGGCTAACTTTCTTTTACTTTCCCCTTTGACGAGCTTTCCTTCTGCGCCCAGGGAACCTGCCAGTGAAGATGCAGAGAAATCGCTCCAGGGCTGATTGAGAACAGAGCTGGTGCGAGTGGCCATGGAGGTCCTGAGGGCCAGGGGCAAGAAGGGCCTGGGAGACAAACTACTCCAGAGGGCAAGGACAGGTAAGAGGGGATCTCTCAAGTGTCCGCTCCCTATGGGGGATCTTGTCCATAGGTCTCCTCGCACAGGAGCTGCCTGCTTGCCGGCCTGCCGAGCAGAGAGCTCAGCAGCGCTGCTGATTTCCTGGCACAGTGCGAAGGGCAGGATGCTGAACTTCCTTCCCAAGCAAGACTGCCCCTGGGTGTCGTGGATCCACGGGAGGGTTAGACGCTGAGCGCCTCAAAGGGAGTTAGGCTCTTCCATTGTACCACCAAGGACCAGTGCTTGACAGTTTGCTTCTCCCAGCCCAACCCCCAGCTCTTATTCTCCTTTCTCACATGGGAAATTAACCCCTTCACACCCAGTGGGGAGTCATCCTGAGTGGGGAAACAGAGTCACACTTAAAAAAAAAAAAAAATTACAACAATTTCCCACATGCGCTACACAGGGAAATTCTGTATCAGAGAGGCACGCACCAGAGAGAGACCTAACATTTGCTGGGACGGGGCAGAGGAGAGAGACACAGGACAGATCTATTCATACTGCCAGGGGTGGCTCCAGGCACCAGCACGCCAAGCGCATGCCTGGGGCGGCAAGCCACGGGGGGCGCTCTGCCGGTCGCCGCGAGGGCAGCAGGCAGGTTGCCTTCAGCAACCTTCCTGCAGAGGGTTCGCTGGTCCCACGGCTTCGGCAGACCTCCCGCAGGCTGCTGCCGAATCCGCGGGACTGGGGACCTCCTGCAGGCAAGCCGCCAAAGGCAGCCTGCCTGCCGTGCTTGGGGCAGCAAAATACCTAGAGCCGCCCCTGCATACTGCGAAGGAGGGAAAGAGACAAGGGGTGTTGGAAAGGGAGGTCGAGGGAGAGAAGAAGGCCTGTGTATGGGGCGAGATAGATGTGGGGCTACTCACACTCTGAGGGAGGAGTCCGACATCCAAGAAGCGTTATTTCTTGCTGCATCAATCCAACAAGGAAGCAAACAGTCTCCTTCTTATGGGAGAGGGTTTGTTTCTGTCTCCTGATAGCTCCCAAAGCCTGTCCATGTGGGGAGCGGCTCACTCGGGGGGAGCAGAACGTTTCCTTTATAACCATAACAGAGAGAGACTAGCGTTGAAAAAATGGAAGCTGTGACTCTGAAAAACAATTGGGAGGTCGGTCTGCACTTTCACCTCCACTGAACTAGTTTTTTATCCTGCCATCCTCAGCAGGACACGCCCCACGCTCTGGGAAACACTGGGTTGATAGCACTATGGGAGCAGAGCTAAGGTGAACATTCTGGTCACCGAGAACGTTTCTGTCCCATGCTCTTTGCCAGTGCAAGGGATGTGCCGGTTGGTTTCAGATTCTTCAATCACCTTAGCTTGTGCCTGCCATCATTTCCAGTGTTTGTTACCGCCGTGTTCAGTGTAGCACCCTCCTTCGAAATGCACTTGGCAACCTCACCTGTGACTTCACGGTTTTGTCCATTTGCAGAGGAAAAGGCAGTGCCTCCCAGACGCAAACTGGCCACACTGACCCCGGAGAAGCCAACGCAGGAGAGGCTGTCCCGAGCTGTGCTGGAAAACCCTGGCTTCTCCCCAATTGGACTTATTTTGATCTCTTCTACATTTACATTTATTCCAATCTACTCGCTGGTGCTGCTGTATTGGGCATTCGGGGCCGCAGACAGAACTCTCCACCTCTACCTGATCCCCAAGAACCGTTCAGTAGAAAAGGTAAATAAGACTCGATCGCAATATGCAGGACAGGGAGTCAGAGTCAGCAGCCACAGCAGGGCAAGGAGCAACCTCAATGCAGGGCAGGCAGCTGGTGTGTGAAAACTGAGCCCCTTCGTGCAGTGACATGTGAGGGCAATGAATAGCTTCAGAGGGCAGTGGGTGGTGATGAACCTGACACTCTTAGGGCAGGTCGGGTAGAGATGGATCTATGGGGGATCGATTTGTCGCATCTCGTCTAGACGCGGATAAATCGAACCCCGAACGCGCTCCCCGTCGACTCCGGAACTCCAGCTCGCCAGAGGTGGAAGCGGAGTCGACGGGGGAGCGGCAGCGGTTGACTCGCCGCCATCCTCACGGCCAGGTAAGTCGACCTAAGATACGCCGACTTCAGCTACGCTATTCGCGTAGCCAAAGTCGGCGTATCTTAGGTCGACCCCCCCTCCCCCTTAGTGTAGACCAGGGCTAAGGGAGCCCGAAGGAAATATATAAGCTGCATCAACTTTCCCCTCCTGCCCCAACCCCAGAGGGTAAGAGCCCTTCTCCGTACCGAGGGTAGCGAGCATTGCAGAAAGGAGTTTGAGATTTTTTCACCCTGAAATGGAAGTGCTTGTGCCACTCAAAATGCAGGAAGGCGGGACAGCTCTAGCTTTCTACTCCTGCTTCTTTTCATCCTGATGTAATTGTTAAGCCCCAGAGCCCCTTTTGGGGGAAAAAAACCCTTCAAATTCCCCCCCTCCAAATTCCTCCAATTTTTTTCATCCTTTGATCAATTAACATAACCTTCCATCTGCTCTTCTTAGGGTTCTTCATCCTCCCCAGGCCTGGGGGGCCTGCTGTGGCCCTTCCATTGCCCGGGGCTGACAGCAGGAGCCCCACCAAGCAGGGCTGGCAGTCAGAGCCCCGCTTCCCAGGGCTGATAGCTGGACCCCCAGATTCGGGGGGGGGGCGGGATTCTGCCTAGAACATTAATTCTGCACAAATTCGGCATTACACAGTGGCACCGAATTCCAGCAGGAGGAAACTGCATATGTCTCCATTGCAGAGTTAACCCAAATCTGGGCACTCGGTCAGGTACCTGGGTTTAAAGCACCACTAAATCCAAATGCGAGGTTTCTGTGTGTGGCTGGGAAGCAGGTTAGGGCAGCTCCTGGGTAGTAGCCTGGACTAATGCTGCAGTGAAGACACACCTATAAGAATGGGGTTTAGTCTCTGGCCACTCTTCTTGCCTCCTTCACCTCCTTGCCGTGTTTGAAGGACTTTGCTCTCTTTAGGGATGGAGAGTGTGAAACACCTGCGCCACTGCAGATGTAATAGAAACAAGATTAAAAATAGAATCAGATGAAAATAAAAGAAACGGCTTGTGCCATATAACCTGTCTGATGAATACTTTGCAAAGGCCAGACACATAGGCACCCTTAGCTTAGCTACAATTACAATTACAAGGAAGAAAGGACACAAATCCCTCCTCTGACCCTCCTGGTTAGCGTCCCCTCACACAGCAGTGCGAGAGAGACCTCCCCCACCCATCCATCCATCCACCCACCCACCCACCCACTCAAGCTGCTTATCAAGCTGCTCGTGTTTTCCAAACTAGTTTTCTCCAGTTACACATACAAACACGGTAGGGATGGGAAACATCTCTTGAAGATGGATCACTGAGGATGAGAAGACTCTTTAATGACAATTAATAGCTGTCTTTCAAATGCTTAACCACCTAACACTGATAGCATATTCCAGAGATCCTTGTGTCTGGCTAGACCCAGTTTAACAATTTTCTATTGCCATGAGGTGGAAATTATTGATAGACCTCCAGCCCTTTGTCACAGCAGCTGTGTAATGGGAACTGGGGCTACAGCTGGGCGAATACCAGATGTTTTGTTTCATTGGCAGCTAAGAAAAGATTTTTAAACAATTGTTTCGAGTCAGACTGCAAATGAAAACTTTCACACTTTTCAGTCACTCAGAATCCCCCACTAACCTTGTTTGGGATCAGACCAAAATGCTTCCTTTCAGCTGAGCATTTGAAAACATTTTTGACTTTTTAAAATTAAAATAAAAGGAAATGTTCAGGTTTCATTTTTGAAAATGTCAAAACAAAAAGTCTCAGATTCTTAGGACTTGTTTTTCTCTTTTTGTAACAAAAAAAAATTCCGCAACATTTACATGAATTCACAAAACATTTCAGTGTTGCTGAATCTGCATTTTTCACTGAAAAATGTTGCAGTCGAAATTCACCCCGTTCTAACTGGAATTTGCGGCATTCCCGAAACCTGTTGAATGGAAGCAAGGAGGAAAGAAATAATGTGTGTATGTGTGGTGTGTTTTTTTTTCCACTGGATCACCCATAAATGACTGTGCTAGACCTTTCACAGGCAACTGAAGAACATGAGAAATACCAGTCAATTTCTGTGGACAAGCCGCCTCACTTTGGAACTCGTCATGGTGTGCCAGGTGTACCGGATGCCGCGATAAATCCATCGGTAAGTGAGATTAATTACAGAGCATGGATGTAGCGTGGTCCTTGAGAGAAGCCCCATTAAGTTTAAATCTCTGGGCTGTCTGGTCCTGCACTAGCTGCCAGTTGCAAATGGCCTTCAAGGGTAACCACAAGTTGAGCATCTGCAGGAGGCCAGTCTGGGGGTGACTCGGGAGTGAGATCCTGAATATTAGAGGGAAGGTTGCCAAAAACAAATAAAACAAATGCTGCTAGAGCATTGCTGTGAATCTGTTAGGCAGCTGCTGTACGCCGACCCAGAGGTGGCTGCATTTCTGGGGTGGGTGAAGTGATCCCTGCCCTTAACTGGCATTATGCAGTAGTTGCGTTTGAGCCCCCTCCTGGCATCGCTGTTTCTCCCTCCATCCTGCCCGTGACTCCTTCCACCAGCCCTTCTGCCTGTTCTCCCCATTCTCACATCCCACGTCCGGCTGCGCTTTTGCCGTCTTCTCCTTGCACCTGGTGACAGCTTCCCCAACGCTCGCTCTTCACTTCATCCCATTGTCCCCACCCACCTATCCCTCATGATCCAGATGCTCCAACCTAGTCCCTGTGCTCACGCTTCCTCCGTGTCCCTCCTTTTCCCCGGCTCTCTCTGGAACACCTGCTGCTTCTCCAAAAATATCACCCCCATTTGCAGCCCCTTCATCGCCCACTGCCTCCATCTCCCAGCATCCCAGGAACCTGGATTCTGCTGACTGACGCCAGCTGTGTGGCTGGGCTCTCGTTCACACACTGCGCCCTGCATCACCCCCAACAGTCCATGGCGGGGGTGTTGGACTCCTCCCACCCCCCATCACTCCGGCCCACAAGCTGCGGGTATTTTGGATTCCTCCCTCTCGCTCGCCTCACACACTTGCGCTATTTATAAATCTCGCCACTTCTTTCTCCTCAGTCTTAAACAGTTTTGTCTCTAACGCGTCATCTCGCCTTTGTATTAGGATTTGAAA
Organism: Mauremys mutica; assembly: GCF_020497125.1. Taxonomy (NCBI): domain Eukaryota; kingdom Metazoa; phylum Chordata; order Testudines; family Geoemydidae; genus Mauremys; species Mauremys mutica. Next base: position 151,749,388 of record NC_059075.1, read on the forward strand.
TTTACCTACATAGGGCCTGAGAGCCGGAAGCCCTACACCAGGGACATGGAAGAACGAATGCAGCTCAGCTTGACAAAGCAAAAATACTGCACAGGTGATAGAGAAAGTGGACCTCTCCGGATTGCCTCTCTGAGAGCAGGTAAGCTCAATGGTGGTGTGGAAAACATAGCCCCTTTCTCCTCAGATCTTGGGGTCTCTCTGCTCCAGCCTCATCCTTCAACCTCTCTGCTGTTCCTAAAATTGTCAAGTCTCCTTTCCGCCTTGACAGCTTAACCTCACTGAGCTTTTGAGACAGGGTCCTCTCCTAGGGCAGGGGGGATTCAGGGAGTTGGGGTAACACCAGGCAGTGGAGATATCAGTGTTGGAGGAGCGGTCAAAGAGACGGGGAAGCAGGAGAAGCCACAAAGCTGCAGAGCTGCTCCTCAGCTGTCTCTGCAAAGGGCTGAACCATCTGAGTAGCGTTTTCAGTCCTTTGTCCACCCAGTGAAGAGACAGGGGCAGAGCTCTGTCTGCTACACTGATTGAGGGGGGGGCTGTCCCCCAGCATGTGTAACTACTCGGGTTGGCTCCTTTCCCCAGGAGGTGGGGAACTGGGGAAGAGTAAATAAAATAAAATAAATAAATAATTGGAGATATACCAATCTCCTAGAATTGGAAGGGACCTTGAAAGGTCATTGAGTCCAGCCCCTTGCCTTAACTAGCAGGACCAATTTTTGCCCCAGATCCCTAAGTGGCTTCCTCAAGCATTGAACTCACAATGCTGGGTTTAGCAGGCCAATGCTCAAACCATTGAGCTATCCCTCCCCGTAGCCAATCAGATAGGTATTTTGTAGATTTTTGTCCATTAGGGTGAGGAAAACCTGTCGTCTCTGGGAGACCAATAGAGATCCATTTCTGAAGATAATTAACTAGAGCAGGGGTAGACAACCTATGGCATGGGAGCTGAAGGCGGCACGAAAGCTGATTTTCAGTGGCACTCACCCTGGCCACCAGTCCGGGGGGCTCTGTATTTTAATTTAATTTTAAATGAAGCTTCTTAAACATTTTAAAAACCTTATTTACTTTACATACAACAATAGTTTAGTTATACATTATAGACTTATAGAAAGAGACCTTCTAAAAATGTTAAAATGTATGACTGCCACACGAAACCTTAAATTACAGTGAATAAATGAAGACTCGGCACAGCACTTCTGACAGGTTTCTGACCCCTGAACTAGAGGGTCATGTGCCTGATTCGGATCTGATTGGCTAAGAGTGCCCGCTGTGGTGTGAGAGGAGCAGCAGAAGCAGACAATTATTCAGAAAAAGTGAATCAAACTTCTAGCTTTTTCCTCTTCCAGGGGATGTGGAACATCCTGCATCAGGGTCTGATCCTCCCACCAGTTAGTTCATCCTTCAGGGTGTGGGGAGTTGTCCTGTTTGCAGCACAGAAAGTAGAAGGAAAAGACTCATTACTGAGACAGTGGCAGAGCTAGAAAGGGAACCTAAGAGACCGCATCCTCTCTGGGACTAATCCCTAGAACTACTCCCTTCCCCCCTCAGCCCCAACCTGCTCAGACATAGAAACAAAATCCCAGACTCCCCAGCCCTAGAGCAGAACCTCCCTGACCACAGGTGGATTCTATCCAAACCAGACGTGAGGGGAGCACAGAGGCACTGACGTTTGATCTACAGAAGGGTGGGGATGGAGAAGGGAGGGTACCCCGCCTTGGGTGGGGTTGCGGCTGGACTGTACAGTTTGTTTCTCTTGTTATAGGCACAAGCACAGGGAAAACAACACAAGATCTCCTGGTAAACAGCTTGGATGACTTGGGAGAGAGCGAGTTGAAGAACTTCAAGCGCAAACTGACTGACATTGCTCTGAAGGAGGGATACAACCACATCCCTAAAGGGAAACTGGAGAATGCAACATCTCTAGAGATCACTGACCTCTTGATTGGACACTACACAATGGATTATGCGCTGGAGGTGACCACAACAGTGCTGGAAGCCATCAACCAGAAAGACCTGGCAAGGAGATTAAGAAGCATAACAAGGACTGGTGAGGAATCAGCCTGGGGCTGGCTGTGCCTTCCTGTATCTCAAAGTGTTACCCCAAATACCCATATTCACCACTGTTATATAGTTATGTTAAATTTTGTACAACGCATGTGTCAAGGCAGAATCCCCACTCAGTCACTTTGAGTACAGAAGGTGAGAGCCTGCAAGGATTTAAAAAATTAATACTGGCCACTCCAGGCGTATATTACACTCCTGAGGTTACAGCTTTTCTCTGTAAATGCTGCCACCACCCAAATGCAAAAAACCCCTTGGACCCAGGAAAGAGCAATTCCTCCCTGTGGGGTACCCTCAAGCCCTTTCACCCCGGGAAGAGCTGAGAAAGGAAATTAGATGTTGCTATCAGCTAATCAAACAACATGTGCACAAACCTCTCAGGACACCAAAAATCCAATCCTGTTCTTAAAAAGGGTACATTTTATTTAAAACAAAAAGGAAAAAAATACATCTGGAACTTAGGCTCTTGCTAGATTTTAAAAGAGCAATTCCAAAAATTAAGCACCCAAAATAGCTTTCTTGGGGGTTAGCTTAAAGGTTACAAGCAAACAAAAGCATCTGGAGTTAGCACAGAGGAGTCCACAAGCCTTAAAAAATAAACAGAAATAAACCTAATCGTGTCTTCCTAAACATTCCTAATTTACTTACATATTTGGGTTGTTAAAAGTAGCTCTAGATATGATCTGATGGTTTTCATATCTGGTTCAAACTTTACACAGCATTCCTGCTGCCCGTCTCTTCAGCCCAGAGAGAACAGACAAAGGGAAAGTTTCTTTCCCAATTTTAAAAAGTTCTACCTTCCCATTGGCTCTTTTGGTTAGGTGCCCACTTTTTTTCCCCTTTACCTGGGGATTTTTTAACCTTTTACAGGTAAAGCAAGTAGAGAACAGCTACCAAGAGGGATTTTACAGCTAACTGGCTGGCTGGGTGTCCATCAAAGGGAGCTACCCACACACACACACTTCATTTATCACAACATGTCTTTCCAGATATCTCCAACATTTATTGCAACATTTAATTCCCTCTTTAACCCTCCCGGTGACCTCTCTTCCCTCTCTGCACAGGATTTTACCAGCTTCTCCACAGAGAAATGAAATCTGACAGATTATACCTCCTCGTCTTCCCATCCCAACCACCACCTCCTTCCCCCATCATTAACCTTGAAGTCTCCCACCTTCTCTTCATGACTAATTCTCCATCACCTGCTCCAGTGATTCGTATCCCTTCCCGCCTTCTTACCTCAACTATCCCTGTACTAATCCCCTCCATCACCCTTTTTCTTAATCTCTGACTGGCCTCTGGCTCCTTCCCCTCACAATACAAGCTCGTCATGGTCTCTCCTATCATCAAACACCAGCCCTCAACCCTGCCTGCCTCTCCAACTACTGCCCCATCTCTCTCCTTGCCTCCATTTCTAAACTCACCAAATGGACTGTTGACAACTAATGGATCAAATTCCTCTTTTCCAGCTCCATCTTGAACCGTTATTCTCTGGCTCCCGATGTTTCCACTCCATTGAAACAGCTCTCATTAGGATCTTTCATAGCCCCTTTCTCCTCAGATCTTGGGGTCTCTCTGCTCCGGCCTCATCCTTCAACCTCTCTGCTCTTCCTGAAATTGTCAATTCTCCTTTCCTCCTTGACAGCTTATGCTCACTGGGCTTTTGAGACAGGGTCCTCTCCTAGGTGGGGGGGATTCAGGGAGTTGGGGTAACACTAGGCAGTGGAGATATCAGTGACAGAGGAGTGGTTAAAGAGATGGGGAAACAGGAGAACCCACAAAGAGGAGGGGCAGCTGCAGAGCTGCTCCCCAGCTGGCTCTGCAAAGAGCTGAAGCATCTTAGTAGCAATCTGAACCCTTTGTCCACCCAGGAAAGAGACACTGATTGCGGGGCTGGACTGTCCCTCAACCTGTGTAGCTACTTGGATTGGCTGCTTTCCCCAGGAGGTGGGGAACTTGGGAAGAGTAGCCAATCACATGGGGAGTTGGGGGATTTTTTCCATAAATGGGTGAGGAAAACCTCTAGTCTCTGGGAAACCCATAGAGATCCATGTCTGAAGATAATTAATTAGAATGTCATATGCCTGATTCAGATCTGACTGGCTAAGAGTGCCTGCTGTGATGTGAGAGGAGCAGCATAAGCAGACAATTATTCAGCTAGAGGTTTGATTCACCTTTTCTTTTTCCTGTTCCAGGGGACGTGAAACATCCTGCATCAGGGTCTGATCCTCCCACCCGTTAGTTCATCCTTCAGGGTGTGGGGAGTTGTCCTGTTTGCAGCATAGAAAGTAGAAGGAAAAGACTCATTACTGAGACAGTGGCAGAGCTAGAAAGGGAACCTAAGAGTCCATGTCCTCTCTGGGACTAATCCCTAGAACTACCCCCTTCCCCCCTCAGCCCCCACCTGCTCAGACGTAGAAACGAAATCCCAGACTCCCCAGCCCTAGACAGCAGAACCTCCCTGACCACGGGTGGATTCTATCCAAACCAGACATGAGGGGAGCGCAGAGGCACTGACGTTTGATCTACAGAAGGGTGGCGATGGGGAAGGGAGGGTACCCCGGCCTGGGTGGGGTTGCAGCTGGACGGTATAGTTTGTTTCTCTTGTTATAGGCACACGCACAGGGAAAACAACACGAGATCTCCTGGTCAACACCTTGGATGACTTGGGGGAGAGCGAGTTGAAGAACTTCAAGCGCAAACTGACTGACATTGATCTGAAGGAGGGATACGACCACATCCCTAAAGGGAAACTGGAGAATGCAATGTCTCTAGAGATCACTGACCTCTTGATCAGATACTACACAATGGATTATGCGCTGGAGGTGACCACAACAGTGCTGGAAGCCATCAACCGGAAAGACCTGGCAAGGAGATTAAGAAGCGTAACAAGGACTGGTCAGGAATCAGCCTGGCTGTGCCTCCCTGTACCTCTAGGTGTTATTCACAAATACCCATATTCACCACTGCTATATAATTACGATAAGTTTTGTACAATGCATGTCTTGCAAAATATTTTAAAAGTCTTGCTCTCTTGAACATTAATATCCTGTTGGATTGTGTATGTTCTCATGTGATGTGAAGTTTTGCTATGTGTCTGTTACTGAAATATATTGTGAGGTTGGGAACACCCCAACCAGCCTTTCAGGTACAACAGTGGAGAAGCCAGACAGTGGTTAATGATTCATCCACACCTATCAAGGAAAGTGCGCCCGCGTACTGGCCGATTTTCGGCGGTATTTCAGCGGCAACACCTATTGACATTGCTGCTTGTCGGTGGAATTTCGGCGGATCGTCCACCGCCATGGTCCTCCGTGCTCGTTGTCTGGCACCTGCCCGACGAAAAAGGTTGGGGACCACTGGTCTAGAGGCCAAAGACGTTGAACTGGGGAAGGGTGGTCTCAGGCTGGAAAAGAGTCCCAGCCTGTGTATTGAGGATCTGTGACCTGTTTGTACCATCCTTCAGGGTGAGACACTGCTTGATTCAAATCCTATTTAGTTTGTAGAACTCAGAGTGTGAATATCTTTTTATTTCTTAAGTAACCAACTTTGATCATTACACTTGCTACTTATAATCACTTAAAATCTACCCTTTTGTAATCAATAAACCTGTTTTATATTTTGCCTAAAACGGTGTGTATTGGCTGAAGTGCTTGGGAAATCTCAGCTCAGTTTACAAAGGCTAGTGTGTGTCCTCTCCACATGGAGGGAGGGGTGGAGTCGGTAATGAACTCACACCAGGCAGGCTTCCGACCAGTGCAAGACAGCACAGTTCTGGGGTGCGTGACTGGGGAACTGGGTGGAATTAGCTGAAGCCTCCCTGTTGATGGTTCATGAGAGGCTAGGAGCTCATTCATGTAACTCAGCTGGGTGAGTCCCTGCCTGTGGATGTCTGTATCAGTGCAGTGCCTGTTAGAGGTTTGTGGCTTGACACAGCATCACAGAGTGAAAGGGACACTCCGGGTTGGGAGAGAGGGCTCAGCGGTCTCACAGTCCAGGTTGCACCCCAGGGACCCATCACAGAGGAGCTCAGCCTTGTTTCTATACAGGGAACCCATTGCATTGTCTTCTTAGCAGAGCAGATCCAGAAGCCCATGGAACTCAGTATCCTGTCTCTGACAAGGGCTGCCACCAGTGCTCATTATCCACATAAATGTCTAATCCTTCTTGAATTCTGCTAGGTTCTGGGCCTCACGTGTACCTTATGGCAGGGAGCCATCAGGACTTAAAACTAGTATTATTATTTTACACAAAGCCCAATTAGCTTTGATTCATTTTTAAATTTGCTGTCTTTTGGTTCAAGTGTCCCCCTGTTCTTGTATTACAGAAAAGCGTGACTAGAAGTGCCCCGACCACCTTAGGTTTATAGAATGGCATAGGAATATTTTCAGTATTATTTTCCGTTCCTTATGCAGACGACTGTTGTTGTATTTTTTAGTATTATACCTCATTATACTTTGCAAGATCAGGTATCAAGTTCAGTGTTTCTCATATATTTACATGGCCATTAGCTGTTTTATTCTATAAAAAATAGTCCGTTTTAATAGAATAGTAAAAATGCACTGTTAATACCTAGAACGTCCCAGAATGGCAATAATAAGGAGGACGGGGGAATTCTAACTCTGCTCCTTGGTATCTTTGCTCTACAATGCAGGGGGACTTCCAAGCATCCCTTCCAACTGTTGACCTGTCCCCCATCCCAAACTGCTGCTACATCCCAGGGAAAAGGTCTCTGATTTCTGATCCATCTCCCAGTGCTAAACCACTGATCCCGCCCGCCTGCTGGCGATTGTCGATCTGTCCATACCCTGGACCCAAGTCTGGCTGCCTCGTGGCCTGTTGCAGTGCAGGCAAGAGCTTCAAGCAAAGAGGCAACCAGATGTCTGTGTTAAGCTGGCAATGTTCCTGGGAGGGTCAGCATTACAGCTAGCTATCTTGGGCTCTGCAGCATTAACCCTCGCACTGCCTGTCAGTACAGCTTCTCTTTCATAGCCTCAGACACCCAGCCGGCCTGGCCATAGACTGCAGTGGAGAACATGGTGTCACAGTTTTGGGGTAACTGTACCTTTGACTCATCCTTCCACGATCTGGTCCAGAAGAGCCCTCTCAGGTTTCTAGCGATCACCTCTCTCTGGGCAAAGTCCAGCCTGCACGTGTTGCTTTTCTCCCCAAGGACGCTGTTTTGCCAGTCACCAACCGGCTCACTCAAAGCACAGGACATTTATTTAAAGACACAAAGAAAACATATAAAACAACACCAAAAGCTAAACACATATTAAAAGTACCAGAAGTCGCACATCAGCCCTGAGGACCGTGGCAGGCCTCAGTCCTGCCATCCTTTCCACAGGCTCGGGTCCCCCTTGGATAACAGATCATGTACCTCTGTTGAATTAAAAAGAAGGCCCCTCTCTCAGGGCTTGTCTACACTTGAAAAGGTACAGCGGTGTGGCTGCAAGACTGCATACCCCATCAGTGTAGACACTACCTACACTGATGGGAGAATCCCTCCCATCCACTTCGCTGAGAGGCGGGAATGTGGTGAACAGAATTCTTCCAACCACCTCTCACTGTCTATGGGCATGTCTACAGGTATAGCGATAACCAATGCAGCTGTGTTGCTGCAGCACATCTCAGGAAGACGCTGCATGCTGAAGGAAGAGAGCTCTCCCACCGGCATAATAAAACTACCTGTGCGAGCGGCAGATGCTATGTCAGCGGGAGAAGCTCTCCCGCCGACATAGCACAGTGCACTCGAGTGCTTATGCCAGCGTAACTTATGTTGCTCCGGGGGGGGGGGGGGGTTACTCACACTCCTGAATGACATAAGTTTTGCCTACATAAGATGTAGTGTAGACATGGTCTATATCAGGGTTTAGGTCATCTTAACGACATCACTCGGGGCGGGGGGGGAGTGGATTTTTCACATCCCTGAGTGAGGTTGTTAAACCGACCTATTTTCTCACATAGACCACGGTTCAGTTCAAGCTAGCCCTTTATACACCAAAAGCCCTTCCTTTGTCTCTTTGGTCTCTGGTACCTGTTTGAACAAGTCTGTGCAAACCATGCTGGGGCTGGTACTTCCGTGGGGCTGTTTATAATCCCAGGGCTTGCAGGAATCACCCCTCACCCCCATCAGTTGTTCCTGGTAGAGCTGCAGTAACCTCCCCCATGCAGACACAGGGCCTGGCCAGGACGGTACTTAGAACATTCATTCATTTAATACAAGATGGTCCCAAAAGATACGGCACATGGTTGCAATATTGGTCACTCAGAGGACATAACTGCTGAGCCTCCTGAGGAGGTGACTCTGCCTCCTACTCAGCTGAATCTCTAATCAATTGTGCTGCTCCCTAATCTGGATTGTTTACTTCTTCTCATTGACTCCAGAGGTCCTGGCTGCATGGCCACAGCCCAGTCAGAACATCACTGGGGTCAGACGGGGAACTGGAGCAGCAGGGACTGAGGGTGGCTCCTGTCCCAGTGAGGGACCAGCTCTGCCCCGGGGCTGGCTCAGCTCTGTAGCCCGTAGAGCTATCTTGTCTTTATTATATTTAGCAGTAATGCAAGGAACCTACAGGTCTGTATCCTGTAAGACATTAACTTCAGCCAGTTTGCATAAGGCTTGAGACCTATGAACTCTGAACAGCTAAACTTTGAACAGATAAACAGCCCAACAGAAACCCCAAGTATTGGGGAGCTGAAAATGGAGTGCTTAAGGGGAATTTCTGACCACAAGAACATGACTTCAACCACACGAGTGTCATGGCAACGAATTGACCTAAATAACAGGTACATGGGGTGCATCTGCAGATACCTAACCACAAAAGGGCCATGGCAAGAAATTGACGTATATGATGATAAGTGCAGTTCAGTCATCTCTCTGTTCTCAAGAGCATTTAAGGCATTTCTCACTTGGTCACTTAGATTTTGGCTGTGAATAATTGGACCAGCCCTATTAGAGACAGACACGCATGGTCTGGAAATCGGAGACTGATGTTTTTCCTTCAATCCATATTAATAACTGTAAGAGATGTCCTGCTTCAGCCAGGCTTTGCTTAAGCGAAACGTCCAGGCAGCGAGACTCAGTGGGTGGATGTTTTGGCCTTATTAGAGCAAAGAGAACAATGGGGAGAATAATCCACACATCCATTTGCATTTGAAACGTGTTATCGATCCAACCATGCCCTTTCCTGTTACCTTTCCATCAACTACTGAGCACAGAGCTTCACTAACGGGAATATTCATGACAAGTGAATGTTTAGATGACTCCGAATTCTAGGTTCGATTTCAATGTTTGAAAGTCATGCTATATGTTGGCTAGTTCCATAAGCCATCCAATCAGAGAACAGAAACAAGGCCATGTGATTTCGGTAATTCTCCATGCTGGCATTCATTTCAGAGTCCAATATGGAATGCTCAGAAGGAACTCTGTGAGCTGCTGAGCGAGAGAGAACTTCACAAATAGTTTTAATCAACAAATAAACTCGGAAACAATACAGTGGGCTTCAGTCCACCATAGGCCATAACTTCTGCCGCCCTCAGCCCCTCATTCCTCACTTTTATACTTTGTTGGTCACTCCTCCCACTCCACAATCTGCTCCACCTTTGACTCCCATGCCCCACTTTCCCCATCATAAAATCCATCCCATCAGCCCACAGCCCTGGCTTGCTCCTGTTCTCAGGCAAATGGACACCTCAAGAGAGTCCCATCAGCATGCCAACTTCCTCCACTACAGGCTTGTTCTCTCCTCCTTTAGATCTGCCGTCTCCTTGTTCAAAGAATGATGCCCTCCTTCTTCATTGACTTCCGCACCCCCCACATCCCAATCCTCTGCTCCAGCCCTGAGCCCCCTTCCACACCCCAAACCCCTCATCCTCGGCCCCCACCCCAGAGCCTTCACCCCTAGCTAGAGCCCTCACCTCCTGCACCCAACCCTCTGCCCCAGCTCTGAGCCCCCTCCCATCCCCTGCACCCCTAATACCTCATCCCCGGCCCTGCCCCAGAGCCTTCGTCCCTGACTGGAGCCTGCACGCAACCCTCTGCCCCAGGAATGAACTCCCTCCCGCACCCCTAACCCCTCATCTCTGGTCGCATCCCATCCCAAAACCCACAACCTCAGCCATAGCCCTCCTCCTCCCACATCCCAACCCTCTGCCCCAGCCCTGAGCCCCCTCCCACACTCCGAACCCCTCGGCCCCACCCCCACCACATGAATCTTGTTCTGTGCACCGGTATGGAGGTGATGTGTCACACGTCACCTCCATATTGGTGCACATAACAACATTCATTCCACATATGGACTTAAAAAATTAGAGGGAACACTGCCCCTCACCCCCATCAGCAGTTCCTTGTGGGGCTGCGGTAACCCTCCCCAGGGAGCAGACACTAACCCTAGCCCAGGACGGTACTTAGAACATTCATTCATTTAATACAAGATGGTCCCCAAAGATATGACCCGTGGTTGTGATATCACGGGAGATAACTGATAGACGTCATCCTATCCACTAAGATCTTGACAACGGTCCTCTTCCTCCCCCCCAAACCCGCAACGTCTTAAGTCCCACAAGCCTTTCTGGGAACACTTTTTTAGGCTCATGCCATCAGGTTACCATCAGAAGGAGGCTTGGAAAGCAGATTGGTCTAAACAAAATGTAAAAAATACGCACCTTGTGCCAGATCCCACATAGAAGGTTCCTGGGTTTGACCTTCCATGGTCATCTTAGTCAACTCTGATCCAAATCCAAACCAACCATGGTAGATCGGACATATAATGCACAAGTGGAAAATCAAGGACTGCCCGACGTGAGAATGTGGCTCCCCACGACAGACCATCAAACATATCACTACCTACTGCCCAATTTATAAATATGAAGGAGGCATTACTGCAATAAATTCTCCTACTCCTGAGGTAGCCATTTGGCTCAATCAACCTCAGGTGAAGTTGTAGTTGCTGCTCTACACAAGCCATACAAAAGAAGACGACTGAACTGCTGAGGAGATGACCCAGCCTCCAACTCAGCTGAATCTCTAATTACTGTGCTGTTTCCTAATTGGGATCATTTGCTTCTCTTTGATGCCAGCAGTCCTGGCTGCATGGCCACAGCCCATTCAGTACATCATTGGGGTCAGATGGGGCATGGGGGCAGCAGGGACTGAGGGTGGCTTCTGTCCCAGTGAGGGACCAGCTCTGCCCCTGGGCTGGTTCTGCACTGTAGCCTGTTGAGTTACCTTGCCCTTATTATATTCAGCAGTAACACAAGGAACCTACAGGCCTGTATCCTGTAAGACATTAGCTTCAGCAAGTTAGCATAAGGCTTGAGGCCTATGAACATTGAACAATTTAACTCTGAACAGATAAACGGAAACCCCAAGTATTGGGGAACTGAAAATAGAGTGTTTAAGGGGAATTTCTGACCACTGAAGCATGAGTCCAACCACAAGAAAGTTATTGCAATGAATTGTGCTACATAACAGGTACATGGGGTGCATCCGCAGATACCTAACCACAAGAGGGCCATAACAGCACCCCAGCTTTAGTAGGGTAAATAACAAATAAGGAAAGAGGAGAAACCCCTACTGGATATGTATCAAACATAGTGGTGTCAGCGTATCCTATTATGTTGTAGTGTCCTTCTCCTATAGGATAGTATCAATGATCTCAACTTATTATCGTATACATCAGTTCATTGCCGTGGCCCTTTTGTGGTTAGGTAGCTGCGGATGCACCCCATGTACGTGTTACGTAGGTCAATTCGTCGCCATGACTCTCTTGTGGTTGGACTCATGTTCCTGCGGTCAGAACTTCCCCGTTGTGATGAAATGGGGGATTTTCTTGGTTTTTTCCCATGTTTTCCAATGGTTTGCATGCAAAGAGAGTGGGACTCAGTGTCCCCGGGTGTTACTAGTTTAACAAGGTGAGGGGAGAGGGAGTTTGTTGTTACAGAGGACTGGAGAGGGAACTTGGGAACTCAGCCGATGGCCTGGAGGACGGATACCCCAGCGACTGGTGAGCTAGCACAGGAGACAGCCGGTTCTGGCCAGTGGGAGGACAATGGGCTGTGAAGAGAGGATCCCGGTGACCTGACCAGCCGGTTCCAGCCAGAGGAGGCCAGAGGACAGAAGAGAGGAGAGGAGGCCCGGGCGACCCTGTTTACGACCCTGTTTACCTGGATTGAAGACAATGGACAGAGGCAGGGCTTGGGGACAGGGATATTGGAGGCCCAGCTGGGAGCAGGGGGACTTTGGGCTGGAGAGGGGGGAGCAGGCAGAGCCCACCTGGATGCAGGGGGACTGGGATGTGTTGTGCTGAGGGAGGCCAGGCCTGAGAGTTTCCTGTGCAGTGTTCAATGCTCAATAAACTCTCCAGTTTTACACTGGCTGAGAGTCACTCTGGCCTAGAGAACAGGGTTGCATCATCCCCTTTGGGGGGCGGAGGCCTGGGGGGTCCAGAGCGAGTGGAGTCCCTGAGGGGGCCCACGGTGAGAGACAGGTGTGCGAAGGCTCAGAGAGGTGCGGCTCCAGGAGGTGGAGGGGCCTGACCCCGAGAGAGAGTGGACCCCTGCGAAGGGCTGTCTCACTGAAAGGGGCACTCCCCATGGACCGCACGGGGCCAAGAGTGAGCACGGTCTGTGAGTCTGTGACACCCGTAAACACTCGAGTTCAGCTCCCCAATACTTGAGGTTTCTGTTGGGCCGTTTATCTGTTCAGTGTTCGTAGGCCTCAAGCCTTATGCTAACTGGCTGAAGCTAACGCCTTACCGGATACAGGCCTGCAGGTTCCTTGCGTTACTGCTGAATATAATAAACACAAATTAGCCCTATGGGGCTGTAGCTCCCAGCTCCCATTCCCAGTGACCCCAGCTCCGGCCCTTCCCATGCAGCCAGCTCTGGGCACCCCTAAGCCCCCAGCCTCCCCCTGCCACTGCCTGGTGCCCTGCCTGCTCTGGGGCTGGGCACAGAGATCTCCCCCAACCCTGCAGCCAGGGATCCCAGGCACAGCCCTGCCCAGGGGCCTGCATCCACTGAGTCCTGGGGAGCCCTTTATAGCCCCCACCAAGCACAGCCCATGACTGGCCGCTCCAGCATCCTGTATGCAAATGATCCCCGTCCTCATCCCCTGAGGCTAATGAGGGCCTAGGCACCCCCCGGAGGGGGGAGGGCAGCTTAGAATGTCCCTGTGGCGACAGTTAAACTGACACAACGGAGGCACCCTGGGGAGCGGCGGGGGAGATTTGCAAGGACTTTCATTTGAGTTACAGGACTCTGAATCAAGATTTTGACTGCCCCGACTGCAGCATTGCCCACCCTGAAGGTCCAAAAATCAAGAAGTTGGCTTAATTAAAAATGTTGGATTCTTTCCATCTGCTGTCTGGTTTCAGAACCTTTACGGAGCCACATTTTCAAGCTTTCATCGGCAGCTTTGAGGTGGAGATTTGTTTGTTTGTTTCTCCACTATGGAACTGGGGTTTTCATGTAACGGTGTGATCCTAGGAACCTGGGATTTAAGGTAAATGTGAAATATTGCAAGAGTTGGCAATGCTTCCAGACCAGCAGCCCTGTGGCTTCCCATTGGCCTACTGGTCATGGTGACATGGATGCGTCATCCTGCATCCTTCCCGGTTGACTGTTACTATGGCTACCGCCGGTTTGCCACGTAGAGGCTGTTTTGGAGGAGGCACTACTCGGAGCGGCCAGCTGGGTGGTGCTTGTCATCAGTTATTGCTCCAGCTGCTGGAGGGAGCCCTGTGCAGCGCTGTCCCCCACAGGCAGGAGTGTTGTCCCAGCTCCACCTGGTTGCCTGGTAAGTCCTGTCCCTTGTCCCTTCCCACCCCTTTGGGAAGGAGGGGATAAAATATAACAGAAGGCTTTCCTTGTAACAACATCCCTCGTTTTCCCTTTAACTGGGGAGAGTTTTTAAAAGGAACTACTCCCACATTGCCTGACCGTTTTTTAGATTTGTTTGCGGTGCTGTTGTTGCCGTGTTGGTCCCAGGATATTAGAGACACGAGGTGGGTGAGGTCATACCTTTTATTGGACCAACTTTTGTTAGTGAGAGAGACAAGCTTTCGAGCTCCACAGAGCTCTAGGCCAGCTGTTTCGTTTCTTCCATTACCAGGGCATCTGTGAGCCACAGCTGTTCTTGGATGTTGGTACGGTCTATATTTCTCCAGATCCTTCCTGGTTTCTTTGACTTTTCCATTGGTGACTGCACTCACCACTAGAGGAGGCTCTTATCATGGAGTTGGATGGGGGTAGCTAGCATGTCTTGACTGATAGTCTTGGACTTGTTCTGCTGCATGAGGACTCGGGCACTGTACAGTTGCAAGCCCAGAGGGTCTGGTCGCTGCACATTTCTGAGCAGTTCCAGAGATGATGAAACTCAAGCAAGTGTCATAAAATGTCTCTGTCACCTCTAGTTCTCCTTTGGGCATGACCTCAGTTGGCACAGTATTACATTTATTTAACTGTCTTGAGTAATTCTGTATTGTCTGCAAATTTTGCCAGCTCACTGTTTACCCATTTTTTGCAGATCATTTATGAATGTGTTGAACAGCCCTGATCCCAGTACAGGCACCTGGGTGACACCACTATTTACCTCTCTCCAGTCTGAAAATGGATCATTTATGCCAACCCTTTGTTTCCTTTCTTTTAACGGGAGTGTCTGGCAATGTTTTCAGGATCATCTAATGATCCTTAATTTAACATAATGAAAAGCCTTTTGTTATCTTAATCACTTTGCCTCTGTTTTAAAACAAATTCTCTGCCTCAAAGGCAGAAGCTGTTAGCAGCACAGAACTCATCACATTTCACACCCAGGCTCTGGCTCCAGGGTGCTGAGCACCCCCTATTTTTTTCAGTGGGTGCTTGAGTTCTGGAGCACCCATGGAGTTGGTGACTGTGTCTTTATTTCACTGCTGTTTTTTCATGTTAGGAAAAGAATTAAGAAAAGGCTTTGTTTCTTCAGATAACGAGGGTTCAGTGTTCACTTACATCTTCAAACATTTAGAAGAGGCGGGGGAGGAGGCTTTTTTAAAAATCTTGGTATGGTATGATTGGTTCAGGAACTTCTGATTGGCCCGACTGAGAGGCGTGGTTTGCTCCTAAGGCTCCCTGCCCCTGGAATGGTTATTTCATTAGTGGCAGCTGCTGGGGGTAAGCTGCTTTGTGCTCTCTCTCTCTCTCCTTTAAAACCTCTGCCATGTGCTCACTACACTTTCTCTCAACCTAACAAAGAAATCTTTATTTTCTTTAATTTTCCTCTTTTCTTTAATTTGTCTCTCAGCCTAACAAAATATTCTTTAATTTCCCTCTTTATTTATTTTTTCTTTTTCTTTATTTTTCCTCTGTCTTTCAGAAAGCTTATTTTTCCTCTCTTTTATAACCTACCTTTATTTTTCCTCTTTATTTTCTCTCACAGAAGTTTCTTTATTTTTTACTCTTTTCTTTAATAAACCTTTGAAACAAACTCATCTCTGTTCTTTGATTTCTTTAAAATCCTCTTTCTTTAATTTTTCTCTATTACTTTTTTCAAAATAACCCT
The DNA here is from genome assembly GCF_020497125.1 of Mauremys mutica. Classification (NCBI taxonomy): domain Eukaryota; kingdom Metazoa; phylum Chordata; order Testudines; family Geoemydidae; genus Mauremys; species Mauremys mutica. Next base: position 151,764,986 of record NC_059075.1, read on the forward strand.
TATTTTTTTTCTCTAAAGGATTTTTAAAACCCCTCTTTGCTCCTCTCTCTCCCAGGTGTTCAGTGACAGACTCTCTTGCTGCTTTATTTTTCTAACTTTATTTCAAAATAACCCTCATTTTTTAATGCTAAAACATTCTTTGCTCCTCTGCCATGTGCTTACTGAAACAAGCTCTCTTGTTTTTCTCGATTCTATTCTTTATTTCAAAATAACTCTTTATTTTCTCTTTTAATATTTTTCTCAAAACCCAGCCTAACATGTAAAAATACATGCACACAAGCACCCCGAGAATGCCCCACAACAACAAAATAAATTCAAAATGGCTGATGGCACCAAACGTGTACGTGACCAGAAACGGGACTGGAGGGTGGAACATAAACCATAAAAGGGTGATGGAAACCTGTCAAAATTACATGGTGATGAGTCCTATAGATGGGTTTACTATTCATGCTATCTGAGTCTGTCTACAGGGAACCAGCCTAGAGCAAGGCGCAGTGAGTTATACTCCTCTGCCAGAGGGAGCAGTCTGCTTTGTCTCTCTCTGGTTTTGATTCTGTGTGTTATTGTTCCAAATTTTAAGAAATAATCATGCTACATTTCAGTCTTCCAGCAAGAGTATTGTATGTTTTTGTAATGTGTGTGTGTGTGCACATGCGAGAGAGAGATGCACATAACACAGGGCATGCTTCAAGAGCTACCTTTTCTCCCTCGCTTGTGAAGAGGTAGACATTGGGTCAGGCTGGGTGTGAGACTCTGGGGATTGTGTGTGTGTGGTTGATTAATTTCAGCCATTTATATTATTGCTCTGTATAAGAGTTGGCTTCAGGGATCTGGGTGTATTAGTGTATCTTTAAAAAAATTGGCAGAGATGCCAAGGATGCTGTATGGGCCTCTCTTTCATTAGTGCTCATCTAAATCTAAATAAATCAATGAAATAGTGAGGAAGTTGGATAGGGGAGCATGTGTGTGTGTTTGCTAAAAGTGAGTCTCTCCTTGCGCTCTGTGATTAAAGTGGGTTGATGCATCCACAGACTCTCAATGACCTAACCTGTCCCAATCAGTTCCCTGATTCTAGGAAATGGGTTGATCTCTGTGGCCACCAGCTCTCATTCCCCCACTCAACTCTGTCCCAGGAGTCTGAGGTCATAGGGAAAGGCAGGGAGGATATGGGATACGGGGAACCAGAGGGGAAACTCAAGGACACAGATGAGTGAAGAGGAAAGATATTGAGCCCCCTATGCCAGAACCTCTTCACCACCTAGAGGCCAACTCAGGTCTCCACCATTGTCCCCAGTGGCTACAACATCCATAGCTCCAAACAACCTCATTTCAAAGCCATACCTAAGGGTAAAGAGCACAAGAGACTAGACTTCTTAGGCCGGTAGGTCAATACCTTGTCTACTTTACAATTCAGGGTCGCTAATTACAGCATCCTCTCAAAGTATGATTATGACAATTATGGGAAGCTATTTGGGTTTATGACCGACCTTCCCAAAGATAAAAGAGCACAATTCAAGACCTTGCTTACTGAAAGACAACTGGTAGCCAGGACCAGCTTGCAGGCTTCCCTGGATGTCACTGATATGGCAGCACAGACCTCCGTGCTCTCCCAGCGCTTTAAAAAAAACACCTTGAAAGGGGCATCGCTCCCAGTCCTGGGAGCCTGTCAAAACTGGCACTTTACAACGCTGAAACTTGCTGTGCTCAGGGTGAGTGTGATTTTTCACACCCCCAGTGAGAAAGTTTCAGCGCAGTAACTTGACAGTGTAGAAAAGCCCTCGGTTGCAGAAGAGCACACCAGGGGGATCGCTCAACTCTGCGACTCAGCAAAGCCCACAGGATGTGTCTGTGCTAGTGTTTAACAGGCACATGTCCAAGGGTATATAATATGGGACAGTGGTATCATGCCTTGGCCTGCCTCCTTCCCCACCTACACTGGAAGCAACAAGACTGCTGAGAAGACAGCAACGTCACCTGAGGAGACCGGTCCCAGGCTCAAAAGGGGAAGCCTATGTATTAAGAACTGTAAAATCCAGTAGGGTGAGAAAACTGCTTGATCCAAATACTGCCTAGCGTAATAAGGTTTAAGATTTAGACTGTGCACTTACCTTTTATTTTCTTTGGGACCTATCTCTGACCTTTTATGCCTCTTATTTAAAATCACTTAAAATCTATCTTTCTGTAGCTAATAAATCTGTTTTATATTTTTCCTAAGACAGTGTGTTCTGGTTGAAGTCCTTTGCATCCTGCTAGCTGAGGTTCATCCCAGCTCCTTGCAGGTCTCTCTTCTGGGCTCTGGAGAGTTACCAGCTGCCCTCCACCCAGCAGCCTCCCTCCCCAGACTCTCCCAGAGGGAGCTCAGGGTGCCCTTATGCTCTCAGCAGGCTGCTTTCCAGTCACAAGCTCCCACCATATGGCCCTGGGTGTTGCACCCTAAGGCTGGCACATTGCGGTCCCCAAGGAACCAGTCCATGCAGTGACAGGCGGACAATAGTTCCCTAGATCATCGGGTGCTGAGCCAACTAGTTAATGGTTGTGACTCACTCAGCTAATACCGTGATCAGCACTAAAGGGATTTCTGCCTGGGAAACAGACTCCTGCTCCGGGGCCAACCCTCGGAGCTGTGCTGTGGTGACAGGTGGCTTCTGCTTCTTCAGGGATAAGCTGCTGTAATTGGCTGTCTGGTACACGGAAAGGCTCGCACTGAATCTCGCTAACGTTTCTTCGGATGAACGGAGAGACTTCGCTGCCCCGGCTGTAATGAGTTCAGTTCTGTCAGGCGTGTGCTCATCTTCAGACGGGTGATCCCAACTCCACTGCAGAAAAACGGTGCTACACTGAATCAATGCCAGCTGGAATTCTCCTGCAGAACATAACAGAGATTTAGGACCCACTGGCTGGACCTGTCCCATGCAGAATTCCTCAGTGCACTCAGCACATCTTGCTGCTCACCAGGGCCCAGATCCACAAAAGTATTCAGGCTCCTAATTCCCATTGATTTCAACAAGAGTTTGACATTCAATACCTCTAGATGTGGGCCCATGTGTCTCCTGTCTTACCAGTGGATGGGGAGGGGAAGGAATCGCTCAGCGCACACACATTCTACATCTTCTGGCTTTGTTTGAGAATTATTTGTAACAAAGCAAGTGGACACCAGATTTATTTAGGACAGGGGGGCTTTTAGAAAGAGAACACTTTACCGAAAATGCCAACCATTGAGGAGAGTGAGAGACACGGATCTTTTTACTCTAATATCTGTTAGTTCTTGCAAGGGGCTCAGACCCTGCAGAGGTGAGCGTGGGAGAGAAGGATAAAAACCCTTCCAGGAAAAGGCCACAGCCTGATGTACTGAAATAGACCAAAGTGACGGAAATTGCAATGAAGGGGGAGCAAATGGAAGCCCACTCACCTGGTGTCCATCTCAAGCATTCCTGCCAGCTCATTCTGGTTGATTCCCTTCAGGGCTTGAATGGCCACCTCAACAGCCCCATCCATCGTGTAGTACTGCACCAGCAGCTCACACATGGTCAGGGTGTCGGCCTCCTCCAGCATCCCATTGGGGATTCTCTTGTACCCCTCTGGTAGCTCCATATGGTTCAATTTAGACTTGAATCTCTTGATATCTGTACTCCCCAGCTCATCCAGAGCCTCCTGCAGGGCATCTCTCAAGCTCTCAGGCATCTTGTCTTGGATGTCTCCTGAAAACAGAGCCTTGTCTGTCACTATATCTCTCCTTTTATGTCTTCTAGTGCCTGCCTTCCCTCCTCCCCTCCTCCTCAGCCTCCATGTCTCCATCTTCTCCCAGCTCCTCTTCCTCACCCCCTTTCCCTAGGATCAGAGGACACAGAGCTAAGTGAGAGAATGAGAACTGGTGACATGAAGTCGACTGATTTCCTGGAGACTGGCCACTGATGGGTGGACAGGGACATACCAGCTCCCACCTTCCTCTTGCCCTACACAGTATTCAGTCCTCTACAACGCTGGTTTACAAACTCTTCATAAGGCTCCATGTACAATGTAATTAATGTAGCCACATAAATTACTATTTTAACTAATAAACAACTCTCCAGCTAATGCTTATAGTTGTAAAGAAAAAATTTTAATGCGACCCTCACAAACAGATGCAGTGGCATCTGTCCATGTCTACAGAGAAACAAACAATAGCTCAGAGAGGTGTGAAATGCCCCAGTTCAACTCAAGGGCGTGTTAACTCTGAAACCCTATAGTGATAAATGACAAGTAGTTAACACTGTTGACATTTTAGTAGCTGCAGCCAGCTACATTACTTTTTCAAGGAGCACTAGGCTGATGGGATAAGTGACATTTCAAACAGGAGAAGTGATACATTTCCCAGCATGACTTTTGCAAATAAATCATCACTGATGCTAAAGTTCAAGGAACTTTATGTCTGCTCAACGAGTTGGGGGGAAAAGGGACCCTTATGGTTTACCCCCCTTCAAAGACAAAGTTACATTATGACTGCGCCCCAAATTTTTACCAAAAGTATTTGCCCAGTTCCATATTACCCAGCCCATTCACCTTCTGGTCTTTCACCCTAACCAACATTCAGTAAAAAATACTTCAGTATTCCACTGAAACAAATTCTTGATGTGGCCTATAAAGAAAAGGGCAGTAAACACAACACTATTTGACTGGTGGGTATTTTAACTCTCTTGTGTTCTCCAATATCCAGAGTCATATCCGAACAGAGAGATCCAGAGGATATGGGAATGATCTTTCCAAGGGAAACTCTATTGCCACTTAAACAAGTCAGAACCTAGAGAACTACACTGTAGAGGGAAATCCTATAATCATAGCTTGGCACTGAAGGTGGAGAAGTTTCCTCAAGTCCCATCTAACCTGTCCTCACACTGGTCCAAGGGAGGATGATCCCCTCACAGTTTAATCTCTCGGGTTTAGAGATGGACTGGAGGGTACTTGATGGTGGTTCTCCATTGGGCAGGGCCCTGGGGAACAGACTGCAGGGACAGTCCTGTCCTGGGTCTCCCAGTGGCCATGGACTTGATGGGACCTGACCCCTGTGCTGCAGGCAAGAGGATCTGGGCCTCTGAGAGAACAACTGGGATTAGACATTGGGATCACAAGCTCCATGAATTCCTACTGACCTGCCCGTGTTGGGGTGGAACCAGGAAGTGTCACATCCCCTGGAAGAGAGAAGAGAGGGAATCAGATACTGGGGTCATATTGCTCATGGGAGAGCCCACTGGTTATCTGGTATCTGATTGGCTAAAACAGTCATGTCATGTGGCAGTGCAGCTAATTACCATGTACTGACTCTGTATCCCTGAGCAGTAATTTCCCTGGTTCTCTTCACCATGAGGCTAAGAGGAGGTCTTATTAATTCATTATTACCCAATGGGAGTTCAGGAGCTCAGCACCTACTGGCATCAGGCCATTTTATAGCCCCCACCAGGCTGAGTTTGTGAATAGGGAGGGAAGGATGGTCTTGGAATGAAGGCACTGGACTCTTCTCCTAGTTGTGTGAAGAAGTGTGAGCTAGTAGTTAGAGCAGGGGATTGACAGGTTTAGACAGCAGCCACGTCCTTTTGATGACCACCTTAGTATGGCTGAGAAGGTTGAAGAACATTAATAATTGGAGATATACCAATCTCCTAGAACTGGAAGGGACTTTGAAAGGTCATCAAGTCCAGCCCCCTGCCTTCACTAGCAGGACCAATTTTTGCCCCAGATCCCTAAGTGGCCCCCTCAAGGACTGAACTCACAACCCTGGGTTTAACAGGCCAATGCTCAAACCACTCCTCAATGTGCTAGGACTATGGAGGACCTGTGGTGGCCGTAGTGGCTGAGAGAACTTGAGCCCTTTGATTCCTATGGGCTGAGCAGGGAGAGATGAGACAAGAGGAAAGGATGATGCACTTATGGGTGCAACAAGCACCAGCCAATGCCAAGAAATTCAGTTCTGCTCAGTGATAATTCTCAGGAGCACAGGGCACCTGTGCACAGAAACACAGCTCTTCATTCTGGTGAATGCAGAGGTAATGCAGTTAATACTGTCCTGAACAATAAAGGACGAGGCCACGACAACCAATGGACTGTCCCATGAGGGTTAAGGCTCCACCTATAGGTTAGTCTGATGTTCGGTTGGGAGTGAGGCTGGTGGGATGGACATTATCCCTGGGTCAGAGGCCAGCCAGGGAGCAACTAGTCAGCTGGTGTGTCTGTGCCCCCAACCCTCTTCTGGGTGGCATCACAACCTCTCAGCCACATGTCACAGATCTGATCCCCAGTGGAGCTGCTCTGGAGAGGCGGGGGCTGAGTTTGGGAGCAAGAATTTGGGAGCAAGAATTGGAGCATTCTCTCCCTTTCAGTTGCTGTGAGAGTCTCCATGGCCATGGTAGGCAGAAGAACCGCAGCACAATGCTGGGTGCTTTTGTTTGGGGACTAGAGTGATGTGATCTCAATGGAGATTTCCAGACCTGCTCCTCTGCTCTCTCCCACCCAGCCCAGCTCCAGTTCATATTCCCACTGGGCCGTAGGAGGTGGCTGGAGCCCATGTGTCCTGCCTTACTGTGTGCACACGGTTGGCCCTACAACCACAAGCAGGTACTGGGGGGCAGCTCCTTGCACAATCTGCCAGGATCTCTGGCTGAGCCTACCTGGTCTCACAGTGGCCTTCCAGACCAATCCCCTGTCATTTTGCTCCATCAGGCAGAGGTTCAGTTTGTCCCTCAAGTCTTCAGTGTAGATTTCCATGTCTGGATCCAGCGGATGAACTGTCGTATTGCAGAACTCCAGCACCTGCAGCAAAAAGAGAAACCATCTCCTCAAGGTGAGCCCACCTGAGCTGGCAGAGTAGGAGTGAGCGATGCAGTGGATCCTCAATAATCCTCACCACGTTGCAAGACAATCGATCACTCCCTTCTCCTGGGGTCACTCTGCCCTCAGCATTCATCACTCAGCCTTCCTGGCTCCCTGCAACAGCCCCACTGGACAGCAAGAGTGGGAATCTCTAGGATTCTGGCCCCTCCATCAGATTCAGCTCCCACCTCTGTGCTGACGATTCTCAAGTCCACCCCTCTACCCGCTTTGCTAGTCCCCTGTCTACTCTGGTATGTCCTGCAGCTGACTCACAGTGAGCTCAGTACCTCAGCTCCCCTTCCAAGCCATCTCCATTCTCATCACTAGCTCCACTGCCTTCCTGTCATCTAGATTCCAACCTCAGCATCATGTTCAGCTCCTTTCCGACTGCCTTCTCCTTACACAGTCTCTACGATCTTTCCCTTCCCTCCATCCCAGTGGCTAGAACCCAGCTCAGGGCCTTTGTTGCTTCAACTTAAATGATCACAAGGTCCAGCTCTATGATCTCTGTTTGTCAGAAGCTGGGAATGAGCGACAGGGGATGGATCACTTGATGATTCCCTGTTCTGTTCATTCCCTCTGAGGCACCTGCCATTGGTCACTGTCAGAAGACAGGATACTGGGCTAGATGGACCTTTGGTCTGACCCAGTAGGGCCATTCTTATGTTCTCTCTGTCTCAACCAAATGCTGCTGCAAAATTCCACAGCAGAGTATCTTCAATGCCACACTGAATCATCACTGACTGAGGGGAGAACTCCCCCTACTGGGCTACCCACGCCACTACCTACAGCGCAGCACGGCTCCCCTTAATGCCATGATTGGGGGCTTGAGGGCAGCAATGACTAGGGTGGGGAGAGAATATCCTACTAAGTAAAGTAATGCACATTGGAAAAAATAACCCCAACTATACATACAATGTGATGGGGGCTAATTTAGCTACAACTGATCAGGAGAAAGATCTTGGAGTCAGCATGGATAATACTCTGAAGACGTCCACACAGTGTGTAGCAGTAGTCAAAAAAGCAAACGGGATGTTAGGAATCATTTTAAAAGGGATAGAGAATAAGACGCAGAATATCTTGTTGCCCTTATATAAATCCATGGTATTCCCATGTCTTGAATACTGCGTACAGATGTGGTCTCCTCATCTCCAAAAAGATCCACTGGCACTAGAAAAGGTTCAGAAAAGGGCAACTAAAATTATTAGGGGGTTGGAACGGGTCCCATATGAGGAGAGATTAAAGAGGCTAGGACATTTTAGCTTGGAAAAGAGGAGATTAAGGGGGGATATGATAGAGGTATATAAAATCATGAGTGGTGTGGAGAAAGTGAATAAGGAAAAGTTATTTACTTGTTCCTATAATATAAGAACTAGGGGCCACCAAATGAAAATAATCAGCAGCAGGTTTAAAACAAATAAAAGGAAGTTCTTCTTCACACAGCACACAGTCAACCTGTGGAACTCCTTGCCTGAGGAGGTTGTGAAGACTATAACAGGGTTTAAAAGAGAACTGGATAAATTCATGGAGGTTAAGTCCATTAATGGCTATTCGCCAGGATGGGTAAGGAATGGTGTCCCTAGCCTCTGTTTGTCAGAGGGTGGAGATGGATGGCAGGAGAGAGATCACTTGATCATTACCTGTTAGGTTCACTCCCTCTGGGGCACTTGGCATTGGCCACTGTCGGTAGACAGGATACTGGGCTGGATGGACCTTTGGTCTGACCCAATATGGCCATTCTTATGTAAGCCCCCATCCTGTTACTGGCAGTACAGCACCTCCTAGTGCCATGCTGAGACATTGGGCTCTGTGCTGACTGTGAGGGGAAAGTGCCTCCTACTGAGATACCCACACCATTGCCCCTCAGTACAGCTCCCCTAGTGCCATGCTAAGGCACTGAGGTCAGCACGAACTATGAGGACACAGCACCCTCTAGCAACACGACTCAACTCTAAACACCCCCCAATATCTGTAAACCTCCATGGCAACAGACAGTTTCAATTTTACTCACATCAGGAGTGACCTCTATGCTTGATGAACTAGCCACAGTATAACAAGATCCAAAGTGCAGGGGCTTGGTTTTAGAAGGCTTGCGAACTCGTATTGATTGGTAATTCTTTTCATTCTCATCAATCGCCTGTGAAGTACAAGCAGAGTCATTTCTTGGAGTTAGAAACACAGATGACTGGACCCAGAGGAGATAGGGTCATGGTTCTTTTTTTACTGTTACATTGCAGCATTTAAGGAGAAAGGCCTTTGTTAATACAGGGGCAGTGGTATTACGAAAGCAGTGAGTGAAGAGTAGCCTTGGGAGACTTTCATTTTTATAATGCTTTGCTCCCACTAAGGAAAGAGAAATCTGCTCCTATCTGGCCAAGTTCTCCTTTATTCAATTAATGGCTGGATCCATATTATTTCAACCCAAAGAAAAGGTGACTCACCATGTGCGATAATTGTGGTTCTTCAAGATGTATATCCCTGTGGGTGCTCCACTCTAGGTGTGCTGTGCCCCCTGCACCTTTGATCAGAGATTTAACATAGGAGTGTCCAGTCAGCTGGCAGATGCATGTTACTCAGTCTAATGGACCACCCCAGTGTTATAGAGCACTGCATAGGCGAACCACCCTCAGTTCAAAAGGGAGCTAGATAGATTCATGGAAGATAGCCATTGATGGACCTATAATCCAGGATGGGCAGGGATGGTGTCCCTAGCCTCTGTTTGCCAGAAGCTGGGAGTGGGTGACAGGGCATGGATCACTTGATGATAATCTGTCTGTTCATTCCCTTTGGGGCACCTGCCATTGGCCACTGTCGGCAGACAGGATACTGGGCTTGATGGCTCTTTGGTGTGACCCAGTATGGCCATTCTTATGTTCCTAAGCTCCTTCTCTATTGCAAAGCTGCATGGCAGAGAACTCCAAAGAGGAGGGGAAGGAGAGCAGGTACTGGAGCACCCATAGGGACACACATCCAGAAGAACCATAGTTACTGCACAGCGTGAGTAACCTATTCTTCTTTGAGTAGCATCCCTATGGGCACACTCCACTCTAGTGACTACTGAGCAGTTCCCTCTAAGGAGGAGGGAGATTTGGCATGGAGTCCAATATTGAAGAATGTACAGCAGAACCAAATGCAGCATCAGAAGTGGATAAACTAACTACAATAAGGTGTAGGGCTACAGAGCTCAGTCTCTGCCTCAGATGGAAGTGGGTGAGAAGGAACTGACGGGGGGGTTGCCCGCACTGTGCTATATAACAGGGCAGTACACAAGACTGAGTAGGATGCATGCATGGGCCAAACAGACACGGTTATGTGAAATCTCCAATTATAGGCACAAGGGGTGAAAATGCACCTAGAACGGAATGCCCAGAGGGAAACTACTCGAAGAAGAACCTTTGTTCAGGTTACATTATCCTAAATATTTTTCTCTCTCACTAAAATTTTGTTTAAAAATTGTGCCTTCAAACCTCCAGTGGCATCAATCTCTGATTCATTCCTAATTATACTGTAGTTTGAGAATTTATAAGACTCAAGGAATGGTGTTGCAGCTTCCATTCCTTTGATTCTGGCTACCTTGTCACTAAAAGAAAGCACAAATGTGGGCCTGTCTGACTTATACTCACCTTAATTGTTCAGTTTCTAGACTCTACTGGTTACCACTTGTCTTTCCATATATAAACCTAACCTGGAACCCTAAGTTCTCTGCTATCCTCAGGGCCCCAGGTGGGCAGTGTACCCCCTCACAGTCACATGTGACCTGTACATAGGTCTCACAGATTTAACAGAAATCTATTATGTCATTTTCTAGGTAGAATCACACTCCAGGGAGTGAAATTGTTTGGAGTCACTTGACCTTTAGAAGCACACATCACCACAGTGGCTTGTGCAGCTATTTCACCACAATGCACGGAGGATGTTGCAGCTTACTCCTTCCTCTTGGGACAAAGTAGTGGTAAATCTGGCTCACATCTACTGTATATTATTATTGGATTCTCTTTTACCTGTGCTAGTGAGAGATCCCTGGGTATCAGGTAGAGATGGAGGGTTATGTCTGCGGCCCTGCTGGACCGGTAAAGCAGCACCAGGGAGTGCACAGGAGGAAATAGCATAGAATAGATCTGTTTCCAAAGCAGTCCAATTGGAGAGAAGCTGGGGTTCTCCAGCACAGCATGGAACGGCCTCACCCGCGTTGGACTTTCCAGGGTCATCCCACAGTCAACAAAATGGGCAACTTGAAGCTGAGAAACATCAACTTCTGCTCCTGTTTAAAGATAACAAAAGAACATGAGATTTTACATGTCTTGTTCCTCTTGCTGTCTAATGGCTGGATCAGGGCCTGAGAGTCAGGACTCTGTTCCCTGATCTGGGAGAAAGTTTCCATTTTAGACAGCTCAGTGCTCGTTTACTCTCCCTAGAGTGAGATGATCATTTTGCAACCACTGTTTCTAAATTCTTGTCACAAAAGATCGAATGACCTTTGCCTGATTTCCCACTGAATCCATGGCTCTGTAATGATCGTCACGGCTCTGCTCCAGGCTTCACTGGGGTTTGAGGAACAGGGATGGACAGATGCTCCCCTCAGACATGTGCATGTACACAATTCACCTGTGAAAACACAGCTCTGCCACACACCTGCAAAAGCCTGTTGCTACTTCCCCACGGAACCAGCTCTGGGGCTGTTTGTATTCAGTACTGACCCTCTGAATGCCCCTTCTAGTATCCTCCCTCCACTGTTTGCACCGACACCTAAGGGGCCTCGTCTGCAAGAAATAGTTGGTTCTCTCCCCATTATCCACAGGGTGTCCTGATGTGCCCTCAGAGGAGCACTATTACTAATCAGCTTCGACACACCTCCACTCAGGGAGCCTTAGCTTTGGTTGCAGTGGTGTATTTTGGGACTCATGAAGCTCCCATCCCACAGCCCCAGAACTGTTTCAGGGAGCAGAGATTTCTGGGTAATTTCCAAACACAGGACAGTGCATTGTGGGATGGAGTAGCAGGCCAGTGCACCTACAGCACCTGTACTTCCTACCTATGCTGGGCAGAAATCATCGCAGATGACCAGAAGTGACAAGTAGCTGAGCTTTTCCTTAGTGCAGACAGACCTAGTGAAAGCTGAACATTCTGCATTTGGTATTGTTATCCTGGCACTTACCCCCAGCTAAATCCCAAATACAGCACAGTCCATGCAAATTAACCCCTGGAAATGGAGGCATGGTACAGTCTATCTATTCCAATAGACATCAAACATCCTCCTCTAACTAGTCCTTGTAGAATCCAATACATCATCATGTCTCCCTCTAGAAGCTGGATACAGCAACAGCCTGTTAATTGCCCACTGTGAAGTGTTACTACCAGAGCTCATTGAAAGTTTTTTGTCAGAATGATTTTCTGATGAAAAATGCCCTTTTTGCAAAACTGAAAATATCCACAAAGAAATTTAAGTTTTAACAAAAGGGTCGATTTTCCACCAGTAAAAGTGAAATGCCAGCTCCTCAGGCTGCCAGCCTGGAAGGTTTTTGTCAGTTTCACTTTCTGCAGTGAAATTCACAAAAGCTTTCCCAGAGAGCTTCCAGGCCTGAGTGCTGACTCTGCTTCAACAGCTGCATCAGCTGGAGAGGCAGAAAGGTCCCATGCTCTGCCAACCAATCTTTCCCCCAACTCTGGGGCACAGGAAGCCCTGACACACTACCTCCCCACATCACCCCCAGAGCTGCGGGGGGAGGTCTGGAAGCTGAGTGCACAGGTTTTCTGCCTCTGTCTCCCAGAGCTGCCAGGGGAAGCTGAGCAGCCAGGTTC